>NC_090836.1:210000-517500 GCF_028021215.1 Eschrichtius robustus | reverse complement strand
GAAGGGGAAAACAAGAGAGCAGCCGCTGGAGGGTCTGCACCCCAAATCCCCCCTCAGGCTGTGCCTGTCCTCAGCTATTCAAGAGCACCCCCTGCTCAAGGGAAGGCCTCCATCCCCACCCACACGTGCCATCACCACCATCACCAAATCACCCATCTAGACCTACTCCTCTCCTCTTCCACCCCACTTTCCAAAGAGCAAAAGGGTACTTGGCATTTCCATGAGATTCACCTTTAACAATATACTGTTTGGGGTTTCTTTTCCTAGCCAAATCCATACAGTCTTGTCCTGAACATTCAGCCTGAGACAGACAATAAGACATACAGAAAAAAGAATTCAAAATGGGGCAAAGGTAGGGAAGTGCTTCTTACTGATTATTTTCTAGGCCAATGACTGTAAGATCATGGTAAGCGTGTCAATCAAGTGTTTGCTGACTGCTCACACAGTGGCCAACATACGATGACCCCTGGAAGAGACACGCAGACAAGACAGCATTCCCACCCTCAAGAAGCGTACAATCCAATTAAGGAAGAAGCTACTGCAGGCACGAGAGCAAACAAGCAAATGCTTCCTATACTGCGTGGCCAGGCTATCGGAGTAAGGATGGTTAGGATCTGGGTGAGCAGAGGAGAGACAGAGGAGGCACAGACAAGGCTAGAGGCAGCACTCAGCAGAGCGCACGCAGGGGACTGGGAGCGTGGTGACAACTGCCCTGTGGGCTTCCAAAGCCAGGTACAACAGCTGATGGGGGCCTTGCAGCGAGCAGCCCAGCCTTCGAAGCAGGATGGCTTGGCCACAGCCAGGAGGGTGGTACCAAGGAGGATGGAACTGCAGCCAGGCAATGTCCAGGAGGCCTGGACAGTCACTTGGGCATAAAATGAAGGGGGAAGAGACTAGAACTATAGCAATGGGAACCGGAATCTAAAAAGGGAAAGTCCTTACAATACTGAGCACCAATTATGGCAGGTGTAGTCTTAGACATTGGAGATAAGCGATTTCCAAAGACGTTTTGAAGAAAGAAATAACAAAGCGGATTAGCTATAGAGGGTATACAAACCAACTGCTGACTTTATTTACTACCTGCATTCTGTTCAAGGGTGGAAAGGCTAATAAATACTTTATATCCCAATCAGTGGCTTAATTTTATCTACAACTTTCTTAGACGCAGAATGCTTAAAGGAAGACTCTGTTAGGGACACACACACGTGAGATGAAATGACAGCCATCTTTAGTCCTTCATGGAATTATTTTGCTTCCCTGTGTTTCACATAAATATGGATGAAAAGATCTGAAAATTCCTAACTATCTCCCAAGCAGTAAAGCAAGACCACCGTTAACACGTAACAGGCCTACATCACCGTTCCTTACCCTGCCACGGCCAAGCACACCTTCCTTCTGCGGGAGCCTGAGGAGGTGACGACAACGGGCGGGGGCTCGAAGTACCTCTGACCCCCCCCCCCCCCCCGGGCACTGAGGAAGGCTTTTCACTCATCTGAGCCCTCTCTCACCCTCTAAGTGCCCCACAAGCCCCAGGGGTCACGACAAACCTGGCACACAGGCTCTGCTGAAGACGCGGCCACATGCACTGGGAGCCGTGAAAGCTTCTTCTGCCACCTCCCAGCCTAACCCACACTCCAAAATGCCACAGACCGAGCATCAGCCTCCCAGGGAAGATGCTCAGGCTCCAGACAACTGAGCAGCCAGCTGAGGGTCAGGTACCTAGGGGTGTATTGAAGGATGTGGCCCCTCTCCGCTGCATTTATAACACAGGGCAATTCTGAGCCCCTCACAGACTCTTCAGTGCAATGGCAATGACGACCAAGGTGCTCACAGAGACGCCCTTCTATGCATCCCCAAGGCAAAGGCAGGTTGGTTTCCTAAGCCCGAGCCACAGGACACTGTAAGTGGAGTATATTCAAAGCAGTACACTACTGAGCTGGAATCCCGTGTCCTCACAAGGATGGAGAAGGAGCCAGTCGTTACCCAAAACCCGCCTCTCCTCCTCAGCCCCAGTGCGAGAACCAAGGAGGGCAAAGCTGGAGCAAGGCCGGTCTGTCTGCTCTATCACTCTGCCACTCTGGTCTGCAGCAGCCGGCCCTGCTCCGACAGGCTGTCCTCCTGTACATCCTTCCGATGCACTTTGATCTTGCACGGCTGAGGCCAAATATGCAGAAGCCCAGTCTTCTGGCGATTCTGCCCTCAAACGAGGCTTCTTCTGTTTGATCATCTATCTGTCCACGGGGCTAATGCGTGCATCTGGGTTTTGTCCACCGTCTCTGCACATGGCACACGTCCATACTTATTACCAACCGTAATGGGGGGCGGGGGAGTCAAAGGGATTAGCTCCACAAGACTTTGACCCCACCTGAGATGAAAGTCTTAAAACCAGACTCACGCCTCTGCCAGCCGTCACCCACCTCAACACCGTCCCAGCCTACACCAGAATCCTACAGACACCCAGGTGGTGTGGGCAGGGAATTGGATCCACAAATAAACTGTCCCTTTAAGGATCCGCAGCAACTTAAAAGCAGCTGGTTTCTGGTATGAACCAGTCCTCAGAAAGCAACTCTCACTTCATCTACAAAGGGCAAGGTCCAACAATTTGACTTTTGTTTAAAAAAAATAAAATAAAAGGAAAGACTTGCTCCACACAGATAAATCCAAGACTCAGACACAACTGCTGGTTCAAGAACAGGGACTGAGGGCTTTTCAAAGCAGCCAGAAGGCTGCTGAGTGTGACTGTCCTGCTAAAGCTAAACGTGGCTGGCTGAGGTCTGGGTCGAGGGGAAGGGAAACAGTCCTGAACAGAAAGGTCCCGCCTGCAGGGGCACAAAGCAGGCGCAGAGCTCACTGTGGGGCCTCTGCACTGCCCATGCCCAGGGCAGACCCAGCAGAGCTGATCTCGCCCATACAGGCAGGTATCTCCTGCCCTGCCCTGCAGTAGCAAGTCCTCCGACAGAGGCAACTGTGTGGCCAGAGGAAATCCACACTTCTCTCTCCTCTCCCTCTCTCCCCATCTTCGTTTAAAAGAGAAGGGGAGGGACTTCCCTTCCCTGGTCGTCCAGTGGGTAAGACTCCGCGCTCCCAATGCGGGGGGCCCGGGTTCCATCCCTGGACCGGCAACTGGATCCCAAATGCCGCAACCAAGAGTCTGCATGCTGCAGCTAAGAATCCCACATGCTGCAATGAAGATCCCGTGTGCCGCAAATAAGACCCGGAGGAGCCAAAATAAATAAATAAATAAATACTTTTTTTTAAAAAAAAAGAGAAGGGGAATACTTCTGTGCCTAAGAAGTGTTGCGACTGCAAGAGTCCTATATCAAAAAACAATGACTGAGGACTTCCCTGGCGTTCTCAGACTCTGCCCTGCCAATGCAGGGGACACAGGTTCGAGCCCTGGCCCGGGAAGATCCCACATGCCACGGAGCAACTAAGCCTGTGTGCCACAACTACTGAGCCTGCGCTCTAGGGCCCGTGAGCCAGAACTACTGAGCTCATGAGCCACAAATACTGAAGCCCACGCGCCTAGAGCCCATGCTCCTCAGCAAGAGAGGCCACCGCAATGAGAAGCCCACGCCCCACAACGAAGACTCAACGCAGCCAAAAATTAAAAATATAAATAAATAAATTTATTTAAAAAAAAAAAAAAAAAAACAATGACTGAGACACTGCTTTGGGAAAGATCTCCAGTATTCTCCTTACTTGCTGCAAGTAATAAATCCTTCCTTCTCCCCCAAAAAAAAAGAAAAGAAAAGAAAACAATGGCTGACTTTTTAAAGGATTTCAGTAATACCTGGGATCTCTAAAAGATCCTGAAATTGGCACAAGATGGTTATAATTTCAGTGCTTAAGAGAAGCTCTGAAGTCACATCATTTCCACACAGCGATCAGACGTAGTTTCTTACCATATAGTTGGGAGGCTTTATTTTTTGGTCTCCTGCCTCAAAGAAAGTCCCTACTCCAAACCAAGTACTGTGATGGTGGTAATAATGATACTATCAAAAATATCAGCTGCAATTTATTAATCACATTACCACACACCAGGCATGTTTAAGAGCCAGCTACCTATCTTTCCTCATTTAATTCTCCTTGTGAGGTAGGTACAATTTTTAGGCTGATTTTATAGATAAGAAAAAGGAGACACAGAAAAGTTAAGTAACTTGCCCAAAGTCACACAGTGAATGATATAGCTGGCACTTAACCCCAGGAAGTCTGGAACCACTAGACTAAACAGCCTCTGTACTTACATCTGCTAGATCTTCATCCTGAAACAACCCTGTGAGTCATCATAGGGTTATCTGCAAATTACAGATGGGGGAAAAAAAGAATGAAGAAAGGTCAGATAATTCGTCCAGCTAGTAAGCTACAGGGACAGACAGGGTCAGGAATCGGATCCAGGTCTCTGACCTCCACGTTCTACACTCTTCACTTCTCCACACTCCAGGGCGGCTTGATCAGCCAACACGGGACCTCTGTACAGATGGTTGTTCCCAGGACCAGAAGAGGTGACACTAGGTCCCAAGGGCATACAGGCAGGGAAGAATTAAGAACCATCATGCCATGAGGAATCTGCCATCTGCTGCCCACTTCGTGGCTCTTAAACAGGATTTACCCTGTCATGTCCCGCTCAAAAACCTACAGACTTATTATCCCTCATCATGTCTCCTGTGTAACTTTCAAGTCCCTCTGGCTTGAGTTACCCGATCTCATCTCCCACTTTCCCCAAGAAACCCAGCCCTCCCTCCAGTTTGGCGACCCCACTCCACCCCACCCCAGGGCACATCCCTCTCACTCAGACGTGGCTCACGTGGTTCCCAGCACCTGAATCCGCTCGTGCTCATCTCCCTGCCATGTTTCAGAGCCCCTCACCACCCCCAGCCCTTCCTGAGCGCCTCCGCCTCTGGGCGCCTTCGCAGTTCCAAACAATTTCATACTTACTCATATCCAAGCAGTATTGTTTGCCATTGCTTCTGTTTCCCAAAGGAAAATTCCTTAGGGGAACAACCATGCAGGATCTCAGGAGGCACAGACACCAGAAGGCTTCCGAGCACAGGCTTGGGAGTCAGACAGAGATTGGATCCTGACTGCCACGCGCTCAGCCATCCAATTCCTAGTTGGCACACCTGTAAAATGGAGGTGAAAATAGTACCTACTTCACAGGGTATTTCTAAGAAGTAAATGAGAGAATGCATCTCTACAGCGTTTTCCACAACGCCTGGTAAAAATGCTCAATAACTAATTAATTCAATGGTAACACACCGGGCCACAGCCCTGCCTAATGTTTGCTGAGCGTGCAGCTGGAGCACGACAGGCAGCTGCGTTAAGTGACGGAAGACTACTGAAGGCTGAGCACTACGTGTAACAACTCGACAGAAGAAGAAAAGCAAGAGGGAGCGCAAGGAAGTAAAATAATAGAGTGGAACAGGGAAAACAGGATCTAAGAACTCAACCAAATCTGAAAACACTTCCTGGGCACTGACTATGAGCAAGCACACCAAGGGGCACAGAGGGTGTGTAAGACAAAGGTCCCACACTCATGGGGCTTAGGATCCAGCTAAGCACTTAAGACAACACACAAAATAACTAAAAACACAAAAAAAGTACATAACTGCGAAATGAATGGTACAGCCAGGGGTTTCCAGCTTTTTTCAGTTATAACTCCTTTTTACCATCAACTATTTCTTTTTTGATCATTATGTGATATATGGCATTCCTTATAATACCTTGTTGATTTGAAAAAAATGCCTAACAATAAAAGAAATCTACTATGAATTCAACATTTTCCAATGAATTTGTATTTTGTCAATCACAACAGCATCTACGTGCACTGCAGAAAAGGCAGAACATATATATTCGCGATGTCATTAACTCAAGCTATGACGTTTGATGAATCTACTCAATAGATCCACAAGACTGGCCGATGGGCAGTACACACACACACACACACACACACACACACACACACACACAGAGTCTCTGCCCAAAGCATGGTGAATCACTGGCAGAGAATCCTACTGACAACAGTAGTTCAGAAGCGAGTAGAGACTAGATGACAAAGTTCTAACAGATTCAACTCAATAAACACTTAGCTAACTTAACTACAACAAACAGTTAACTATTATAATGAAAGAGATCCTGGAGGATGGGTGGGATGAAGCTGGGCGGAGGGAAGGGGGAACGTGACCGGCGTGTGCAAACCCCAGCCTGGAGCCTCCTCTGCAGGCACGCTGGGGGGAGGACGGGACCGTGACCTGGGCACAAACTCAACCCACCGTCCGGAAGGGACACAGCTGCTCAAAAGACGAGTACTGCAGATGCCAGGAGCTCCTGTGTGAAGAGCACGGGCTCCAGAGTCCAAGGATCTGGACTTGAATCTGGGACCCACCCACATGGGGCCTCGGTCGGTGAAGGAAGGCTTCTGAAGCCCCATCTCCCTGCTGTAAAACAGAGACCAACACTATCTGCCTCATAGGGAGATAAGGATTTTGAGGTGAGGCTAAAATAAGTAACCATGGTGAAGTGAGCCCGCGGTGTCCCAAGGAGCAGATAGTGCCGCGGTGCCCACGACCATACCACAGGGAGTGCCAAGGTGAGACTGAGTGCAGCATTCCTCAAACAGATTTGACCACAAAGCAGTTTTATGTTAAAATTTACAGAAGGAATCAGTAAAGGAGCGCCAAGAGGTATGAGGTACACTTAGATTAGCATGGGACGACAAATAAGAAAACACCTAAGGATCCAAACTATGAATTCAACATTTTAGATAATTCTTTCAATTATTTTATTAATTTATTATGTATTTTATTAATCACAAATTGAATCAAAAGGTCTCATGGGTAAATGAACTGTTGCAAAAATGACTAGTTTTTAAAAGGTTTATAAATAAAATCCTCCCCCCTACCAAAAAATTGAGTAAAATTCAATCATCTTATTAAGAATATGTTTTGCTTTTCTCCAGACCCCTTTTAACAGTCCGTGGAACACAGTTCAGGAAGCACTACCTCAGAGTGGGGTGTGGTGCTGAAACAGAGGACGAGATAAATAGGAACGAAGAAGACACAACAAATAAAATATTATTCTACACTTCTATGAACACTGATAAATTGTATGGCTTAGACAGCTGGACTTGGTACCTCTTCTCACCACCCCCAATTTAAGGACCATGAAAACACCTGTTGTATGCCAGGAATGCTACAGGCATTAGGGGATAGGACTTCTCAGGATACAGGAGGGGAGGAAAAGGCAGTGAAGGGAAAATTATCAAATTCTGCTTCTGAATTTGGCCTTTTAAAAAAATTTTTATTTATTTATTTATTTATATTTATTTTTGCCTGTGTTGGGTCTTCGTTTCTGTGTGAGGGCTTTCTCCAGTTGCGGCAAGTGGGGGCCACTCTTCATCGCGGTGCGTGGGCCTCTCACTATTGCGGCCTCTCTTGTTGCAGAGCACAGGCTCCAGACGCGCAGGCTCAGCAGTTGCGGCTCACGGGCCTAGTTGCTCCGCGGCATGTGGGATCTTCCCAGACCAGGGCTCGAACCCGTGTCCCCTGCATTGGCAGGCAGATTCTCAACCACTGCGCCACCAGGGAAGCCCCTGGCCTTTTTTTTAATTTGGATTTTTTTTAAATGTATGTATATTATTACTATAGAAATCAGATGCTTTTTCAGAAGTGAAAACTAAAGCTTAAAAACAAGGAAGACAACGTGCCACTGTAGTGAACGGACACAATTCTGATTGCAGAGGGCCTTTATCTGTCCCCCAAAGGGAGCTCCGACCAGAGTGGCCTGGGGTAGAGAATGGAGACCCCCGTGTGGGCTCCACGCCAGCGAACTGCTCCTCAGGGACTCAGAACCAGGCCCAACTCCATCCGACAATGAGCAGGAGAGCCGCCCTCTCCTGGAAGGCAGCTGGAGATGCCATAGAACTGGGCCCGGTCACACAGCCGCTCTGCACACCAAGGCCAGTCCCTCAGAGCGGCGTTTCTGTGCAGTCCGGGCCACTGTGCCAGGAGGGCGGGAGAGGCGGCCCAGGGACTTTCCGTCTGCGAATCCTGGCAGCCCGAGCAGCCGCAGAAGGCAAACCCAGGGCAGAGAAGAGGACCAAAGGAAAGTCTGATTAATAATTACACTCTGAGTTTACACAGCACTTCTTTCTTCCCTGATGAGCTTGAAGTGTTTTGGAGACACTGCTTCACCAGGGCCTTCAGGTTCTTTATTTAAGACAGTCTCCAGCACACGGGAAAGCTGAATTTAAGTCCACTTTAAAAGATTAGGAAGAGCACACATACCCACACCAATCTGCCCGAGGGGAATCGGCAGAGCGATGAGACTCCAAGCTCCCGTTCTCCTCGCTGTTCTGGCCGGTAGCATAAGGTTGCTTCTCAAAAATGATTCTGAGAGTTTAGGAAAAACTGAGTATCCCACAGGTCCCAAAATAAGCATCTAGAATTACACAGAACAGAATAATAGTCCTGCCTTACCCACAGCACAGATCAAGGGCCCAAGTTGCCTTAAATCATTTCTAAGACAAGCCAAAAAAGGAATAAAGGAGAGAGGGAAATGGAAGGAAGAAAGAGGAAAGGAAAAAAGCTCATGTGTTGTGCCGAGATCAAAGTAGTTTCCATTTGTATCTCAAGAGAGGGGCACTGGTTGGTTCCATAGGCCTGTCTACCTTAAGCCAACCAGAGCACTATAATCTACAGGATAAATCGCTAGTCATTTTACAATTCTTTCTTGTCTCTCAAAAAAAATACATCTGTTTCTATAGGAATACTCAGTCATTTAGCATTTATTGTGAGTCTACCAAATACCAGGCATCATGCTGGGTCTGAGTACAGAAGTGAACAAAACGTCTCCTATGCTGGATGGAAATGCAGTGGTGGACACAGCCATCAGGACAAAAATGTCAACGCAAACAGAAAAACAACTTACATACTTACATACCGTGAAGAGGTCTGAGGGGGAGAGAAGAGCAGAAGGTAAGAGGAAATTACACAAGGGACCCTTGGCTGGGGTGGTCAGGAAGGCCGCAGGAGCGAAGTGCTGTCTCGCCTGAGGCGGAGGGTGGAGCTGAGGGAAGGCGGGAGCTTCCTGCAGGGGCAGGAGGAGGCACAGGTGCACGGCCATCAGGTGAGAACAGACGTGGGCCTTCCAGGAACTCTGGGTTTAAAGGTCACTGGGAGAGGAAGAAGAGGACAGCAGGGCAGGCGAGGCCACATCATGGAAAGCCAGGCTTGGCATCTTAAGGAAAGTGGATCTAAGGACCTTGCTTCTTCCTGTGTCCCTCATAGCTCTCGGCCCAATGCCTTCCTCATGGCAGACACCAAGAGAACACACGCTTCATTCAGATATAAACCACTGACCATTTAACAAGCAATGCAATGACTTAAAACCCTCGCCCTCAAGAATCTTACAGAAAAAAAACAAAAAAAAAACAGACCACCCCTCCACCCCAAATGACAAATGTTCTTGAGACAACGAGAAAAATATCCTGAGACAGTATCTAATTAAATGCCAAATGAAATGTTCAAGTCGTATGTCGTTCCCTGGAAGGGGGGTAATTTGAGGCCATAGTAGTGATGACAGGTTTCCCAGAGAGGGTAGGACTGCAAGTGGAAACTGAAGTTCGGGGAGAATTTAGCTAAGCCACCTGGGAGGATGCTCCAGGAGCACAGAACAGGGTAAACTCAAGTGCACAAGCAGAAACGAGCAAGGCCTGTTTGAGAAAAATACACACAAAGGGACATCTGGGCCCATCCTGGACACCCGCACAGCAGTCCAGCCCAGAAGCCTCTCCAGGCCGGCTGGCCCAGCCTCAGGGCCTTGCAGGGGACAACAGGAAGGTACCCACCGGTCAGGCCCCGGCTGGTCTCCTGCCTGGCACACTCTGGGTGAGCGGCCTGGAAAGGAGTGTGAGTGAGACTGTCTGCCCCAGAAGGAGACAGACAGGCAGAGGGCTACAGATCTCATTCACTGGGATAAAAAATTAAATGCCAAGAAGGAGGGTGAGAAGAGGAAAAATCCAAGTTGTTGTAGAATTACGCAACTGAAATTCCATGCATAAGCCAGGAAATTCAAAGGTCACAGTTCCCACAGCAACTGTAACCTGAGCCGCCGGCTGCGTAGTCTTTGGCTCCGCCGGGCCCAAGGGGAAGCACCCTACCGTGCTCAGGGCTCAGTCAGTGCCCGGTGCTTGGCCTCCAGACCGCACTGCCAGCCAGTACCTGCCGCTCAGGGTCCCAGGCCCGGCCCCTGGAGCGCCAGGCAGTCCTGGGCCGCGCTGCTCTGAGCTCACCTGCGTGGCCACACCAGGCTGCAGTCCCGGATTCGGATTCTTTTAGGCAGAGCTCCACCCTGACTCCGTGCCCACCAACTCGAGTCTTTAATCTTAACTCTTCTTCAGGTTGCTTGACCTTGAGAGGGAGGGGAAGGTGCACAGGGGAGGGGCTGCTACCCCCTCTTTACATCTGTGGCATCCCACACATGCAAAGCCTCACCGACTGGGAAAAAGGGCGGGGCCGGGCGGCAAGGGAATGTTGGGCTTCAAAGGACACCACCAAAAAAAGGGAAAAGACAACCCACAGGGACCTCCCTGGTGGTCCAGTGGTAGAGAATCCACCTCCCGATGCAGGGGACAGGGGTTTGATCCCTGGCCGGGGAGCTAGGATCCCGCGTGCCGCAAACTACAGAGCCCACACACCCTGGAGCCCGCGCACCTTGACTAGAGAGAGAAAACCCGCATGCCACAACTAGAGAGAAGCCCGTGCCCCAACAAAGGATCCCCGGGTGCCTCAACAAAGGTCCCACATGCCGCCACTAAGACCCCACGCAGCCAAAAAAAAAAAAAAAAAAGAGATAACCCACAGAATGGGAGATTTTTGCAAATTATTCACCTGATAAGGGCCTTGTCTCTAGAGAATATGTAACTGAGCATATGTTCCTTCCCCAGAGGGGCGGGGACACAGGCAGGTCACCCAAGGCCCTGAACCCATCCTGAAACAGCCTGTATTATGATAGTGGAGGATGGGGCCTGAGCCCCCTTCTACCCTCACCCCGCAGTCTGGGGTCACAGTTAAGGCTGTGGGTATCTGCCTGTGGGTGGAAGGAAAACCAATAGGCACCTGGAGATCATGGGCCTTTTTAAAAGACAAGGCCCCTGAGGTTCTCCTCCTCCTCACTGTTCAATCGTCACAACAGAAAAGACTCACACCCAAAAAAGTTTATGTTCTGGAAATCTTACCTCCCTTCAGGCGACGTCTTACGTGAGTAGCTGGTATTACGGGCTCTGGGCAAAGGATGACTTTCCCGTTACTTTGGCTGCCAAACTGGCCATAGACAAGGAAAGCATGAGGTCGTCAAGTGGAGGCCCTGCTCCACACTGAGCAGCTGTCTGACCTGAGCACGGCCCTCCGTGATGTGATGAAACTGCCCTGCATGACGTCACGAGAAGTAAATGGACTAAGGCATGTAAGAGCCACACTGCAGGCCTAACACGCAGGAGCTCAACAAGCGGAGTCACTAGATTGCTGCTACTTCTTCTCACACCCAACCTGATGGCCCACTTCACTTATAAGAGCTGGGTCCAAATTAACGATAGCAACAAGAACAGCAGCAATTATCGTAGCTGACATTTAATATGGGCTCACTCTGTGATGAAGTCCACACGAGATTTCACTTAATCCTCACGACAGCCCTGTGATACAGATGTTATTATCCACATCCTTGGGTCAGGAAACAGCACAGTCACGTACTCAAGGTCACACAGCTCTAAGTGCTAGAAGATGGACGTAAACCCAGACAATCTGGCTCTGGAGCCCTCACATTTAACCACATCACAGCCGTCCTCAGGTGTCTGTCCCACCAAGAGCAAAGCAGGCAAAGACGTTCCAAAAACATCCCAAGAGTGACTTCCACGACAGAACTTCCAGCCTTGGGTTGACCTAGTGACCACAAAACCATGTGGAGGGCTCTGAGTTCTGCAGAAGAGAAAGGCCAGAAGCAATCCAAGATGCCACCATCACCCACTGTCACCCACCGATCACAGGTAGCTCTGTTCAAAGTGGGGACGCGGGACTATGCTTCATTTCACAAGTACCCTTGCTAAAAAAGCATTCTGATACCTCACGGGTAACAGTGAACAAGCCTGGGAATTTTCAAACTGTCTTACACGCTACTTGACTCCCGCTCTATTTCATAAACCCCACAACTGTCCCGCATTTGCACAGACAGGACTTCTCACCTTCTCCACTGTCCTTAGCAGGTCTCCTCTCCCTCACATGTCTGTTCCTATGCTCCACACACCCTCTAGGCCCCAGCTACATGGTTTATACCCACTTGTTCAGATTACATACAAAGAAAAAAGTCAACACATTCATTTACCCCAACTTAGAAATGGAAATACCTGACAAAGAAAGGGATACAGAACAGATGAGGCACTGAAAAACCACGTTTGCAAGTAATCCCAAGTATGTGCCCCCAAGGAGACCCCAGCATCCCCACGACTAGCGGGAATGCGACCTTGGACAGAGACAGCCCACCTCCTGAGCTGGCTCCCTTCTCCAGGGGACATACTACCCTACTTACTGCTACGCAGGCGGTAGGAAGGGAGCAGATGAGACAGCCAACAGAACACTATGACGTACGTCAGATGTCTTAGTGCTTTTTAGACTTGTCTGAACAGCATACGGAGAAGGTAGACTACTAAAGTATCTTGCAGGGGTCAGGGCAGGAGGTAGTTCGCGTTTTTCATTGTGGTAACTTATCTCCATAACCCAGATACACTTCTAGTTATTAAATTCCATGCCTTACACTAGAGTAAACAGAGCCGAAAATCTCACTAGGTAACACAAGAGAGTTAAGACTACAGTGGGAAGTGACACTGCTCCATTCTCCTGACTTAAACACAACCTCAATATTCTGTGTCCAACCTCCAGCTATTCCCAGAAGCCTGGCCCCCAGTCAGCGTGTTTCAGAGTCATCAGCTTACGGCTGTTTTTACCAGCAACATAGTGGGTAGAATGCTATGAAGAGCCTATATGCCTTAGTCTCTGCTTTCATTAAGATTTTAAGTTTCTAGAAGCTAAAACAAAGTCACTAACATAAGGTCTAAGTATTGAAGGTTATGAAACTGGCTACAGACTATTCAACTGTAGAGACTTGTTAAATACAACAGAAACACCTGAAAGCATAGAAATTTGTCATGTAAATCTGGATTTACTCAAGAACTGAGGGCAAATTTGACCTGTCAAAACTAACAACTTTTACACTTTGAAACATACAGAACACTGTCAAGAAAGTGAAAGGACAGCCCACAGAGTGGGATAAAATATTTGCAAATCATATATCGGAGAAGGAACTCATTTCCAGAATATATAAAGAACTCTTACAGCTTGATAATTAAAAAAGTAACCCAAATTTTTGAATGGGAAAAGGATTTTAATAGATATTTCTCCGAAGAAGGTATACGAACGGTCAACAAGTACACAAAAAGATGCTCAACATCATTAACCACTACGAAAATGCTAATCAAAACCACAATGAGATGATACCCCTTCACACCCACCAAGACAGCTAGAACCAAAAGGATAATAGCAAGTGGTAGCGAGGATGTGCAGAAGCCGGAAGCCTCATACCGTGCAGGTGGAAACGTAAGACAGTGCAGCCACTTTGGAAAACAGCTCTGCAGCTCCTCAGAATGTTAAACAGAGCTATCACAAGACCCAGCAATTCCACTCCTAGGCAGGCATATGTACAAGAGAAATGAAAACACACGTCCACACAGAAACTTGTACACGAATGTTCATCGTGACATTATTCAAGATAGCAAAAAGCCGCATGTCTACCAACTGTTGAATGGATAAGGAAAATGTAGTAGATCCATAAAATGGAATATTATTTGGCCATAAAAGGGAATGAAATTCTGATACAGGCTACAACATGGATGAACTCTGAAACATTATGCTGAGCGAAAAAAATCTAGTCACAGAAAACCACAGATTGTATGACTCCATTTATATGAAATGTCCAGAATAACAAATCTATAGATACAGAAAGTAGACTGGTGGTTGCCTATGGCTAGTGGGAGAGGGACTGGACAGAAGCGGAGAGTTACTGCTATGGGTACAGAGTTTCCTCGGGGGATGATAAAAATGTTCTAAAATTAATTGTGGTGACAGTTGTACGACGCTGTGGATGTACTTAAAACCAGTTAATTTTACACTTAATGAACTGTACGGTATGTGAATTATATAATAAAACTGTTTAGAGCAGTAACCATGTCTTTTGTGTCACTGTATTCTCATAAGTAACACAGGGCCTGGCACACAGCAGGTACTCAACAAATGTTGATAAAATAAAGAGAACAGAAAAGCTGAGTCTTTTCACCAAAGATTTCATTAGAGGAATTCCCCCACTGCACTCAGGGGCTTCTGTGAGCCGGTCCCAGCCCAGAGGAGACAGGGAGCCCTCTCCAGCCCCTTCTCCCAGCCCAGCACGCCCCCTAAACATCAGGCTGATAGTCTCTGTCTGCAGTCTCTTCTAAACCTGAATTCTAGGATGCTTTGCTGGCGGATATAAAAAAACAACAAGGGTCTTCCCTGATGGCACAGTGGTTAAGAATCCACCCGCCAATGCAGGGGACACGGGTTCGAGCCCTGGTCGGGGAACTAAGATCCCACACGCCGAGGGGCAACTAAGCCTGCACACCACAACTACTGACCCCTTGCGCTCTGGAGCCCGTGCACCACTGCTAGAGAGAAGCCCGCGCTGCAACAAAAAAGATACCACGTGCTGCAACTAAGACCCAACTCAGCCAAAAATAAATAAATAAATAAATATTAAAGATGTATAGCATATAATAATAATAAAATATGTAATAGTAACATATAGTAATAAGTAATAGAGTATAAAATACATAATGCTCTTTACTGTAAATTCCATGTAGCCAATTGACTCTCAGACAAACTTGTCATAGATTTTTTTTGTCTAACTCATATCTATGGCCAATCCATGGACTCAACTGATAAATAAGTGAACGTTAGTTTTCATTTACCTTAAGGAGTAAAACAAAATTGGACAAAAAAAGATGTATTTTGGGACTTCCCTGGCGGTCCAGTGGTTAGGGCTCCACACATCCTCTGCAGGGGCCTCTGGTTCAATCCCTGGTCGGGGAACTAGGATCCCACATGCTGCGCAGCACGGGCAAAAAAAAAAAAGGAACATGTATATCAAACATGATATAAGCAGCTTCTTTGCTGAATTGGACCCTAGTTTTTCAAATACTAAAAGAAGTATTTCCTCAAATTTTTTGTGCTATTCACAACGCACTAGATATGGAAACAAAACACTTTAAGTTTAAACTGCAAATGTTAACATTTTTTCATCACTTTCTTAGACAATGAACAAAACAACAAATCAAGCCCTGATGTGTAGTGTTTGTTGGTTTCTGTGGTGTTAATACTCCCACCATGGCCAAGTTCAAGCTACGTACATCTCTGAACACAGAGCTGGGAGGAAATGTACCATAGTTCACAATTATACAGTATTTCCACCATATGGGGCAAGAGACCTGAGAGCATAGTTCATGCTAAAATTATGAGGAAGTAATGAATTTTGAGTATTTGTTACCTTTGTTTTAAATACAATTTATTTAACTATAAGTTTATAATTTTTAAAATATTTATTTATTTATTTATTTGGCTGTGCTGGATCTTAGTTGCAGCATGCAGGATCTTTAGTTGCGGCATGAGGGATCTAGTTCCTTGACTAGGGATCGAACCCAGGCCCCCTGCACTGGGAGCACTGAGTCTTAACCACTGGACCACCAGGGAAGTCCCTAGAATTAATTTTTAATAATAGCTGTATTTAACAACCAACTTGCAAAATTCCTTAAAATTTAACCACAAGGTATGAACAGGCTCTGGCAGGCCATGGTTCACTCCTACACTCCCAGTGTTTAGTACACAAAAGGTGCTCATGCACGTTTGTGGAAACAAAATATAACCCTATAGTTACTTCACCCCTAACACTCCAGAGGGATTCAAGACTTTCCTATAACAAGATATTCCTAGAACTGGGAATTTTGAAAGCCAGACAGACTAGCACAATCTTCCCTGTAACACGTTTCTTTTACAAAGGGCAGGGGGCGGGTCTTTTAATACTTAGTATAAGCTCAAATCTAAGACACCTTCTTTGATATATTCTCCCTGAGGTATTTCTTCCACAAAACACTCAGGCACTGGGAAGCTAATTTTAAACCCTCGACAGTCTGATCTGGTTTAGCACCCTGGGTGGCATTATTCACAGGGCGTTCCTTAAAGCTCTCTTAAAGTTCTGGCTCCTGCACTGGAAAATACAGAGCCCCACAAGCACCCACCGCTCCCACTCCCGGCTGCTGGAGCTCAGTTTGGGCGCTCTCCCTCCCTCCCAGTTCTGTCTCTGGTCTGTACTCCTCTCCTTGGTTCCCTGTGGATCCTGCCCAGCCGCCTTCCCAAGAGTGGTTTTGGTCCTTGGCTTCCCACCATCCTTTACTACCACCTGCCTTTGTCACTAATGACTCCTAGGTCTACGTGAGACCTAACCCTAACCCTAACCTGAATGCTCCTCTTTACTGACTAGCTTCATGACAAAGCCTCAAGTACTGCTCCTCTAAGAAGGCAGCAGAGGGACCTCCCTGGTGGTCCAGTGGTTAAGACTTCGCCTTCCAATGCAGGGGGCGCGGGTTCAATCCCTGGTTGGGGAGCTAAGACCCCACATACGTGGCGGCCAAAAAACCAAAACATAAAACAGAAGCAATATTGTAACAAATTCAATAAAGACTTTAAAAATGGTCCACATCAAAAAAAATCTTAAAAAGAAAGAAAAAAAAAAAAAAAAAAGAATGCAGCAGATACTCTACTCCCATCGGCCAGGAGTTGGTGGGCCTTTATCTTCCTTAGACTGTAATATGAACAAAAGAGGGGAGAGACGTTTCATTTTCCCAAGTACAAACTAAAGCTGAATTTGTTTTTTTCAGTTATGCGTGCTGCTCTCCTAGCCAGAAAGCAGCGCAGTTACTCCCTGCCCCTCCCTGTCCCCGATCCCAAGACTCCACTAAACATCTCCTGGGTCTGTATCCCTCCCACTTCTGGTCACAGTTTGCCCTCATCACCCTCCAGTGGAAATTATTCCAAACTGCCCGCCCACAGGACCCCTGGCCTTCAGCCCATCTTCCCCAAGTACTTTCACACCATGCCACTTCCCAATTTTAGAACCTAAGGCTCCCTGTCAAAATCTAAGAGAATATCCCTGTTCCTAGGAAATAAACACTCAATTATTTAGGGGTGAATGTCCCTAGTTTATTCAAAGAGAAGGAAAAAATATGAAAAAGCAAATGGGGCAAAACGAAAACAATGTGTGTTTATGGAATAAGAGCTCCCTGTACTATTCTTGCCTCTTCTGAAATTATATCAAAATAAAGTTACAAAAAAACTAAACCCTCATCTTAGTGTCAAAGTTTGATAATAAACAGCTCCTTCTCATGGTCACATCTCTGACATACTGTTATTGTCCCTCTCTCTACACCTAGACTCAGGATTTCCCCTGCTCCTCCCTGCCAGCCCGCTTCCTTCACTGACTCACTTCTTCCAGGGGTGCTGAGGAAGGAAAAGAACTAACATTTACTGACCATATGCTACCAGCCAGGCGATATCACACTTGGCATTTAGTGTATATCATTTCATCAAATTCTACTGAGGACTCTACGAGGGAGGTGACAGCCGAGGTCTGGAGAGATTAAGACACTGGTCCAGGATTCCACAGCCACTAAAGGCAGAGCTGGAATGGGAACCCAGGTCGGCAGGGGAAGAATGATAAAGCAAATGGGGCAAAGTGTAAATAATAAAATCTAATTAACAAATTTAGGGAATGGTACAAGGGAGCTCCCAGTACTGCTCTTACCACTTATCTGTAAGTCTGAAACTACATCAAAAGTTACCCAAAAGAGGGCTTCCCTGCTAGCACAGAGGTTAAGAATCCGCCTGCCAGTGCAGGGGACATGGGTTCGAGCCTTGGTCCGCGAAGATCCCACATGCCGCGGAGCAACTAAGCCTGTGCGCCACAGCTACTGAGCCTGCGCTCTACAGCCCGTGAGCCACAACTACAGAGCCCTCGCACCACAACTACTGAAGCCCGCGCGCCTAGAGCCCGTGCTCTGCAACAAGAGAAGCCACCGCACTGAGAAGCCCACACACCGCAACGAAGACCCAATGCAGCCAAAAATAAATTAATTAATTTAATTAATTTTTTAAAAAATGTTATCCAAAAGATAAACTTTTCTTGTGCCCCGACAAACAGGTGGGCCCACTGACCCAGCTACAGCAGCCACCTCCTGCCTAAAGCACCTGGAGGCCAAGGCAGCAAAGACGTGTGTCAGACAGTCGGGAGAATTCACAGTGCTGACAGTCTGGGAGCCCCTAAGGAATCAGTATCTCTGGGGTTTTTCTCCAGAATCAAGTCACATTCTTGGCACATGGAAAACAAGACCAGTTTTACCAAACCTGGGAAGGCACCAAACCTGAAACTTGGGTGTCCCCTGGTCTCTTCCCTCTCCTTATCTCCTCTATCTAATCAGTGTCTTCTTTCCAAAGCGCCCCTGGCATCAACTCCCTGCCTCTCTATCTCCATCGCAGACATCCTGTTCTAGTTTCTTGTCATTCACACCTGAATTATTACCATGACCTGTGGGCCAAATTCAACCGTCAAGTGAAGATGGGTTTTTATATTTTTTTTAATGGTTGGGGAAAAAAATCGACAGATGACTATTTTGTGACATGGAAGAATTAGATGAAACTCAGATTTGGGGGGTGGGGGATAAAAGCTTTACTGGCGCACAGCCGCGCCCATTCATTGACCAATTAATTACCTGCTTTCTTACTACAATAGCAGTCGGGTGGTTGCATCAGAGACCATATGGCCCGTTGAAACCTAAAATACTTACTTTCTGGCCCTTTACAGAGAAAGTTTGCCAAGTCCTCCCATAGCTGGTCTTGCCTGACTTTCATCTCTCCCCATTCCATAAGATTAACTGACAAAAAATATTACTTCTGTGCTGTTGCTCTGTGTTCAAACACCTCTGATGAACTCTCCCTTGCTTATAAACTTCACACTGTATCCTGGCATCCATCAGACCAGGTGAGCAACCTTGCTTTTAGCAAGACAAGCCCAAAAAGCCATGCTTTTGTTCATGCTACCCTCTGCCTTTGTCATACGGAGTGAAGTCAGACACAGAAAGACAAATATCCTGTGATATTGCTTATATGTGGAATCTAAAAAAAGGGTACAAATGAACTTATTTATGAGACAGAAGTAGAGTCACAGATGTAGAAAACAAACTTACAGTTACCGGGGATAAGGGGGGGGAGGGATAAATTGGGAGATTGGGTTGACATACACACACTACTATATATGAAATAGATAACTAATAAGAACCTACTGCATAGCACAGGGAACTTTACTCAATACTCTGTAATGGCCTACATGGGAACAGAATCTAAAAAAAGAGTGAATATATATAGATGTATAACTGATTCACTTTGCTGTACACCTGAAACTAACACAATATTGTAAATCAACTATACTCCAATAAAAATTTAAAAAGAAAGAAAGAAATTAAGAAAGAAAGAAAGGGCTTCCCTGGTGGCGCAGTGGTTGAGAGTCTGCCTGCTAATGCAGGGGACACGGGTTCGAGCCCTGGTCTGGGAGGATTCCACATGCCGCGGAGCAACCGGGCCTGTGAGCCACAACTACTGAGCCTGCGCGTCTGGAGCCTGTGCTCCGCAACAAGAGAGGCCGCAATAGTGAAGAGGCCCGCGCACCGCGATGAAGAGTGGCCCCCGCTCGCCGCAACTAGAGAAAGCCCTCGCACAGAAACGAAGACCCAACACAGCCAAAAATAAATATTAAAAAAAAAAAAGAAAAGAAAAGAAAGAAAGAAAGAATAGAAAGCTAGCTCTTCTTGCCTTCAACTGCTAAGCTCACTGCTAACTTGCCTTTCAAGACGCTGGGAGACGCTGGGAAAGGAACATTTCCTGGTTTCCTCTCCTCTGCTTCCACAGCACCCTATACTTACCCTCATCACAGCCCCTACCACACTACACTGAAATCATCTATTTGTGTGTCTGTCTCCCCAGCTACAGTAAGATTCCAGAGGGCAAGGAACGCATCTCACTCATTTCTCAACACCCAGACCCAATGTGGCTCCACGGTCCATGAACACTGAGCTCAACTCCAACCCCACCAGGCTGGCCTCCTCACTCACCGAGGCCCTGGTGCGCCGTGCTCACTCTCTTTCCAGGCACCCCTTTACCTCGCCTAGACAACCCTACCAATGAGCTGGGACACAGCCTATGCAGGCCCACGAGTCAGCGGACTAGGGTCCAAACCCCAGGCTCCTCTCACTCATGTGCCCTTGGACGAGACACTTGGGTGTCTGTCCTCATCTGCAAAGCAGGGGTGCCAGAGCAGCACCTGGACTGCAGGGCTGACAATGCATGTAAAGCGTGTAAACCAGCGTTGTGCATGTAATAAAGACTCAAAAGGTAACTTATTGTCCTTGTTCTCCCCAAAGACTGGAGTCACCTGTCTGTGCCATTTAGCACTTCACTGCTTTTCTTCTTCCCTTGCCCAACCGTCTTGTGCATTCATATTGTATCTTCTGAACCAGGGACAAGGTCAAATACCTCTAGGAACCTGGGCCCTGCCCTAATACCCAGTACAGGGCAACATGCGGAGAAGGGGCCCAACAGATGATAAATTAATGAACAAATTATTCCAGGAAGTCCAAAGAGTTGCTAATAAGAAAAACAATGCAGAGCCAGGGATGAGGCAGAGAATAATGAGACAGAGAGCAGCAGCTGGGGGGTATGTTTGGGGTGCTTTCACATTGGTAAGCATGGAGCCACACATGCTCCCCCGGAGACTGTCCCTTCAGTCAATAGCAGTACCAGCTAACACTCAGGGTGTTCACTGCTGCTTATCAAGTGCCGGCAGGATTCTAAATGCTCACAGCCACACCAAGCACATAGGACTGTCATGCTATTGCACAGATGGAGAAACTGAGGCCCAGGGAGGTTAAGTAACATACACAAGGTCACACACCCTAGTAAATGATGCATAAGTCTAGTTCCAGAATTCATGCTCCTTACCACTACACATTTTGGGGAGTGAGTGAGTGTGTGTGTCTGTGTCTGTGTGTGTGTGTGTGTGAGAGAGAGAGAGAGAGAGAGAGAGAGAGAGAGAGAGAGAGACACGCAGGCGGTGTTAAGTTTCACTTGGGACCTTACTGAGGACTACAGCCCGGGAGACAGCCTCTCTGACAGCTCCGAGGAGCCGCTCTGAAGAGGAAAGGGAAGAGCCAGGGTATATATGAACTTTTTTGTCCGGAGAAACATGTAGTCAAGCATAAAAAGATGAGTCATCGATTTTACTGCTTTTCTGCGTATGGGAAGATGCAAGAATCTGGAGTCATTGAAATTCTTCCTGAGATATGCATCTTAACTATCCAGGGGCCGGCATATCCAAAGCACAGGATGGTTGTTTTCCTCCATCCTGAATTCCTCTCAGGCTGCACTGTCAGTGGGCAACTGCAGCGGCTAATGGCTTGATCCTTGTAGAACTGGAATGGCAGGCAAGATTTTTTTCTTTACAGTGACATGGAACCCGGGAAAATGTCATTCCTTCTTTCTTTCCTCTTCCTCTGGACTTCTTTCTCAGTTAAGATTATTCAGGCAACCCCTGAAACCTGGACGTGGAGAAGCGGGGCTTGAAGATTGCAAAGCCCAGGTGTGAACCAGGAAAACAGACTCACTCCCACATTTTGGGTTTTACTCTAATTTCGCTCCACCCTTCACCAGCTAAGAGATCTCAGGCAAGCGACCTAACGTCACTGAGCCTCGTGTTTCCCAGCCTGTTAAGTGGGCATCATATATGTAACCTCCCAAGATTGTTATAAGGATTAAAGGAGATTGTCGTGTCATGACAGTGTACTGATAAAGCATACTCCGGATAAATTAGTTCCCTTTCCACCTTTCCCACACCTTAATATAAGTAAGGTTTTCAGCCAAATCCCTTGCCCTCCTTCACTGTCCTACCAGGGAACAATCTATACTCCACCCTGGCTTTTCCTGCCTGGTGCATATGCCCAAGCACCTGGGCCTCATAAAAGCCTGCAGAAGCAGCTTGGAAACAAGCACGAGAGGGGAGCAACTGCACCATGGTCCAGACGGCTGCTGGTGTGCAAATGAATGTTGCATGCGGAGAGGCTGGCCAGCCAGGCACTGCCAGACCTGACTGATAGCCGGGACAGAGCCTGGAAGCCTTTAGAGGCCGGGGCTAGTACCATCTGCGGTTCTGAGGCTGCATCTGTGTAGGGCACGGAGAGAGCAACGCAGGTAAAAGTGACAGGCAGCTACTTCCACCAAAGTTGGAAGATCAGACTGCCTGGGAAAGTTGTATACAGAAAAGCAAAATTCTGAATTCCTTGAGAAGGAATTCTGTTGCAAAATTCCTTTACTGTGAAGAATTAAATTTAAAGCCAAGAAGTACAGATACACACAATTATATTTTGGAGGTCAATCCACATTTTCATACAGCAACTTTGCTTAAAGCAAGGATATCTTTAAGCTGATGAACCCTTCTCTGAGGTCACTGGTCATGGACACAGAGAATGTTTCATTTAGCAACATGTGAAAGGGTCCTAAATGTTATTACCAAATGGAGTCAACTCAACCAATATAGCAGGGAGCAGAGGGGAAGATGCTTAACCACTGCCAGGAGATGTAAGTAATTTCTATTTGAATGGACTTGATCATAGTGATCCAAAGGTCTTCTAAAATAAAAGATTAAAACACAAGCAAAAACTGTATCTCACTGAGCATACCCAGCAAGAAGTCCCATTAGGCCTTTCCCACAATAGATCAGCTTCCAAATACAGACATGACAAAGAGATACTGAAGGAAGGAGGAGTGGGAGGGCTGGCAGGCACCAGCACAAGGCGACCACCGAGTTCCCAGGTCCCTGTAGGCACAGTATCGGGGTCCTAGAGTTAGAAAGGAGCCTCAGAGGTAACATGGTCCAATCTAATTCCCAAAGCATCGGTTAAGCGCCTCCCTGCTCACGACTGCTCCCACCCGTTAGAGCACCTGGGAAACGGTACTCCAGCAGCCCAGGGCACTGGCACCTCCAAGGCAAGCAGCACAAGCCACAGGTGGCAGTGGTGCTGGGCCAAAGGGCAGCCTTCAGGAAGGGGAGGTGGCCCCATCCTTTCCTACAGCCAAGGTGCTGGGCTGGTCCTCAGAGAGCAGCTGCAAACAGATCCGCGGTTTACAAATATACAAACATTCCTGAAACAATAGCCACGGGGGTAAATTCTAGAAATTCTCAATCTTATGTGTACGAAATTAACAAAACCAAATGGACAAAAAAATATTTTGCCCGTTAGCATAAATTTTCTTACCACTCCATGTTCAGGGCTCCCTGGCCAGTGGAGCCACTAATCACAACACATTATGGTTTTCTGCATCTGTGCTTTCCCCCCTTGCAGGCGGACAGCGTCTTATTGTCTGGCACGTGCCTTACATATAGTAGCTGCTCAATAAACATGTGCTAAGAGGAAGCCCCAGCATGAAGTCAAAGCTCTTAGGTTCCGGCCCCTCTGTCCCCGAGCTCCCTGAGGGTGGTCAAGGTCCGAGGAGTCTCTGGGCCCTGCTCAGCCCACTGAGGCACACAGCGTCCAGTGAGTCCTGGGGGCCCAGGCACACTGCCATCTCTCCCATTTCTCTCCCCTGCCCCATACTGTCTTTTTCTTCCTTGCTTCCTCTTCTTTTTGCTCCCTCAACATGTCACCTTACAGCGAGGTAATTAGACACACAGGATTTGGAGTCATCCAGCCTCAGCAACTTATTTGAGGTTACGGACCTTAGCCTCTCTGCAAGTTTCCCTAGTGTGAAGCAGGAGACTAGAAGTGGCGTGTGCACATAAGGCGCTGGGCTGTGTCTGGCCAACCGTAGCGCTCGGTAGGTGATGGCTACTCCTATATAATTGCCCACGGTACCTACTTGTCTAAGGGTGCTTAAAAATGCCAAAGGCAGAAGGTTGATTTGTTTTCCCTACATCTGCAAGTCTGGTTTTGAGAAAAGCCTATCTGCTTTGGAAACAAACTGAAACATGACTGTGTCACTAGTTAAAATACTTCCTTTTCCTTTTTCACAGGGAAACAAATGGCTCTGACCAGTCATGACCAAACTGGGTAAAAGGTTCTGTTCCAAACAGTGGTTAGGATCCCACACTACCTCGTTCAGAAAAACAGAATAAATAAATTAAATAAAAATCATCCATAAAGTAGTTGAGCTAGGGCAATGACAGGGTTTGCACGAGCTCTAGGTTTTGGGAATCAGAAACCCATGCGGGGCAAAAAAGTAGAGGAGGGAAGGGCAAGGGTTTCCTCAGCTTTTCAGACAGCAGACCTGTAATCAACCCTCTTTCCAGATCCCATGGCCCAGCCACTAGGTCCCCGAAGACTACACTGTCCTAAGTGTCCCTTCTGGGAAGCCCACCTGTGTTCCCCTCTGAATGCTTCAGAATTACCTCCTCTGACCCTGCCCCCTTTTTAAAGGAATATGCGAGTTAACCTAAACGCATCTCTCCTGTAGCATTTCAAACAGATAACTCAAAAGTGAAGAGAGGGACAATGTGAAACAGTGCAGGGAAGGTTGGAAGAGAGGAAGGGCTGACCCCCATGACAGAGGTAAGTCAGCTGCCCTTGACTGGTCCGTGAGAGCACAACTCCAGAACCGAATGCCTGAGTCTGAATGAAGCCTAAGTCCACCTTTTCTAACGGGGCAATCACTGAGCTCTCTGTGTGCAGGAAACAGGGGCCATCGCAGCACCGACCCGCTCGGGCGGCCAGGAGGACTGAGTGCGGTCACCATGCACCCACTCAGAACAGGATCGGCACACAGCTAACGGCCTGGACGCGGGACTGCAGACGCCACCATCGGGATGCTACTCTCCCCACTTCTCTTCCTCTGCTACTCACAGACCCAGCGTTGGCAATCACAAGGCAGCCTGGTCGTCAGGGTGGGTGTGTGAGGAAGGCAGCAAAGAAGGTAGCCGGGACCTTTGTAAGCCGGCTTTCTGTAGGCCGGGGACAACCTGCGTGGAGGTTTGTTGGCATAATCTGGGGGGTGACCGGGGCTGGAGGAAGAATTGCCTACCCTTGGTCTTCCCTCTGGGCTGCTCTGCCCCTCTCTCTCCCAAGCTCCAGCACTGACACAGGGACTCAAGCCTCCTCCATATTTTGCTTAATCAGCAACAGAAAAGAGGCAGGGCAGGAGACAGGGCAAAGCCGGGACCAACCAAAGTTTCACTCCGCCTTTCATGTAGTTATTTGTTTTAACAGTAAGGAAAAAATCAATAAAAGCTACTAGTTAACCACTTGACGGAGTACTGTTCCTCTCCTTCCAGAGTTAACCAGACCGGACCCTTCACTAGGTCACTAGGTCAACGGTTAAACAGGCCTCTGTAGACCCGCCTAACGCAGAAAGACCCCTCTCCCGGTGTTCATCCACACACGCACACGAGCTTGTCCGTCCTCCGGCACAGAGACTGGAGGCGCTGCTCCTGCCAGGGACCTGACCTCTTAGCAGAAGCTTCTGCCCTTTGTCTTCCACCTTTCACCAGGGTACAAACCAACAGTCCTACTTCTTCTCCCTTCTTTAATCTGATTGTCACCACTTTCTTTTTTTTTTTTTTTTTTAACTTGTGGCAATTTTCTCTTCTCTGTGAAACTTGACACTGACAAAAAGTCAATGAACTGCAGGGTTTAGGGG
This sequence comes from Eschrichtius robustus, assembly GCF_028021215.1. Lineage (NCBI taxonomy): Eukaryota > Metazoa > Chordata > Mammalia > Artiodactyla > Eschrichtiidae > Eschrichtius > Eschrichtius robustus. The sequence goes on along the minus strand of NC_090836.1, from coordinate 491,641 downwards.
GATAGTTTGCCTGTCCTCCCTCCCCAGTTTCTTGATAACAATGACCATACACCTCAAGACAGCTAAAGCCCACACCAAGAAAACAGCAGGTCATGTGCAGCTGAGCCCCAGGGGGCAGGGATGTTGTTCTGTCCCCTGGTGCGTACCACACACCTCAGAGCCCGATGCCCTCCACCACCCCACCCCATTCCACAGGTTCAGAGCTGAATTCTGAAAAGTGGAACCAAAGATGACAGAAGGGGTGGCTGGAGGAAGGGGAAGTCCACAGAGAGTTTAGGTGAATTTCCCAACAATATTCCCACCATTCCCACAATGTACCGCATTATTTGTAGAAGTTAAAGACCAAAGAAGAATCAGATTTTCAACTCTGCCATCTAAAGCAGAAACTGAGAGCCTTATTTACTGCACAGATTCTAGCCCAAGTGCCATGCCTCCAGGTTCACAATTTCAACCTGCCACTTAAGTTAAAAAGCCTGTGTACTAAAGGTGTCCCCTGGGTTAGAATATCACAAATTTCCTCCGTCCACAAACCACTTCAATTCTCTCTATCCCTAGTCTCCCCATCTGGCCTCATTAAATATTTCACACTCTCCAAATAAAGATCGTTTTTCAGCTCTATTTTTTCTAAACTAATGATCTGGCTAAAGAACGCTTCTGGTCCAAGAAAAGCCCAGAATCTTTTCTACTATTCTACTTCAATGAAAACTAAAGCCCCCAGGGACCTCCCTGGTAGCACAGTGGTTAAGAGTCCGCCTGCCAATGACAAGGTGACAAGGGTTCGAGCCCTTGGTCCGGGAAGATCCCACATGCCGCGGAGCAACTAAGCCCGTGCACCACAACTACTGAGCCTGCACTCTAGAGCCCGTGAGCCACAACTGCTGAGCCCGCATGCCACAACTACTGAAGTCCTCGTGCCTAGAGCCCGTGCTCCGCAACAAGAGAAGCCACCGCAATGAGAAGCCCATGCACCGCCACGAAGAGTAGTTCCTGCTCGCCACAACGAGAGGAAGCCCGTGCAGCAACGAAGACCCAACACAGCCAAAAATAAATAAATAAATTTATTTTAAAAAAAAAAAGAAAGAAAGAAAACTAAAGCCCCCGTAAAACCACAGCCCGTCAGACCCAGAGAAGCAGCAGCAACAGGTGTCAGGGACTCTGCCGTCTACTCCCCAGTCTCCACTAAAGCATGGAGGTTAGGAGCACACACTTCAGAATCAGCCCAGCTCTGAGCGCCAGCCCTGCTTTCTGTCACTGCCTTGACCTGGGTCTCACCAAACCCTAGTTCATGTAAAACCAGGGAAAATAAACGTCCCACCTTGTACACTGTCGTGGGGAAGAAATGAGGTGATGGCATAGGCTCCCACACATCAGCACCCAACAAATGCTAACTATTCTTAGCTATCTAGTAATCTAAAAAGCACAATGGTCTGGTGTCTTTAAGTTTTCCAGGTTCCAAAAAAAGAGGGTTTTTTTTCCCCCTACAAACGAATCAGTGAAATGCCACATGGAAGCAACCTAAGTGTCCCATCGACAGACGAATGGATAAAGATGTGGCACATATATACAATGGAATACGACTCAGCCATAAAAAGAAATGAAACTGAGTTATTTGTAGTGAGGTGGGTGGACCTAGAGTCTGTTCTACAGGGTGAAGTAAGTCAGAAAGAGAAAAACAAATACCATATGCTAACACATATATATGGAATCTAAAAAAAAAAAAAAAAAAAGGTTCTGAAGAACCTAGGGGGCAGGACAGGAACAAAGACACAGATGTAGACAATGGACTTGAGGACACGGGGAGGGGGAAGGGTAAGCTGGGACGAAGTGAGAGAGTGGCATGGACATATATACACTACCAAACGTAAAATAGCTAGCTAGTGGGAAGCAGCCGCATAGCACAGGGAGATCAGCTCGGTGCTTTGTGACCACCTAGAGGGGTGGGATAGGGAGGGTGGGAGGGAGACGCAAGAGGGAGGGGATATGGGGATATATGTATACGTATAGCTGATTCATTTTGTTATAAAGCAGAAACTAACACACCATTGTAAAGCAATTATACTCCAATAAAGATGTTAAAAAGAAAGAAAGAAAGAAAGAAATACCATAAGGAGGAAAACTCAGTTGAAGCCCCATTCAGGCATCAACTCACTACTTAGAACAAATCACATCACCTCCATTTTTTCATCTATAAGGTAGGAATAACACACTGCGCTAAACTTGATGACCTCGGAGACAAAAACGAATCAATGATAACAGGCGATGAAAAAGCTTTCACATCTTCAAAGAAAAGCAATAAATAAATCCAGAGTATGATTATTATTAAAATGTGACTCCCAATATTATGGGACATACATAAACCATGATGTTACTTACTGTTTCAAGAACATTGGGTTTGACAGCCTTTTAATCTGGTTACATGGAGCCTGGTACAAGCAGGAGGGGGTACATGTAAACCCCAGTTCAGAGGCAGAGCCCACAAATCTAGGACCATGCCCTGCCTGCTGGTCAGGTGTCACCCACTCTGGGCCATTTCTTACATCCCGATGCCAGAAATTAGGAAGAGTTTATGGTTCCGCCCGGACAGGTTAAACCACTGACAACCAAAATCCTTACCCACAGGACTTCTCAACAGACCCAAGAAAGGGTCCACTCTGACCATTTATTCACCTGTGTGAGCAGTGTAAGACCTCTTCCACGGTGTACACCATCCTTTCTGAAAAAATGCACACATGAGCTGGAAGGAAGAGCTCAATTTTTTCTTGTTTGATATTTACTTCTAGGTCCGGAGGTTTGAGTTTCATTTTTAACGTACCATAAAAATTTTGGTGTGAGAGCTAGGGGTTGGGATGGGAAGAGGAGTGGGGAGGTTGGGGGACTAGTCCTAACTTAAGAAGGGAGCATGCAAACAAAACTGCATCTGATTTCATCATCCATGGGTCTCCCAAAACCAGACAGGAAAGAAGAAAATCATTTGTGGTTATTAAACATCTACTGTATGCCAGGCATTGCACTAAATACTTGGTATACATTACTCCAAAGCCCATTTTCTCCCCAGCACCTAGAACACCAGGAAACAGCAATCACCTGGACCATCCCAGGTGGGGGGAAAAAACCTCACAACCTAGCAGTCAAGTTTCAGACATTTCAAAGGTTAGTGCTGTGAACACAAAAAGGAGGCTTAGCTAGGAACCAGGTCCAAGTTCCTAAAGATTCTTTGCATGAGGAACATCTAAACCCTGTTTTTCCTATAATTCTGGAATTAACTCATGGTATTTAATATACTATCCAAAAAGTTAAAAAATTTTTAAAACCTGGAGCACAAGAAGCATTCACTGTAGGGCCACAACAACCTGAGTCAAGTTTCTGACCAGGTCCGTCTGAAGATCAAATAAGAAGTTTATACTAGCCTCTCTTTTCTTCTTCCCTTAGGCCGCACCAAGGGACATGCAGGATCTAGCTCCCCGAGCAGGGATCGAACCCGCACCCCCGGCATTGGGAGCGCGGGCTCTTACCCACTGGACCGCCAGGGAGGTCCCTGTGCTATCCTCCTGAGGGACCCTTACAGATGTGCTCACAGAAGAACCACCGCAACAAGGAACTGGCATCGGTGTGGCCAGGTGGTGAGGCACAGAGCCCTCCTGCTGGCCCCGCAACTGAGGGGCACGGCCCTGCTCACTACAACACCCGCCTCATCCGCACCCTGGGGTGCGATCCAAACGACTGTCTCCCCGGCAAACTGTCACACGGATGGGACTTGCAAAGTTTACACGCCATCTCTCCATCCACAACCCAGAAGATGAGAAGGTGGTAAGCCTTGAAGAAACACTGCTCCCAAGACACCTCCATGTCTCGGCACTAAGCCCTGATGTCGGCGGTAACTGCTGCCCGCGGTAAAGAGCCGCCACCTTAGACCTCACACGCGGGGTGTATGGCTGGAGACGCTTTCCCTGAACTGAGTCTGGAGGGGAATCGGGAGACGAGGGCGGTCCGTGCGCCTTAGCGGACGGGGTGGACACGGGGGACGGGGGGACACGGGGGGACACAGGGGGACAGGGGCACACGGGAGATGGGGAAACACGAGGGGATGGGGACACGGGGGACGGGGGTCACGGGGGGATGGGAGACACAGGGGATGGGGGCACGGGGGACAGGGGCACATAGGGGACGGGGGGACACGGGGGGACAGGGGCACAGGGGGGATGGAGGAACATGGGGAGGATGGGGACACCGGGAGATGGTGGACACGGGGGAATGGGGGGTACGCAGAGACGAGGGGACGAGGAGAAGGGGGATGGGGGACATGGGAGGACCTGGAGGAAAGGAGGGACAAGGGGGACACAGGATGGGGGACACGTGGGGACCTGAGGGGACGGGGGCCACGAGAAGAACGAGTGGTCAAGGCCCCGCCGCGCCCGCGCTCCCCGGCGCGGCTTCTCGGCGGCGCGTCCGCTCGCGGACTCGCCGGCGGCCTGCGGGCCCCCTCGTGCCCGGCCTCGGACAGCGCCCCCGGCAAGCGCGCCGAGCCTCCCGCCCGCCGCCCGCCGCCCTGGACCCGGGCCCGCCTTCCGCTCCGGGGCCGCGGCGGCCAGAGGGAGGCGCCCGGCCCGCGCGGGTCCCGGCCCGGTCCAGAGCCCGTCTCACCTCCGCCTCATGCCGCAGTGCGCCGGCGTCCCGGCCGCAGCCCGCAGTCCCGCACCTCGCCCCTCGGCCCTTCGGCCGCGGCGTCCGGCGCCCCAGCCCCGCGGCGACCCCGCTCCGGCCAGCACCTCAACCCGCGGCCGCTCCTCAGCGTTCGGCGTCCCGCGCGGGCTGCACCGCGGCGGCTGCTGAGGTAGCAGCGCGGCCGCCGGGCGGGGCGGGCACACGTGAGGGCGGGGCTGCGGCCCCCGGGGCGCGACCACCGGACACCGGCCTCGGGGCGCTGACATCACCGCGCCTCCGGAACCCGCTCTGCCTCCTAACCCCAGGGACGCCGTCGCTACCCGTAGGCTCAGACTCTGCCAGAAGCTCATGGTTCTATGCAGAAGGTAAGGAAAGGAGCCGCCGCCACACCCTTCTTCCTCTCCACCCCCTCCCCCGCGGGTCCAGTGGTACATTCCTCAAAGCCCGCCCCCGAGGGGCCAGGTAGAAGCTGATTGGTTGAGAACCTTAGAAGGGGGCGAGGAACCGCGCGAAATGACCAATGGAAAAGGACGGTGGGCACATCAAAGCCGGCCAGATGGGGAGGAGAGAGGATGCGATTAAAGGGCACGTATTCGTTGCGCTCAGTAGCCGCCGCACAACACAACTGGAATTTTCTTTCTGATCCTATTGAGAAGGGAAACAAAGAGACGGGGATCCTCAAGTTTCGGGATTAGAGAGCGAAAAGAAAATATGGAGAGAACTGAAGCAGATATCTGTGTGTGCCTTTCGGTAGGTTACTCCATCTTGGCCTCAGTTATCTAATCCGATGAGGATATTGGACTGGAATTGATCTCTGATGGTCCTTCTCATACTTTGCGAGCCTATGAGCCTTTGCATGGGATTAGCAATATTTACATATGTTCTTCAAATTGGGGCATCTTCCTAAAGAACTTTGCTTGAAAGTGAGTAGACTTACTTTCAACCAAAGTTGAAAGTTGACACCAGTTCCTTGATATAGACGGTATTAACCTCACCTTTTGTCAAGAGAAAGTCAATATCCTTTCTGGGTCCCTTTCTTAAAGCAGAGCATTCTTCTTCTATGTGGAGAACCACACTCTCCCCAATAATTTATACTCTTCCAAGAGTCACCTCCTCCTCTTCTCTCTTCCTCCATGTAATCAGACAAAGCTTCAATTAGTAATTCATTCGCCTGTTGAACTGTCCAGAATCCCTGGCTTCAGCAACAAGTCTTGCTGGTCAGGCATCATCAGAGTTGCCAAAGTGCTGGTCACTATCTCAAGTCTGCAGCAGCCATTCAACTCTGCAAGGCCCGTGAGGCTCTCAGTCTCACTGCCTGTCAAATTCAAGACTTCAGCACGTCCTATAAGGGTCCCACCCGCTCTGTTTTAGAGCTTTACACCGGCAGCAGGCCTACATTTTGGTACCAAGCCTAAGGCCAACTCCACCTTCCTTTTTCAGAACTTGTCAACCTCCCGTCAGCTGCTCACCCTGCACCCACTCAACCCTCTTCCAAATTGTATCAGGTGTTTGGGGTACCCTTAGTAGCTCCACTCCCCAGCCAGAGAACTCATCTTCCAACTATTATGCAAAGAGTTCTAGAAAGTCCAGTTCCTCCATGAAGCCTTCCCAGATGGATGAACAGAAGCTGCTGGCTTGTAGAGTTCCCACTTCTACTTTGTGCTACACAAACCCTGATTTTCTGCCCTACTATGCAATTTTTATTGACATATATACCTCTCTCCGTCATTGACAGCAGCAGCAGTGGCTGCTGCTTACACTTATTAAATGCTTACCATGTGCTGGGTACTGTTTGGAAGTGCTTTGCATGCACCGTTTCATTTCAGTCTCAGACAGGCTTGGAGAGCTGACTTACCCAAGTGCACAGAGTGGAGGTCTAACTCCAGTGCCTACCTTCACAGTCCCCACAATTCAACGCTATCTCCTGTTTCTTCAGAACCAACTGCATTCCGTACAAAAGATGATGTGATACACCTATATCGTGTTTTACATTGATCTCTATACCTATATCATTTCAGCCTCAAAACAATCACATCAGGAGGGTTAGCAGTTTGTTACAGCCGAAGCTGCATGTAGGCTGATGCATTTGGCTGCTGTAACAACACTGGTGAATAAGGCATCTGGTTTTCCAAGTTGAGGATTCTCCCCCTGCAACACCTGCTCCCTGAGTGAACACAGCCTTTTTATATGTAACAAGTAGAGAGCCATTATAAGCAACAAGGGGACAAATACAAAATAGCAAACTGTGGGGCCAGGAGCCTGGTACAGCCAGTGCTCACAGTGGGCAAAACCAGCCAAGAAGGATGGACGGTGAGAAGCACCGTGCATTTCACTTTACTGGCTTATTGGTTATACTTTGTCAATGAGATCACGTCTTTGACACATCTGGCAAATTCAATAGCAAAGGGCAACAAAAACTGCCCCCAACTGATTCTGCCTGGAGACAGAATCAGCCCCACGCCCATGAGGAAGGGGCTTCTACATGCAGGGTTGCTGCCCCCAACTCGGGAAACTTTCTAATTCGCCATTTAGTGAAATACCCTGCTCCACGGACAGTCGTGATGTGGCCCGAAAACACAAGCTGGGCTAATGATTTCATTCTTTTTAAACTGCTGAAATCCCCCCCAGGGATGGACATGCCAGCAAAATGGCATGGGAGCCAGTGAACTTTTAATATTGATTGAGAAGACTGAGCACGGCCATCCTGAAGCCAAGTATTTCCGAGTCGCTCTCTCTGCCTGGCCCAGCCCTAGTCCATCCAGTGAATTTTCACTCCCATAGCTCTCCTGTCTTTCCTCATCACCAGAGAGCTCAAGCATTTCTTGGGCACCTACTGTGAGCAAACAACTGTCAGGTTGCGTGAGGTTATCCTGATGGATTGCCCATGAAGCCTGTACCTACTGGCTGGATGAGTGTGGAAAACATCAGACGCCCTTGGTGAGGAGTGGATCGGATCAGCTCCTCAGAGGCGCGTGCCGGGATTCCATCCCCAGCTAAACATACACACTCGTGTTGGAACGCCCCTGCCCTAGAGCAGGAGGAGCACAGGACTGAGTTCTGGGAGAGGGCTGGGGTGGGGAGAGGGCGTGCATGCTCGGGAGGAAGGTGAAGAGACAGAGGATACCCAGAGATAACTGCACACGAACCAAACAGTAGGCAGGAGGCCGCCAGTCCATAATTTGGCCATTGGAAGCATTGTGGTGTGGTCTTCCTTTTAAGAAAAAAAAAATTTCTGGTTTCCAAAGTAATACATGCCCATAATTTAGAATTTTTTAATAGAGAAAAGTACAAAAATAAATAAATAAAATAAAATGTAGCCATTCCTCTTGCTGGCATATCACCGTTACAATTTTGTTTTGATTTTTTGGGGGTTTTTTGGTTGTTTTTTTAATAATTTTTTTAAATTTAAATTTATTTATTTATTTATTTATTTATTTATTTTTGCCTGCATTGGGTCTTCATTGCTGCACGCAGGCTTTTCTCTAGTTGCAGCGAGCGGGGGATACTCTTCATTGCGGCGCGCGGGCTTCTCATTGCAGTGGCTTCTCTTGTTGCAGAGCACAGCCTCTAAGCGCGAGGGCTCAGTAGTTGTGGCTCGCGGGCTCTAGAGCGCAGGCTCGGTAGTTGTGGCATGCGGGCTCAGTAGTTGTGGCTCGGGGGCTCTAGAGCGCAGGCTCAGTAGTTGTGGCACACAGGCTTAGTTGCTCCGTGCGTGTGGGATCTTCCCAGACCAGGGCTCGAACCCGTGTCCCCTGTATTAGCAGGGGGATTCTTAACCACTGCACCACCACGGAAGTCCCTTATAATTTTGATATATGTCTTTTCCTATACTTTTTTGTGTGAACACGTGTATGTATCTTCTTTTTTGTATGTTTTTTTTTTTTTTTTTGGCGGTGCATTTACCCCACCAGGGATCTAACCCGTGCCCTCTGCAGTCTTAACCACTGGACCGCCAGGGAAGTCCCCTTGTATGTATCTTTTTTAAAAACAAAATTTATCAGGGACTTCCCTGGCGGTCCAGTGGTTAAGACTGCAGGGGTCACAGGTTCGATCCTTGGTTGGGGAACTAGATCCCGTGTGCTACACCTAAGACCCAGAACAGCCAAATAAATAAATAAAAATTGATCAGGGGCTTCCCTGGTGGCACAGTGGTTAAGAATCTGCCTGCCAGTTCAGGGGACATGGGTTCGAGCCCCGGTCCGGGAAGATCCCACATGGCACGGAGCAACTAAGATCGTGTGCCACAACTACTGAGCCTGTGCTCTAGAGCCCGCGAGCCACAACTACTGAGCCCGCGTGCTACAACTACTGAAGCCCGCGCGCCTAGAGCCCGTGCTCAGCAACAAGAGAAGCCACTGCAATGAGAAGCCCGCGCACCGCAAAGAAAAGTAGTCCCCGCTCGCCACAACTAGAGAAAGCCTGCACACAGCAACAAAGACCCAATGCAGCCAAAAAAAAAAAGAAAATTGATCAAACTGCTTTGCAATCTACTTTTCTCCTTAACAAGACCAGGAATTTTCCCATGCCACGTAGATTATTCTAAAACATAATTTTAAATGGCTGCGTCCTTAACTTACTTAACCAAGATTCTATTTTTACTCATTAAGATTATTTCCAATTCTTCATTATTATATGTAACTTCAAGGATTATCCATATATGTAAATGTTTAAATATTTTTATGATTATTTCCTAATAATTCTAGAAATAGAATTGCTTGGTCAAAATGCATGTACATTTTTTAAATGTCTCACATATATTGCCATATATAAGACATAAATGGTCTTTCAGGAAGTTTACACCAGTTACGTTCCCACCAGCAATGTGTGATGTAGCTATTTCTCTGAACCCTCACCAACCCTCGACATTTCTTTTGTAATCCTTGCCATTTGGCAGATGAAAAACAATATCTTGTTGTTTTGATTATCATAGTGTATTTTTAATCCATTGAGGTAATAAATATGTATCTTTCCTTCCAAGTCCCCTGGAACTTAATAGCAAAATGAGTGTTTCCTTTTTCCCCCATTCAACCACTCCTCTCCCAAATCCCTGAGAACTGATATAGAAATCAGAGTAAAATCTGCTCAAATGACTAGACAAACTCAGGGCCATGTCACTTGAACCAGTAAAAGAAGGTAGTGGAACAGATGGCTCAAAACAGCACATACACCATAAATTACAACTGTGAAATGGGTAACAAATCCTTACACAGAAACTTTTTTAGCTATAAAAGGAGATCAGTCCTCTGAGTTATATTTAGCACTGCCTAATACGAAAATCGCATTTCTTCAACAACACCCAGTTCTGTGATGGGGCATCCTCCATACTGAGTGGCTAATCCACCCAATATTATTCTCAACTCCTGCCTAATGTTCTTGTCCCTTGGCTTTGTTTTTGTTTTGTGGTTGCCTCCACAGGATCTCCTCCTCTCTGGCCGTCAGTAGCCTAATTTACCATTGAAGAATTTACCCCTCCCCCATTCCCAGTGCGGTTTGGTCAGGATTGAGCACAACCCCTCTCTGGACTTGATGTGGGATGCAGATGTCTCTGGGAGCTGCTGGCAGCCATTTTGGGCCATGAGGTAGAGCCTGCATCAGAAGGAGTGGAGTTGAGAAACGGAGAGAGAGGAGCTAGGTCTGGTCAAATCTGTGAGCCCTGAATCAAGCCTCACGGGAAGCCAGTGTGTGAAACGATACATTCCCTCTTTTTTTTTCTTTCTTTTTTTTTTTTTTTAACTTAAACCAGCTTTGGTCAGCTTTCTGTCACAAGCAAAGAATGCTGAATGAAACACTGCCTGTGGATGGATTCCATGGTCCAATAGGAACTCAGTCCATTCAATCCAAGCATTCTAAACATCACACCCATTACTGCCACTAGTTCAGTTCATCATGACCCCAGGGGTGTTCAGATCCAAGGTAACACCAAGCTACCTGGAGCCTGAAGGCCCCAGGATGCCTGGATGGGCTCAGAAGCCCACCCCCTCCACCCGTAGCATGAGAGAGTCAAGAGGGAGGAAGAGGGTGGTGTGGTGCAATTTGATTCCTGGGCTACATCCATTGTCATGTGGACCTACTGCAGACACGAAGGTCCGAAAAGCTTGATGTCCTGCCCCTCTTCTATACTGAGGGCTGATTTGAAAGCAACCCAGTCTTCTGCAGAGAAGCTAAGAGGATCATGGAATGGGATGTCCCAGAGCTGGAAGACATCCTGGGTTCTGGGGTTTATCCTTAGGCTAACAGGTAAAAAAATCAGAAATCTTCCAACTAAATCTTTCTAACTAATTCCTTGATTGGGTTGCAAGTTTCACCCTGCCAGGAAAAAGGAAATTTAAATGCAACTTGACAAAATTGCAAAGCTACTTCTGCATCAATTTTTCATAATACAATGACAAAAAATTGAGAGGTGTCTCCCCTAACTCACTGGTATGTACATTCTGTAGTAGCCAGAAATTCTGTGTAAGTACAAGTGAGCAAAATCAAGATGGGAGTCTATGGAAGATACCTCTAGTCACCAAAACCACTGCAAAATAAAATCTAGAACCACCACATTGTAATCATGACCAAAAGAGAGTTTCCTGGAGCCCTGATGTAACCTGCAGGAAGACGCTTCCCTAAGCGAAGCCACACCAAGTGCTGGAAAGCCTCTAGGAAACATAGAAAATTTTGTGAACAGGGTTTTTCCAGACTTATATCTTCATATACAGCCACAACTAAGAAAAGTTTACCAAAATAAATAAATAAATAGATATACGTATTCATGTATAGGTGTAATGTGTACAGAAATATATATATATTTCTCTGAACACAGGCCTTGGGGTTCCACCCACCATCAGACAGGATTGAAGGCTACCCAGCTGCAGAACTAAAACAAACTCGCCTAGTGACTGGCCCCTTCCCCAGTGAGGAGGGGAAGAAGCTCTCTGTCCTTCCAGTCTGTCCTTCCTCTGGGCCTCAAACATATGCTCTTAAAAATAAAAACATGAGCTTCAATACTGCATGAGGCAAAGGTCAATCTCGGCCCAGCTGGGTTATATCTGAATATGACTTGTTTCACACAGCTCTGTTTTCAACTGTGAAAGAGAAAAGAATGAAAAGAAAGGAGTGGAGGGAGAGAGGAGACAGCACATGACACTGTACATGTAGGAATCTGATAATAACAGACGATGCTCTGATAAAGCCTCGGAATGGAGCTGACACACTCGAGACCACTGGCACACAAGTCAGCGTTTTCAGGTTTAAGAGGAAAACACATCCAAGTGGATCTGTCTTTTATGGGAAAGGAAAAGATGTCAAATCTGCCTTTGCCCGGGGCCTAGTAAGGGCACATGCAGGATCCCAAATCCCCTTTGCTCCTATTTGAGATCATGGAACTTCTGTTTGATTTCAGCCTCTAATTCCTTCTCATTCAATCATCACAAGTGTCTGCGACGGACAAGGCACTTGTCTGGGCACTGAGAGCATCCCAAGATCAACAGGACAGGGCTTCCCTGGTGGCGCAGTGGTTAAGAATCCAGCTGCCAATGCAGGGGACACGGGTTTGAACCCTGGTCCGGGAAGATCCCACATGCCGCGGAGCAACTAAGCCCGTGTGCCGCAACTATTGAGCCTGTGCTCTAGAGCCCGCGAGCCACAACTACTGAGCCTGTGTGCTGCAACTACTGAAGCCCGCGCACCTAGAGCCCGTGCTCCGCAGCAAGAGAAGCCACCGCAATGAGAAGCCCGCGCACCGCAAGGAAGAGTAGCCCCGCTCTCTGCAACTAGAGAAAGCCCACATGCAGCAACGAAGACCCAACGCAGCCAAAAATAAATAAATAAAATAAATAAATTTATAAAAAAAAAAAAGATCAACAGGACATAGGGTCTGCCCTCAAGGAGCTGACAATGGGGCAGGGAAAGTGAGACATGGATAGAAAAGGGTCTTTGCCAGGTGGAAATTGCTATCTCGTGAGAGTGAGAAGGCTCCCATTCAAGAGGTCAGAGAGGGCTTCCCTGGTGGCACAGTGCTTGAGAATCCGCCTGCCAGTGCAGGGGACATGGGTTTGAGCCCTGGTCCGGGAAGATCCCACATGCCGTGGAGCCACTAAGCCCGTGCGCCACAACTACTGAGCCTGTGCTCTAGAGCCTGCGAGCCACAACTACTGAGCCCACGTGCCACAACTACTGAGCCTGTGAGCACTGAGCCTGCGTGCCACAACTACTGAGCCTGCGCTCTAGAGCCCGCGTGCCACAACTACTGAGCCTGCGCTCTAGAGCCCGCGTGCCACAACTACTGAGCCTGTGTGCCACAACTACTGAAGCCCGCGTGCCTAGAGCCTGTGCTCCGCAACAAGAGAAGCCACCACAATGAGAAGCCCGCGCACTGCAACGAAGAGCAGCCCCCGCTCGCCGCGACTAGAGAGAAAGCCCGCACGCAGCAACGAAGACCCAACGCAGCCAAAAATAAAAATAAATAAATAAATAAATAAATTCATAAAAAAAAAAAAAGAGGTCAGGGAAAGTTTTGTGGAGAAGGGGCTATTTAAGTGGGCCCTCAAAAGAGAGAGAGAGAGAGAGAGGTGTTCCAGGAGTTGAGCCTCTTTAACTTGTCCTGGTTCCCACATGCAGAGAACAAGCAGAGGTCCTCCCCAAGGACCACCTCACTGCCCCAGGGGGAGGTAGGTTGAAGGGTTAGAAGGAAAGGGAATTTGAAAGGGTAAATGCGAACATGCTGACATCTCAGTGAAGAGAGGGATTGGGTGGGGGGGCTTTGAGATTATCTGAGTTTTGCTCATTTGTGCTCTTTCATTTCGGGAAAGAATGGACAGTGGAACCTACTTTTGTAATGAAAAAATATGTACGATTTTAACACAGTAGCCCAACCCACCACCACCAGCCTCCCCCCACCCTCCCACCTCACACCAAAAAAAAAAAAAAAAAAGGAAAAGAGAAGGAATGAGAAGAGCATCCATGTCTCCTCTCTATACACGGTCTCCTGCTTGGAAACCCAGCCTAGACACATCATCATGGCGCACCCTCAGAGACTACGTCACAGCAAAATTGCAGAGGTGAAACCTATAAATCGTCTAGGCCCCTTGGGCCAGATGCCCCTAACCTGATCTAGAAGAGAAGTTACTTTCATTTCCTGGGGATGTTGAACTCCTGACCATGAAAGCTCTGAGGCGAGAGCCGGGACAGGCGACAGCTGACTCCCCTCCCCTCCGCTGCCTTCCTGTCCGGACCTAGAGCTGGCAGGGGCCAGGCCGGGGCAGAGCCGCCCTCGGGGGTGGACGCCTCAGCGCCGGGGGTGCGGGCCCACCTCCTGCAGGGGCACCTCAGGGTTCACCGCAGGGTGTTGTTCAAATGCCACCTCCCGGTGTGCCACAGCCTGACACGTGGGGAGAGCGCTAGGCCCCGCGGTTTGGGGTCCAGAGCTGCTGGCCTGAGCACTGCCACCAACAAGAGTTCACGGGCTGTTCCTTTGTGCCAGCTCCAGGGCTGGGGCGCTTGACGCGCTAGCTCCGGGGGGACGGGGACGTCTGGGGCTCTTGCCAGCCCGGCGTGCAGGCGCTCTCGCGGGGTAACAGTACCCACAACTTCTTTTGTGGGCGGGCATGTCACGAGGCACCCTGAGCCGGCCAGGCTGACTTCTCTCCCTGGGACTTGAGTGTTAAGCAGAAAGGCACAAGAACTGAAAATAACCGGGGCTGATTCATCCCGTCGCGAATACCCTAAAGAAGGAAGCTGGTATCTCTCTGCCCTCTCGACCCCCTTAGCTGCCCTGGGTCTTATCCTTCCCGAGACCTGGCTGTTCACTTTTCTTTCCGTTGTGTGAGCTAATTCATATTCTTCCAGTAAATGTCCTCCATCCTTCCCCAAAGTTAGCCCTAGAGTCTACTTCCAATGTTGGCAACCAAAAACCCCCAAAAGGTATAAGTTCTAACCATCTTAATAACCTCATTTTGTCATTATTATCCTTATTTTAATATAAGGTAATTGAGCTTCAGAGAAGTTAAAAAAAAAAAACTTGCCCGGGCTTCCCTGGTGGCGCAGTGGTTGAGAATCTGCCTGCCAATGCAGGGAACACGGGTTCGAGCCCTGATCTGGGAAGATCCCACATGCCGCGGAGCAACTAGGCCCGTGAGCCACAACTACTGAGCCTGCGCGTCTGGAGCCTGTGCTCCGCAACAAGAGAGGCCGTGACAGTCAGAGGCCCGTGCACCGCGATGAAGAGTGGCCCCCACTTGCCGCAACTAGAGAGAGCCCTCGCACAGAAACGAAGACCCAACACAGCCAAAAATAAATAATAAATAAATAAATAAATAAATAAATAAATAAATAAATAAACTCCAGTCTCTTCTTAAAAAAAAAAAAAACTTGCCCGAGGACACAGAGCTAACAAGAGCCACACTCAGAACGTGAACCCACGTCGTCTGGCTTGGAGGCATGACAAAAGAGTATGGGTTTTGTCATGAGAGTAAAACGAGCCCAAATCCCCACTTCCCTGGTTTCTGCAGAAAAACCCTGATCACATTAGTGTCTCTGAATTGCAGGAACCCTCTCCAAATCAGAAAAATGGAGAAAATAACACTCACTTCACAGAGCTATTGAGAGTTTGATATTGGGCTTCTGAGTTGACCCAACGACGAGGTTTCCTCTCTGTCTCTCTGTCTCTGTCTCTCACACACTTTTGTTTATGGGGGTTTCCCCCGTAACTCTGTACCCTCCTGTGTCCTGGTGTACTGTTCCTGGAAGGCCTATCAGAAAACGCAGACACCCTCAGGGAAGGAGCGTAAGGGGCGCATAAATATGCATAAAATCTAAACCTTCCACCGAATATGCCTTTGGAAGGAAGAGAACAAGAGTTTTCATTCCTCTTGAGGACGATGAAAACACAGAGACACTAAATGTTTATCTCGAGGTTACACAGAAAACCCAAAGGTAAGGGGCCCCCAAGAGTTATATGCCCGGTCAGTTGGTCTGAAAATTCCAGAGAACAGGTGTCCCAAGTTGCTGGTTTTGAACCCGCCCCTCACTTCCCCTCTTTCCCTACTCTCTTTCCCAATTCAAATAAATCATGTAAACATCCCACATTAGGCAAATTTCTAACAAGGTTTCCCCAGACCCCTGTCCATTACACACCTTATCTCTCCCTTCAGAGCTGTGACCTACTTAAAATGTTCTTATAATTCTTTGAATGGCGGGAACGTTCCCAAAGACGTGCTCCCTATGCTGGAAAAATTAAAGTTCCCTTATAATATACAGTTAAAGAGAAAGTGTTATTTCCACTAAGATTTCTGATGCTTCTTCAGAGATAAATTCAAGTTTTCCCAGGATTGAGATTGTGAATAGTATAACTAAAAGATCAGTAGGTCAACAGATATTCACAAACTACCTGCCTTAAGCAAGGAATTTACCAAAATTGACACTAGCTTACAAGAGTGAAAAAATCCACACAGCATGAAGTTATTCAACATAATTTTGATTCGTGATTTTTCTGGTTTTTAGGGCCAAGAAAACGACAATCTACATTGTAATGTGATAATTTCTGGGATTGCTTTTCTTCTCCTGTACATTCATTTCTTCCAGTCTTACAGGTTTTATATACAACAGCAAATCAATTTTTAAAACAATAACCCATCACTTTAGCAACTTGAACATGGGAATTTATCTTCCACAGGCACACAGATTACTTAAAGTTACAAACATGGTGTGCTTGCTATTTTGTATTCTATTGTACATTTTATCATAAGTCTTTCCTTGTTTCCCTCTACATGTCTCTGGATATAAGCTTTCGTTAAAATGCAAAATACTCCATTATATTGATGTACCACAAAATTTTTAAACTGTTCCTATAATGTTGGACATTTCAGATATTTCTATTTTTTTCTATTACAAGTAACACAGTAGAGGATATCATTCATGTATTTAGAATTTAAAAAAATCTTTATTAAATAGCTTAATTGGGAAAAATTCCTGGGTATAGTACTTTTACGGATTTTCCTATTATCATGTTGCATTTCCCCAAAATTTTACCAATTTACAATGCAACCCACAATAAAAAATGCAATTTTACTGCATCCTCAGTAGCATTAGGTGTTATTTTTTTTAATTGTTACTCCCATTAGCAAGAGGTAAAACAGTGTCACCGTGTTGCTATGATGTGTACTTTTGATTACTATCAATGAGGAACATTTTCTATGTATTTTTTTCTTATTTCCTTATCTGAGTAAATTTCTTGTTTTTCCTTTCTAAAATGCTGGTCATGACCCACAAAATTGATTTCATGACCCACTGGTGAGTCATAATCCACTGTCTGAAAACATGTAAAATAGGGTTTTATTTTACACTGCAGTCTCTCTAGTATCCCCCAAATGAACTGATACACATAGAATGAGCCAGATCAACTGGACATTTCCCCCCAGTGGCCTGTGACGTAAACTGCCCTTTTTCAGGGACTAGATATTGGTGGTCATGGGTGGGCGGGCGGCAATGAGAACTGACTCATGGTTTCACTGTTTCCGGCCTGCCATCCAGGGGGCTGGCCGCCTTCGCAGGCTTGACCTGGCCTGGCCTGCCCGTGAGGTGTAGCAGCTCTGAGGTGCCACGCTGGGAAAGGGCGCTTGGGCCTGAGGTAGCAGAAGCCAGGAGCCGTCCTTCCCAGGGAACCAGCTGAAAGCAGCTCCAGTTCAGCTGAGAGGCTAGAGCAGCGGGTGAAGTGTGCCCACAGCCTGGCTTTGCCAAGCGGACACGGGGGAACATGAAGGAGGCCCAGTCTGGGTAAGTGAAGGCATTGTCTCAAAAGGTCAGGTCACTCCAGGAAGAGACAAAATGTGTGGACTAAGCAGGCACTGGGAAAGGGCTCCTCCAGGTCAGCACCTGGGGACGCCGCCGAGGGTGATTCCAGACAGCAGCGTGGGAGAGCCTCGGTCACCCTGGGGACACCACCCAGCCACGTGGCCCTGGCACATGAGCTTTGTGTTCCATGTCGGATGGTTGTATGACCTTTAAATAGCGTCTTAATTCTCTTGCCTATTGATGAGGTGAATGACCAAGCCTTGCCAAGGGTCTCAGAAGAGACAATACTTTTATGCTTACCCATCAAGGGGACCACAACCAATCGCTATTCAGCCAAAGTTATTATTATGATTTTTTTTAATTTTCTTTTTTTGACCTCACGGCGTGGCATGTGGGATCTAGTTCCCTGACCAGGGATGGAACCCGGGTCCCCTGCATTGGGAGCGCAGAGTCTTAACCACTGGACCACCAGGGACGTTCCAATTCAGCCAGAATTAAAGCAAGCGCCTTAGGAAGCGCTGACTGGGAAAGTTCTGGCCCCAGGTTGGTACATGACACTTTCTAGTGTGTTTACATTTCTAGCACAGATTCTTGCCTCCCGCTGCATATTCGTGAGGTGACCTTAGAAGGCAGGTGTTGCAAGAACCTGTCCCAACAGGTGTGCCCCCTGTCGTCAGTAGTAGCTGCAGAGAGGAGCTGACCCTGGCCCTTGGATCTTCAGGGAAACCCCTCAAACTTAGGAGGAGTTCAAGGCATGCTGAAGGGTTTCAGGCCTGCAAAGGATAACATTTCTAATTCTTAGGTGTTCTTAGGTTGCTTCTCCCTTCTTCAGGGTGACCACCGCATTCCTAACCCTTCTTCTTTCTAAGTGTCCATTCTCCTCGAAGCGGGTGGGAGATTTGCACATGACTCTACTAACTACTAACATGAAGTCCGTCATCTACAGGAGGACACAGCTTTCACCTTACAGACTTGCACAAGCATGAATCTCCTCTCCCCCTTTCCCTGGGGAAAGCTTCTAGACATTCCTGACAGATATACACCCTGCCCTACCATTGGAGAGAATAAGCGATTACCAAATTCACCTGGAAAAATGTCATCCTGATTGATTAGAATGGTGGATTGCAAATTTAGCTCATTAGAATCACATAGGAGCTTAATCCCAATGTTTAGGCTGTATCTCAGACCTATTAAGCCAGAATCTGTGGAGATGGGGCCCAGACTTCAGTATTTTATTTTAATTCATTTATTAATTGAAGTATAATTGACCTACAACACTATGTTAGCTCCTGGCGCACCACATAGTGATTTGATATTTCTGTACATGACAAAATGATCACAGCCAGGCACCAGTACTTTTTAAAGCTCCCCAGGTGTTCCAACACGTAAGCAGGGTTGAGAACCACTGAATAGTACTGCAGGGGCCCAGGGGTTCAGCGTTGTATTTATCTTTCATTTAACAAGATTTCGCCCTTCCCTTGAAAGGAATCTTTATAACAGTGAAACCTCTAAATAGTTGATCACAGTAACAGACCAACAAGAAAGACTTTTTCTTGGGGCTGGGGGAGGAAATGGGGAGGGATGGGCAGACAAGGAGAGGACTTACATACAGAGAGTATTTTACCATGGAATCATAATCATCGGATTCTAAACAAAGCCATTCCCCCGAAAGGCATTCGGCCCTTGCTTTGCTTCAGGAAGGGCTGAACTTCACACCCTTTGTCAGAGCTCTCCAAGAGAAGCACCGGCGCGGCGGCCCCCGCGGCCTCTGGTGCGGTCACACGCGCCACGTCCATCTCCGGGCCCAGGGCTGAGCCGCGGCCTCCGCTGGAGGTAAGGAGACTCCCCGGGGGAACCGTCGCCTCGCTGCGGAGGTGATGGAGGCATGCGCTTCCTTGGGCTCGCCAGCAAGGACGCGCGGCTTGGCCCAGGACAGCTGGCAGCCGCCGTTTGCCCCGGGGAAGGTATTTCTCTGATTGCGGGATAGGAACATAAAGCGAACTGGATGGAAGCGGCTGCGAATCTGAGCCCCGCGGCCTCTCGGATAGGTTTGGGGTGTGTTTGCGATGCAGGGGGACCCGCACGGTGGGGCGTTGTCTGAAATGGAGGCACCGAGACGGCGCAGCTGCGGTTAGGAGAGGGGCGCGTTTAAAAGGAGACGAAATAATAATTCCAGGGACCCAAATATGTCAGAAAGGAAAAGCCTTCCCGGCCACAAGCAATTTAACGGTGTGATTTTTAAAAGGCATCAATCCAGACACCGCATGACCTTGTGGTTCGGAGATCTGCTCCCCGAGGAGGACTGGGTGGTACTCACGGGCGGGCCCTCCTGGCAGGCGGTCCTCGGCGCACGTGCAGGTGCAGGTGCAGGTGCTCCGGCCGCTCGCGAGCTGAGCACAGCCGCTCCGACCCCGAGGCCCCTTCCACCCGCCCGGCTCCCGGGCCGGAGGTGCGCGTCCGGCGGCGGGCGGAGAAGGCCGGGTCCTGCCGCAGCCTTCTCCGCGCTCGGCTCCGCGGTCGCTATGGAAACCAGGCGCGGCCCCAGAGGTGACACAGCGACGCGCCCCGGGCCCTCCCGGCATCTGCGCGGCCCCGCGAGGTCTGGGATGTGGGCTTCCCGGGCGGCACCATCAGAATGTCCTCTCCGGCCTCAACCAGACCCTCCCCTCCTCCCCTCCCCCTCCTCCCGGCCTCTTCCCTCGCCCCCTCCAGGCCCACCTCGGTCCGCAAGTCAGGGTGGAAATGCCGGCCCTTCCCGGGCCCCTTCCAGGCGGGGACTCCGGGTGCTGAGCTGCCGGAGGCCTGCGCCTCTGCTGGGGTCGGGACCCCTCCCCTCACTCCTCAGGAGCCCTGGATTGCCCAGGAAAGCAACCTGCCAGGCCCTAAGGAGGTGAGACGGAAGGCCGGATAGATCGGAATAAATTCCTATCAGCATTTGCTGATTATAATCGGAGTAGAAAGAAGCCTTAGCGATGATTTCGTCTTCAAGCATCATTGGCTTCAGTACGACATCCATCAAACTGTGTGGTCGAGAGCAGACCGGCTCCAGCCAGCACCCTCAGGGGAGGGCTGACGACTCTCAGAAAAGCGGCGCCTGCTTGTCTCTGCTGGTGTCCCCTTAATCCCGCCGTCCCCTTGAGTCGCGTCCCTCTCCTTTCCGTAGCCATTAATGCGAGGGGCGAAGCTCCAGGATCACGGTGCAGCTCAGAGGTGGTTCCGCTTGTCACCCGCAGTCCCTCCTTCATCTCACCACTCTGCATCCATGTCTGTTCTACCTAAATCTGCAGGTGTTTTGCTCCAATTCCAAAATAAGGGAAGGAAACACATTTTCTTGTAACTCTGACAATATGCCTAGCATATTTATGGGTTATTTCATTTAATCCTTGTGTCAACCTGTGAGATTTTACATCACTGTCTTATAAATTAAGAACATAAAAACACAAAGAAGTTACTTACCTGTGCAAGGCTACACAGCTAGATAAACGGTAAAGCTGGAACTCCCACCTAGCTCTATTTGACACCATAGCTGAAGACACAAGGCTGTCTGGGGTTGGCCCAGGTGGATATAAGGGAAAACTTCCTAGGATGTCCTGAATCACTAATAATTTCTCCCACCTCTCATTTACTGATTTTATTTCCAATGTATTTTTTTTAAGATAAAGCATTTATTTTAGAAGCCTTGAAATATATAGAAACATAAAGGAATAAAAATCATCTGTAATCCTACCACTCAAATTCATGATTAATATTCCTATTTCCTTCTAGTCTTTTTTCTATCTTTAAACTAAGTTAAAACTGCCATAGGTTGTATGTTTGTGTCCCCCCAAATCCATATTTTGGAATCTAATCCCCAGCTGATGGGTTTGAAGATGGGGGCCTTTGGCAGGTTACTAGATCATAAGGGCTGGGTCTTCATGAATGGGATTAGTGCCATGAATGGTAAAGGAGACACCTAGAGCTCCCTTGCCCCTTCTGCCATGTGAGGACACAGTGAGAAGGTGGATGTCTGTGAATCCTCACCAGACACTGGATCTGCTGGTGTCTTGATCCTGGACTTCCCAGCCTTCAAAACTGTGAGAAATAAATTTCTGTCGTTTGTAACTCACCCGGTCTGCGATGTTCTGTTATAGCAGCCTGAATGGACTAAGACAAAGAATATATGTATAATTGTATCCTACTTTTCATTTAAATTAGCCTTGTGTAAATTTCCCCCCCTCCATTAAGTTTCTTTAAAAACACTATTTTTAATGCTACACAATATTTCATCATATGAATGTATCATCATTTCTTTATTGAATATTTGAGTTATTTCCAATTCTTATTGATTGCATATAACTGTAATAAAATTTTCTCTACATAAAACTTGCCTATATTGACATTTCCTTGCAAGTGAGTTCTAGAAGTGGAATACTGGATCAAAGATATGAACTTTTAAAATTCATATTGACATTATTGGGACTTCCCTGGTGGTCCAGTGGTTAAGACTCCACGCTCCCAATGCAGGGGGCTTGGGTTCGATCCCCTGGTCAGGGAACTAGATCCCGCGGACCACAACTAAACATCCTGCGTGACACAACAAAGACCTGGTGCAGCCAAATAGATAAATAAATAAATAAATAATTTTTTTAAAATTAAGAAGAATAAAATTCATACTGACATTAGTGACATCCCCACCAGAGTGGCACAATTGTTACAACTGGTGAGCCTACATGGACACATCATTATCACCCAAATCCATGGTCTATATTATGGTTCACTCTTGTTGCCCATTCCATAGATTTGGACAAATTTACAGCAGCATGTACCCATCATAATGGTATCACATAGAACATTTTCACTGTCCTAAAAATCCTAAAAGCTCCACTTGATGGGATTTGGAGATGGGAAGCTTAAATATGCACTGAAGTTTTCTCATGTCTTTTTATGACTTGATAGCTCATTTCCTTCTAGCACTGAATAATATTCTGTTGTCTGGATGCACCATGTATCTATTCACCTACTGAAAGACATCTGGGTTGCTCCCAAGTTTTGACAATTATGAATACAGTTGCTATAAACATTTGTGTGCAGGTTTTTGTGTGGTCATCAGTTTTCAACTCCTTTGGGTAAATACCAAATGTGTTTGCTGGATCATATGGTAAGAGTATATTTAGTTTTGTAAGAAACCACCAAACTATCTTCCAAAGTGGCTGCACCATTTTGCATTCCCCTACCCCAGCAACGACTGAAAGTTCCTGTCGCTCTGCATCCTCACAAGCAGTTGGTGTTGTCAGCATTCCAGATTTTGGCCATTGTGCAGTGGTATTGTTTTTTTGTTTTTTGTTTTATAATATTTATTTATTTGCTTGTGCAGGTCTTAGTTGTGGCTCACCAGCTCCTTAGTTGTGGCACATGGGCTCCTTAGTTGTGGCATGTGAACTCTTAGTTGTGGCATGCATGTGGGATCTGGTTCCCCAACCAGGGATCGAACCCCGGCCCACTGCATTGGGAGCTCGGAGTCTTAACCACTGTGCCACCAGGGAAGCCCCATGTAGTAGGATTCTTTTAATTTGCATTTTCCTGATGACATACAATGTGGAGGAGGGGATCTATTGCCTTTGACTGTTTTGTTTTTTTTGGCCACGTCTTGCATGGCTTCCTTGACCAGGGATCAAACCCAGGCCTTGGCAGTGTAAGCTTGGAATCCTAACCACTGGACTGCCAGGGAATCCCGCCTTTGACTATTTTTAAATGTACCTTGCAAATCCAGATCAGGAGAAAAAGTTTCTGCTCTTGAATAAAGGGTTAAAGTGTGCTGCAAAATTGATAGGAATGAACACAACATGGTAACAGATCTTTCATAAATTCTCTTACTGGGCTATGTTACAGTGGATATCTAAATATAAAGACATAATATTTATTTATTTATTTATTTATTTTGGCTGTGTTGGGTCTTTGTTGTTGCGCGCGGGCTTTCTCTAGTTGCAGTGAGCAGCAGTTACTCTTCGTTGTGGTGCGCGTTCTGGTGGCGCAGTGGTTGAGAATCTGCCTGCCAGTGCAGGGGACGCGGGTTCAAGCCCTGGTCTGGGAAGATCCCACATGCCGCGGAGCAACTAGGCCCGTGAGCCACAGCTGCTGAGCCTGCGCATCTGGAGCTTGTGCTCCGCAACAAGAAGGGCTGCGATAGTGAGAGGCCTGCGCACCGCAATGAAGAGTGGCCCCCGTTCGCCGCAGCTGGAGAGGGCCCTCGCACAGAGACGAAGACCCAACACAGCCAAAAATAAATAAATTAATTAATTTTTTAAAAAAGTCAAGGCCTTAAGAAGTATTAAAAACAAACTTTAAAAAAATAAAAAAAAATAAAAAAAAAATAAACGCGATGGCCCTCACTTCTGGTTGAACCATTGTAAGCAGATAGGGTAGGGGTTCCCCAGAGAAAGAGAACCAGGCACGGCTTTCTAGACCTAAGGGAAGCCATTTTTGGCCTAAGCCATTCTGTGATCTGAGCCTGGCCGCAATGCTTGCCCTTCAGCAGATCTCAGTAATCAATGCTCTTAAGGGAAGAGAGGGAACACAGGGACAAAGGAAAAGCAGTCAAGAAACAACAGTTCAGCGAGAAACAGTCCTAGTTCCCCGCTGAGGGATGCACACCACAGTCTGATACAGTCTTTGGATCGTCCTACAGGAACTAAGGTCCCCACCCAGGGGAGGACAGAGTGACGATGCTGACCCTTGTGACTTCCCGTCAACCAAAGCCTGGACTCTGTTGACCTTTGCCCAGTTCTATGCTGAATTCTCCTCTGCTCAAGCCCCTTCATGAACACACATGTACCCTTAGCTTAAAACTTCCCCAGTTTTGCTGTTCAAGGAGACACAGCTTTGGGAAAGACCCCCGCTGTTCCCTTACTGGCTGCAGGTAATAATCCTTTCTTCTCCTGCTTTTTGCCTTGGTTGGGTCTTTAGGCTTGATGCCCAGTTTTTCAGGTAACGACATCAACTGCACAGTACAGGCTCAACCTGGCTAACGTTCACGTGCATCAGAATACAGAGAAGTTACATCGTCAAGCATGGGTCCAGTGAAGGCCCCGAGTGGGGAGCAGCTGCTAAAACAGCACTGCGGCCTCAGGAGCCTCGTGAAGGGGCAGAGTGCTAGGGACTGGCCCCGGGTTCTTGGTGCCGCCCACGTCAATTTGTGCCGTACGTGAGGTACAAAGTGCCAAGCGGGCTCTTGACAGCCGGAGTCCATCCACCAGAAGATGGTGAGGGCCTGAGCTCTGCCCCAAAGGAGAAAGGGCCCCAGCAGCTGTGCCTGTGTTGCTTGGAGACTTCTGAAGGACATGATTACTGCCTTCAAATCTCTGACGGGCCGTCAAACAAAGGAGAGGTATGTGGCTGGTTTTGTGTCACTCACAGGGCAGAAGTAAGGTCATTAGGGATGCAGGTCAATGGGAGACGGATTTCTACTCAGTCTAAGAATTTTCCAACATTGCTGACTCACAACGGGATGGTCTAGAAGTGAGCTCAGGGAAATGTTGGGTCCACGGGTCAGAGGTCTTGCGGGTGGAGACCTACTTTGGGGGAAGAGTTGACTCCATGACTTCTAAATTCCTTTCAACTCAAAGATTCTGTGACTCTTCAAGGTTTATTTTTCTTACCGCTATTTCACTCCGGTAGATAATGTTTTAGTGCTTTTGACCTTTTGATTTCCAAAACAATGCAGAATGGTTTGTACTATTAGAATGCATACTTTTTTAAAAAGCAAACAAAAACTTTAAAGAGAAATTGAATCCAGAAGTATCCCTGGGAAAAAGGGAGTTGCTACAGAATTTGGGCGCTAAATTCAAATCTAAGCTTGCTCACAGTTTGGGCAAATAGAGGCATGTGTGATGTCATAGATTCTCACTGTTCTGGGAAGGGGACACCCACACCCCACCAGCTTCGACTCCCCAATGGGACTGTAAGACCCACAATGACAGGAGCAAGTCTTCCTTCATTTCACCTCCAGTAACACGCATAAGAACATTTTATACGGAGGAGGTGCTTAGTGTGTTCTGAATGATTTGACTTTTTTTTTTTGCTGTGCCGCACAGCTTGCAGGATCTCAGTTCCCCAACCAGGGACTGAACCCGGGTCATGGCAGGGAAAGCCCGGCATCCTAACCACTAGGCCACCAGGGAACTCCCTTTTAGGTTCGTTTGTCTGTTTTGTTTGTTTGTTTGTCTTTGGTTTTTTGACTTAAAGATGGAATCGGATACTTTTTCCCTGGGGTCTGGTGGAAGCAGTGTCCGGGTTAGGCGCTCAGCCCTGTCTGTGAACCTGCGTTATCCTGCTCCGGGGGGTGGGGCGGGGGCTGAACCGGCCCACACTGGGCCCCAGGTTGCCGCGGTGGCCCCCAGGGGTCCCTCCTCATGTTTGCAGGGCGGGTCTCCGTCCTCAGTGTGTCTGTGCTGCAGAGCACAGCCGCTCCGGACACTGGCTTGCTTCCCTCTGTAGCTGGCCGAAGCAACCATAACCGACATTTATATTCCACTTGTTTAGAACCCGAGCGCTGAGCTAGGTGTCCACCACCCGCTCTATTAAGCAGCTACCCCGCAGCTCTGTTTCCCAGGGGAGGAAATGGAAGCAGACAGGCTCAGGGCCTCGCTCAAGGTCACAAGCCCCACGGTGAGCCTAGCACTCCAGCTCCAGGTTTGAGCTCCTCGCCACCAGCTCCCCGCCCCCCGCAAGTGTCTGTACGGACTTAAGTCACCCAGGCACCGAGGTCCAAAGTGAGCTCTTCTTGGTGGAAAGACTCCAGGTGGTAAGTGTCCTCTGCCCCCCTCTTTCCACGCTCCTCTGTTCCCTGGAGGCAGGCTCCGAGTCGGCCCTGTGTTTCCTTCTCCACGCGGCTTCCTGGGAGGGCTGCTCCCCAGCTCTGCGCCCAGCTCTGCTTGGCTCAGGGCTTTGGAATGAGACACAAGACTGAGATCCTTGGAGTGACTCACCTCTGCCTGGAGGGGTTACAGCCTGTTTTTGTGCCACTTAGCAATTCCCTCTCCATTTTCCTGAAAATGCCAGAGGGTCTATATTTTATTTTTAAAATCAATGGGAATTTTCATATACTTCGCTTTGGGTGCTTATCAGCACACCCCTGCCCCTTCACCTCCATCCCCGGCCCCAGGCTGGTACTGCAGAGCCTGGGGGCCTGGGTCACTGCTCCGGGGCAGATGCTACAGGAACCACTCTCCCTCTGTGACCTGCAGGCAGATGCTTCAGAGGAACTTTCTGACTCCATCTCAGGTCCAGTGGAGCCGGGCCAGGACCAAGCCCTGCCTGGGGCTTCCAGGCCTGGGTTGGGCAGGGCAGGTCTGTGCTGGGCATCTCCTTCTTCTGCTTCTGTTCGACTCAGCTAAGCCCAAGGGCAAGAAGACACAGAGGGTGTGCCCATGGGAACCTCGCCCTCCTTTACAGCTTCCCACACAGCCAGGAGTCAGCCCCTTCCCTCCGCTCCACACGCGGAGTTGTGTGGATCCCACCACACCCGCCATGAACGTTCTCTATCAGAGGAGGCTCCCAGGCTTGAAGCAATAAATGAGCAAGTCAGTACTCTTCTCCACCTGGACACAATGCACCCGCGTGCCTGGGAACAGCCAGGCTCCTCCGTGGACTTACTCAAATCTGCCGAGACAAAGGCCAGATGGAGGCCAGACTTAAGGGGGTCACGCATACAGCATCTGGATCTTTCACTCCTGATCTGCCCTGTTACGGGGTGGCAGGAAGTACAAAGACAAATGAGCACCTAGGATACTTCAAAAAATGTCTTTAGACCTAATATAAGAAGGTCTGGGTTTGAGTTCCAGCCGAACCATCTATTGATTGCATGACCTTGAGCAAATCAATGAGCTTCTCTAAAGCACAAATTTCATTATCTGTCAAATGGGAACAGAAACATCAGTTTGCTTCACACAGGAGCATGTGAGGATCAAATAACAATACAATGAAAACATTTTGTAAACAGTAATGTGCTATGAAACTGTAAAAGGTTATGACAAAGTGCTATTTATTGCAGTTAACAATACTAGTTTCAGCAGTTTGTTCCTCTACTCAATTTTTGACCAGAACTATGTAAACAGTAAAAGAGGAGAGCTTTGATTTTCTCTCATTTTCTAGTCCACTGCCTGCCCCAGGCAGGCAGGCAGGTGCCTGGTGGGGGCTGGGATGGGGAGGGGCGGTGCAGTCCTACAGGTACACAAGGTGTGGAAGAAACACGTACCTATGTGCTCGTCATAGTCAGGGGCTAGATCCCAACGGAATTCAGGGTGGGCTGGAGCGGGCCAGTCCGGTCACAGCGATAAGACCACCCCAGGCAGAGCTGACCATCTGACAGCACGAAACGCAGAGGGTGCTGGCCCATTGACAAGTCTCCCTGTGAGGTGGGGCTTCCTGTCCTGGGCTGCTCAGAAAATGCTGGTCACCTCTACTCTGGACCTCGACTGCAAGGACCTTGAAAGCAAGCCCCTTGGCAGACTTGGAATGTGCTCGCGTATCCACAGCCCCCAGGGTTTCCGTGCATATTTCTAAGCAGGCAACCTGGCTCACAGAAAAGAAGCCTATATTTTTGGTATCAGAAACTTCATCCTTCATGAATCCCGGCGCTTCTGTGTCTGGGACAAGAGTTCCAGCAGTATGGATGCTGCTGTTGCTGTTACCGAACAAAGTGCATGTGCCCAATGCACAGTGAGGCCAAAAAACCGAAACATCAGAGTTTGGAGCTGAGAGAGGTTTATTGCAGGGCCGAGCAAGGAGAACGGGTGGCTTGTGCTCAAAAACCCTGAACTTCTCAATGGTTTAGAGGGAAAAGTGTTTATAGGCGAAATTTGGGGTGAGGGCTGCAGGGTACATGACTATCTTCTGATTGGTTGGTGGTGAGGTAGCAGGGTGGGGCTCCAGGAATCTTGGGCTTGGCCTGAAGTTACCAGCCTCCACCTGGGTGGGGGCCTTAGTTCTGCAGAAGAGCTCAGAGACATTGTTAGGTGTATCCCTTGAGGAGGAACCAGGACCCTGCCCCAAGGCTGCACTATTGTTCCTCGACTGCTCCTCCCCAGTCTCTGCATACCCTCCCTTCCCTGATTAGCAACTGTTTGAAATGAATCTGCCTTTGGAACTCAGGGAAGGTCAAGGAGGCTGAATGAAGCCTATTTCCTACAAACAAGAAGCATGGGACACAGAAAGGATTTGTACCCGGGAGCCCCACAGGGTCCTGCTCGGATTCACTGACAAGGCCAACCTCTAAGAAAGATAATTAAGGGAAAAATTGCAGACAGCTCCAAGGAGAACAGTGCAGAGAGAGTTCAGATCATTCCCAAACTGCCCTATCTATCCTTAGAGAGCTAAACGCAAGGACAGAACCCAGGGTCTTGGGTCTCAAATTAATATTCACCTGTTCCTAGAGGTGATTTTGTGGACTAAGAAAACAAAAACAAAACCAAAGTGGATCCCTGTCAATGATTTTCCAGAGAGGATTATCCAGAAGACTTAGTGTTGTGACTAAGGAACTTAAGAAACAAGATTCTGGTCTTCCTGAGGATCCAAAATAAGAAAAATAAACTCTCAGTTGATAATTTTTTGGCTTAAGTCAGGGGTTACAACTGGCCACAGCCGCGTTGGTCAGCAGTGTGCTCGTTTCACTGTTTAGCTGACGCCCGCACAGTGTCCTAGTGGACCCTTCACAGGCCTGAGAGACAGTGGAGCAGGGCCTCCACCGGGGTGTTTCATGAGAGCCGGGTCTATAGTCCAGTACCAGGAGGCGAGGTGCACGCACGGGAGAGAACTAACCCGAACCATGAGCAGCAGATGGCCGGTGGGGGTGAGTGATGTGGACAGGACCAGGAGAGTTCTGCAGGGGAGAGCTGCTCCGGGTTGGGCGGGGGCGGGAAGCGACTGACTCATGCCTGGAACTGGGGGTGGTGGAGAGGCACGTTCTGGGGCAGGGGGAGCAAGCCAAGACTCGGGGGCTGTAAATGTCCAGGTGTGTTCAGGAAGCAATGAGCAGGCTGAGGCAGAGAATTTGAGTTGGAATGAAACCGCAGTTCTTGAATGAAGATGAGCAGGAATCCTGTCTCTGAGTCCAAAACCTATTGAATCAAAAGTCTTCTGATTGAAAGAAGGGTCTTTGGGGTGAGAGAGGCGCCCGGTAGCCAGAAGCGTGGGCTCCCTGTGGCTTAGCGCCCCTGGTAGCCCCTCTCCTGTTTCCGCTGGGCCACCTGTAGGGCTCCCCACTGCCTCCTCCTCCTCAGCCACATCACATCTCAGCTAGTGCCATGGGAGAAATGAATCTCAGAAGTGGGTTCACACTGAGATGTAAGTGTCTAATAGTTTGACTGTAGAACCATTTATTGGAGGGGACTTCAGAAATCCTTTAGTTCAACCTCTGTCTTACAGATGAGGAGACTACAGGCTACAGAGAGGAAGTGACCCACCTGACTTCCAGAATCAGGGACAGAGACCTGGGAACTAAAACCCAAGTGTCCCGACTCCCAGGTGGCAGGAACAGAGTCTCCCCCACAGGGACAGCTCAACATTCATCCAACTGTAAAAGCCAGGGACTTCCGGCAGCATTCTCCGTCAACTGCCATCCAATCAATCACCAGGTCCTGTTTCTTTTACCTCCAAAATATCTCCAATATGCCCACTTTTTTTCAACTCTTCTGGTACAAGCCACCATCATCCCTTTGCTTGGACCCAGGAGACACCTAATCGAAGTCCTTACTCCCTCTTGAGTTCATACTGTAGGAAGAGTGATGTCTGTATTCCTTCTTTTTATTGTGGTAAAATATGCATAGCATACAACTTATCATTTTAACCATTAATTTTATTGTGGTAAAAAATACATAACATAAAATTTACCATCTTAACCATTTTTTTCTTTTTCTTTCTTCTTTTTTTTTTTTTTTTTTTGGCCACACCACATGGTTTGTGGGATCTTAGTTCCCTGACCAGGGCTCAAACCCGGGACCTCGGCCGTGAAAGCATGATGGAGCCCTAACCACTGGACCTCCAGGGAATTCCATCTTAACCATTTTTAAGTGGATAGTAGAGCAGTGTTAAATATATGCACACTGTTTATAACAGATCTCCGTACCCACGAACCACATCTCCCCACCTCTTCCTCCCCAGCCCCTGGCAAGCGCCATTCTTTCCGTTTCTAAGAATCTGACTGCATTACACACCTCATGTTAACTGGAATCATGCAGGGTTTGTCTTTTTGTGACAGGCTTACTTCACTTAGCATAATATCCTCAGGGTTCATCAAGTTGCAATATATGACAGAATTTCCTTCTTTTTTAAGTCTGAATAATAGTGCATTGTATGCACATTCCACATTTTCTTTTTCCCCCCAGTTTTATTGAAATATAATTGACATACAGCACTGTATACGTTTAAGGTGTACAGCATAATGATTTGACTGACATATATTGTGAAATGATGACCACAGTTTGTTCAGTTAACATCCATCATCTCATATAGACACAAGATTAAAAACATCCCCCCAGAAGGAAGGGAAAAATTTCCCTTGTGATGAGAACTCTCAGGGTTTTACTCTCTTATCACCTTTCCTGTGTACCACACAGCAGTGTTGACTATGGTCATCGCATCCCTAGGACCTATTTATCTTATAACTGGAAGTTTGTACCTTTTGACCACTTTCATACAATCCCCATCCCCACCCCCTGCACATGGTAACCACAAATCTGATTTCTTTTTCTATGAGTATGAGTTTAGTGGGGTTTGTTCCTTTCCTTTTCTTTTTTAGTTTCCACATATAAGTGAGATTCTACAGTTTTCGTCTTTCCCTGTCTTTTTCACTTAACATAATGCCTGCAAGGTCCATCTATGTTGTTGTAAATGGAAGGATTTCCTCCTTTTTATGGCTGAATGATATTCCATTATATCACATTTTCTTCATCCATTCCTCCATTGATGGACATTTAGGTTACTTCCACCTCTTAGCTATTGTGAATAATGTTGCAATGAACATGGGTGTGCAAATATCTCTTTGAGATCCTGTTTTCAATTCCTCTGGGGTTTTGGGTTTTTTTGTTGCTGTTGTTTGTTGTTGTTGTTTTTGCCCTTGTTGCACGGTTTTTGGGATCTTAGTTCGCCAACCAGGGGTTGAACCCTGGGCCCTTGGCAGTGAAAGTGTGGAGTCCTAACCACTGGACCGCCAGAGAATTCCCTCTATTCCTTTGGATATACACCCAGAAGTGGGATTGCTGGATCACATGGTAATTCTATTTTTAATGTTTTGAGGAATCTCTATATTATTTTTTGCAGAGGCCGCACCATTTAATATTCTCACTGACAGTGCACAAGGGTTCCTATTTGTCCACATCCTCACCAGCACTTATTTTGTTTTTTTTTTTGTTGTTGTTGTTGTTGTTTTGATAGTGGCCATCTTAATAGATGTGAGGTGATATCTATTAATAGATGTGTGGTTTTGATTTGTATTTCCCTGATGACTAGTGATGTTGAGTATCTTTCATTTGCTTGTGGGCCATTTGTATGTTTTCTTTGGGGAAATGTTAATTCAAATCCTTTGCCAAATTTTAAATTGGATTATTTTTGTTGTCGTTGTTGAGTTGTAGGAGTTCTTTATATATTCTGAACATTAGCCCCTTATCAGATATGTGGTTTGCAAATTTTTTCTCCTACTCCCTAGGTTGCCTTTTCACTCTCTTGATTGTTTCTTTCATTGCATGGACGTTTTTAAGTTTGATATAGTCCCATTTGTCTATTTTTTCTTTTGCTGCCTGTGCTTTTGGTGTCATATCGAAGAAATCACTGCCAAGTCCAGTGTTGTGAGGCTTTTCCCCTATGTTTTCTTCTAAGGGTTTTATAGTTTCTGGTCTTATGGTTAGATTTTTTAATCCATTTTGAGTTAATTTTTGTATATAGTGTAAGGTATGGGTCCAATTTCAATCTTTTGTGTGTGGATGCTTGGTTTTTCCAACACATTTGTTGGAGAAACCATGCTTTCCCTATTGTGTATTCTTGGCATCCTTGCTGATGATCACTTGACCACATATGCACAGGTATATTTCTGTGCTCTCTATTCTATTCCATTGGTCTATGACTCTCTTTATGTCAGTACCATACTGTTTTGATTATTGTAGCTTTGTAACATAGTTTGAAATCAGGATGTGTGATCCCTCCACCTTCGTTTTCCTTTCTCAAGATTGTTTTGGCTTTTCAGAGTCTTTTGAGATCATTTAAACAATTTTTAAGTGTACAATTCAGTGGCATTAAGTACATTTACCATGTATGCAACCATCAACACTATCCATTTTCAGAATTTTTTCATCATTTCAAACTGAAACTCTGTACTCGTTAAACAATAACTCCCAATTCCCTGTCTCCCCACACCCCCAGCCCCACCCCCTGCTAACCACCAGTCTATTTTCTGTCTCTATGAATTTGCCTATTCTAGGTACCTCACATAAGTGGAATCATATATCATGTGTCAGTTTATTTTACTTAGCATAGTGTTTTCAAGGTTCACTCATGTTGTAACATGTTTCAGAATTCCTTCCTTTTTAAAGCTGAATATTAGTCCACTGTATGAATATACAACATTTTGTTTATCCATTTATCTGTTATGTACAAGAGTGATATTTTAGAAACACAAACCATCATTCCTCTGCACCTTAAGATGCTTCCTAATGCTCTGTGGATAAAGTACAAGATCCTTCTGGCCCTAACTGATGGGACCTCTGCTGACCTCAGCAGTCTTATCTCTGCCATTCTCCCCACGCCAGCTTTCATTTACTTCCTCAATAAGCCTCACACTTCCCTGCCTCGGACTTCCATGCACGTTGTCTTCCCTCTGTGTGAGATACACTTCCTCCCCTCCACTCACCCCACCCTTTGTGGGGCGGACTCCTACTCAGCCCTCAGATCTCAGCTGAGCTGTCCCTCCTCCGGACGCCTTCCCTGACCTCTCCGAGAAGGCTGCCTTGTAGCATCTGCATGCCAGGGGCACTGACCACAGTGGTAGTTAATTAGTTCAAAATCCATATTCTTTGCTCATATTGTGAGAATTCATCCTTTTTTCTCCATACCGTTGAGTTATTACTCCTTCAGCAGGGAGTGATGGGTGGAGAAAAGAAGGCATTTTGGAACAATGGTGATTGCAGTGTACACGAGCTCCCGTCTGGGAATGAAGCCCCTGCACCAGAAGCTGCCACTGGAAACCCCGTCTGCTGTCTCAGCCACAGCTTGTCGAGTTCGGGCCCAACACCCACTCCTGCTGCACCCCTTCGCCCATCTCTCCTTTCGCCCATGGTGCTGGGGGGTTCTTTGTTTTCTGCCCACTAGCCACTTCCAATACAGGGTTTGGCTTGCACCTTCAACATGCTCAAGTCAACCTTTCAAGAAAGTTATCTTTATAGCCCCATCCCAAACTGAACCACTATTTCTAGAAATGTGTACTGTCTCATTCCTCTCTCAGCCTTAAAAAAAGGACTGTGACCTTAGCTCAGAGGAAGCTCGATAGTTCAAATCAGTCCTCGTCAGGAAATATTTATTTAGCTTCTACTGTATGCTAGACATGGTGCTGGGCTCTGGGGGTACAAAAATAAACCAAAAATGGAAGTCTTTGCTTTGAGGCAGTCGAGCGATGGAAATGCACACATACACAGATACCTTCAATCTAATATGATTAAGGCTATGCTATAGGTCCTGGGTCCAGGCTGGGAGTAAAGGAGCACTTCCTGGATGAGAAAGCCTTGAGCTGCCTTGAAGGGTAAGTAAATGTAATCAAGGTGAAGAAAGCTGGGATGGGCGCTCCGGAGGCTCTGAGTTGTGAAACAGCACAGTGAGCATGAGGGCTGGCTGCAAGCAGTGTGACTGCCAGAACCCAAGGAATCAGTGACCAGTGGGAGGGAAGCCTGAAGAACCAGGAGGAGCCTGGCTGGAGGACCTTGAGGCCAAGCTAAGGAGCATAAACTCATCCTGTGGGAGGATGGGGAGCCACCCTAAGATTGTAAGCAGTGTCACAACATGGTCAGGTTTGAGTTTTAGACAGATCTGGCTATAGGGGGAATGAACTTTATGATACACTGTTAAGTGAGGAAAGTAAGACGCACAATAGTGCATATAACATATGTCGACTTAAATAACGCACAACCTTAAAGGTTGAGAATTATGTTTTATTTGGCAGACAAAACTGAGGACTTAAGCCCAGGATGCAGCATCTCAGATAACTCTGACAGGCTGCTCTGAAGAGGCAAGCGGGGAGCCAGGATATATAGGAGTTTTTACAACAAAGACCAGGTAGTTGGGACATCAAAAGAGTACTGTTTTTTTGTTTTTGTTTTTATAAATTTATTTATTTTATTTATTTACTTTTGGCTGCTTTGTTTCTTTGTTGCTGTGCGTGGCTTTCTCTAGTTGCGGTGATCGGGGGCCACTCTTCGTTATGGTGAGCGGGCTTCTCATTGTAGTGGCTTCTCTTGTTGCCGAGCACGGGCTCTAGGCACGCGGGCTTCAGTAGTTGTGGCACGCAGGCTCAGTAGCTATAGCTCGCAGGCTCTAGAGTGCAGGCTCAGCAGCTGTGGCTCAAGAGCTTAGTTGCTCGAAGCATGCGGGATCTTCCCGGACCAGGGCTCAAACCCATGCCCCCTGCATTGGCAGGCGGATTCTTAACCACTGCGCCACCAAGGAAGCCCAAGAGTACTGTTAATTAAGGAAAACCAGACATCGCAAGTTAAAGGAATTTAGCACTTTTCTATGTATGGGAAGATGCAAGAGTCTGGGCTCATTGAAATCATTCCTCTGACATGCACCTCAGCTACCTGGGGCCAGTATCCTGCGCTTTCTCATCCTGAGTCTTCTCAGGGGGCACCATCGGGGAGGCTATAATGTGTTGGCTTGGTGGCTGCAACATCCTTTGTTTTATTGATATGGCAGGCAATATGTTTCACTCACATATACTACCACTTGTGCTCATAAAACTTTATCCAGACATATAAGTACATGCGCTTGGACATGCATAGATTATCTCTGTGAGGATATTCAAGAAGCAGTCGTTGTCTTGGGTAGGAGAGCTGGGTGGCTGGAGACAGAGATGAAAAGCAGACTTTCTGGTTTTCAATGCACACACTTTTATCTTTTTATTACTTATTAAGAATGAATTTAGGCTTGCTTGGGCGTGGTCTGTGAAGATGGTGACATAGGAGGCTCCTGAACTCCCCTCCTCCCGTGGACGCGGAAAATGAACAGCAACACGTGGAGCAATTCCCTCTGACAGTAATTCAAGAACCAGCCGTTGACCCCCACCCTTCAGGGGGGCAAGAAAATATCGAAAGGAGCAGGAAAGGCTGAAACACACTCTCACTGCAAATCCCACCCCCTAGAGCAGTGCCATGCAATCGGAAGGGAACCCCAACTCCCAGCTCCTCCTTGAGGAGTGAAGAGCTTGGACCCCATATCTAGCACCCCAACTTTTAAGACTTCCACCTGAGGAATGGGCCCCCAAAACATCTAGCTCCAATAGCCAATGGGGCTTGTGTCCACAGGACCCACAAGCCTATAGCAAACAAAGAAGCAGTTATCAAGGGCTCAGCGCAGAGGGAGCTGGCAAAACTTGCCCATCTCCCAGCCTTTGCCTGAATGGGGCCCATCTGCATGCTTCAAAGCTGCTGCCCGTGGGTCAGGCTTCTAATCTGGCATGCATCTAGGGGTTAACTGCAATCCTCCCCAGAGACTGGGGAAGCCAGCAGACACGTCCCCTACCCTCTTTCTCCTGCCGGACAAAATCAGCATATCCCTGGAAGAAGCCTGGACACACGTCTGGCGCCCCAGCTTCTGTGACTGCTGTGGGGGGAGGGT
This sequence comes from Eschrichtius robustus, assembly GCF_028021215.1. Taxonomy (NCBI): domain Eukaryota; kingdom Metazoa; phylum Chordata; class Mammalia; order Artiodactyla; family Eschrichtiidae; genus Eschrichtius; species Eschrichtius robustus. The sequence continues at coordinate 455,362 of NC_090836.1, read as the reverse complement.
GGGACCCCAGATAATCTCGCTCTGATAGCCAGTGGGGCTTGCATTTAGCAGCTCCATGGTACTGTGCAAGCAAAGAAGTTCTTAATGAGCTCAGAAGCACACCACCCATGGCTATACATCGGGGCCCACCTGAGAGGGAACAGGCAAAAATGCCCATTTCCCAGTTTCTCCCTGGAATGGCCTAACTCCACACTTTCCTAGCTGCTACATGAAAGTCTGGCTTCCAACCAGCCTACATCTGGGTGCTGACTGTGATCATCCCCTTTGAGACACTGATGGTCTTGAGAGTGTGAATGAAAAATGCTGCCTGTGCCTGCCATATCAGTAAACAAAGGTTGTTGCTGCCATCAAGCCACTGCAGCCACCCCCCATGGTGCACCCTGAGGGGATTCAGGATGAGAAAGCACAGGATACTGGCCTCAGATAGCTGAGGTGCAGATCAAAGGAATGATTTCAATGAGCCCAGACTCTTGCCTCTTCCCATACATAGAAAAGCGCTAAATTCCTTAACTTGAGATGTCTGGTTTTCTTTAATTAACAGTAATCTTTTGATGTTTCAACTACCTGGTCTTTGTTGCAAAAACCTCTATATATCCTGGTTCCTCCCTGACCTCTTCAGATCAGTCCCTCAGAGCTATTCTGAAAGGCTGCCTCCCAGGCTTGAAGTCCTCAGAAAGTCCACCAAATAAAACTTAATTCTCAACTTTTAGGTTGTGCATTTTTTCCAGTGGACAAGAGACACTAAGAACAAAGGATGTGGCTTGGACAATCACAAAGGTTTGAGAAACCGGCAGGAGCACTGGCCAGGCTGATTTATGAGGTCCATCTCCCACCCAAAACTACTCTTTCAAAACTGGAAGAAGTGGCCGTTCTATTTAATGCACAGAAACCAACATAGAGAGTCAAGGAAAATGAAGAAACAGAGGAGAACATGTTCCAAACAAAAGAACAAGATAAAACTCTAGTAACAGATCTTAATGAAACAGAGATAAGTGACCTACCTGATACAGAGCTCAAAATACAATCATAAAAATGTTCGCTGAGGATCAGAACAATGCATGAACAAAATGAGTATTTCCACAGAGATAGAAAATATTTTTAAAACACCAAACAAATCACAGAGCTGAAGAATACAATAACAGGCTAGATCAGTTGGAAGAAAGGATCTGCAAACTAGAAGACAAGGCAGTGGAATTCATCCAATCAGAGGAGCAAAAAGAATGAAAAACTATGAAGATAGCTTAAGGGACTTATGGGAAACCATAAAGTGGACCAAAACAAGCATTGCAGAGGTCTCAGAAGGAAAAGAGAGAGATAAAGGGGCACAAAGCTTATTAGGGGGGGAAGGATAAATTGGGATTGGGATTGACATATACACACCACTACTACTATATATAAAATAGATAAGTAATAAGGACATACTGTATAGCACAGGGAACTCTACTCAATACTCTACAATGGCCTATACGGGAAAAGAATATAAAAAAATAGTGGATATATGTATATGTATAACTGATTCACTTTGCTATATACCTGAAACTAACCCAACATTGTAAATCAACTATACTCCAATAAAAATTAAAAATAAATAAAATAAAATAAAATCGCTAGAGTAATTTAAAAACAAAACAGACAAAAAACAAAAAGCTTATTCTAAGGTTTTCAACTGGCTTTGCCCAGATCCATCAGAGGAATCCCTATCTGCAGCAACTACAGCCTTACAAAATGTATTTCTTAAATAATAAGACTTGAAAGTCGAAATTACACCTTGATCTGTGGGCTGTAGGACGAATGTTGTGTTAGGAGGCAGGAAAACAACATTAATCTCGTAGTACACCTCCATCAGAGCTCTTGGGTGACCAGGTGCATTGTCAATGAGAAGTAATATTTTGAAAGGAATCTCTTTTTCTGAGCAGTAGGTCTCAACAGAGGGTTTAAAATATTCAGTAAACCTTGGTGTAAACAGAAGTGTTGCCACCCAGGCTTTGTTGTCCCATTTGTAGAGCACAGGCAGAGTAGATTTAGCATAATTCTTAGGGGCCCTAGGATTTTCAGATGGTAAATGAGCACTGGCTTCAACTTCAAGTCACCAGACACAACAGCCCCAACAAGAGAGTCTGCCTATCCTTTGAGGCTTTGAAGCCGGGCATTGACTTCTCCTCTCTAGCTACAAAAGTCCTGGATGGCATCTTCTTCCAAGAGAAGGCTGCTCTGTCTACATTGAAAATCTGTTGTTTAGTGTAGCCACCTTCATGAATTCTTTTGGCTAGATCTTCTGGATAACTTGCTGCAGCTTCTGTATCAGCACGTGCTGCTTCCCCTTGCATTTTTATGTTATGGAGGTGGCTTCTTTCCTTAAACCTCATGGACCAACCTCTGCCAGCTTCAGACTTTTCTTCTGCAGCTTCCTCACCTGTCTCATACAAGTAAAGAGTGTTAGGGCCTTGCTCTGGATTAGGCTTTGATTAAGGGAATGCTGTGGCTGGCTCAATCGTCTATCCAGACACTAAAACTCTCTCCGTAGCAGCAGGTATCATATCAGCTGTTCCCCTTTCTCATCATCCTGTGTTCACCGGGGCAGCACTTTAATTTCCTCCAGAACTTTCCCTTTGCCTTCACAGCTTGGCTGACTGTTTGGCACAAGAGGTACAGCTTTCGGCCCATCTCGGCTTTCGAGCTGACTTCCTCACTAAGCTTCATCATTTTTAGCTTTTGATTTAAAGTGAAGATGTGTGGCCCTTCCTTTCACTTGAACACTTAGAGGCCATTGCAGGGTTATTAATTGGCCTAATTTCAAAACTGTTGTGTTCCGGGGAATAGGAAGGCCCGAGGAGAGGAAGAGACATCAGGAAATGGCTGGTCAGTGGAGCAGTCAGAACACCCACAACATTTATTGATTAATTCACAGTCTCATATGGGTGCGGTTCACGGTGCCCCAAACAATTACAATAGTAACGTCAAAGATCACAGATACCACAAAATATAATAATAATGAAAAAGTTTGAAACATTGTGAGAAGTACCAAAATATGACACAGAGACACCAAGTGAGCAAATGTTGTTGGAAAAACGGTGCCAACAGACTTGCTCAACAAAGGGTTGCCACAAACCTTTCATTTGTAAAAAACACAACATCTGTAAAGTACAATAAAGTGAAGCACAAGGAATGCCTGTATAATTAAGTTGCCAATTAAAGAAAAGGAGAGAATTTTAAAAGCAGCAAAGGAGGGACTTCCCTAGTGGTCCAGTGGGTAAGACTCCACGCTCCCAATGCAGGGGGCCTGGGTTCGGTCCCTGGTCTGGGAACTGGATCCTGCATGTATGCCGCAACTAAGAGTTTGCATGCTGCAACTAAAGATCCTGTATACCACAATGAAGATCCCACGTGCTGTAACGAAGATCCTGCATGCCACAACTAAGACCCAGGGCAGCCTAAATAAATAAATAAATAAATAAATAAATAAATATTAAAAATAAAATAAAAGCAGCAAAAGAAAAACAACTTGTACAAGGGAATCTCCATAAGACTATCAGCAAATTTTTCAGCAGAAACTTTGTAGATCAGAAGTGAGTGGGGGACTTTCCTGGTGGTCCAGTGGTTAAGACTCCGAGCTTCCACTGCAGGGGGTGCAGGTTCGATCCCTAGTGGGGTAACTAAGATTCCACACGCCACGCGGTGCGTCTAAAAGAAAAGTTAGTGGGATGATACATTCAGAGTACTGAAGAAAAAACCCGCCAACCAAGAATCTCTGTCTGGCAAGGCTATCCTTCAGAACTGAAGGAGAGACAAGCAAAGGCTGAAGGAATTGATCACTAGTGGCCTTACAAGAAATGCTAAAGGGAGTTGTTCCAGCTGAAAGGAAAGGATACTGACTAGTAACAGGAAGACATCTGAAAGTATAAAACTCACTGGTAAAGGTAAATATATAACTAAATTCAGAATACTCTAATGTTGTAATGGTTGTGGGGAAATCACTTATAATTGTAGTATTAAGGTTAAAAGTAAAGGTTATAGTATGAAAAGTATCTATAAATACAATAATTTGTTAATGGATAAACAATGTAAAAAAGAAATAAATTGTGACATCAAAAACATAAAACATTGTGCAGGGCTGTAAAAATGTAGAGCTTTTGTGTGTAATTGAAGTTAAGTTGTTATCAGCTTAAAATAAACTGTTATAAATAGAAAATGTTCTGGAGAGGGTGTGGAGAAAAGGGAACCCTCCTACACTGTTGGTAGGAATGTAAATTGGTGCAGCCACTATGGAAAACAGTATGGAGTTTCCTCAAAAAGTTAAAAATAGCACTGCCATATAATCCAGCAATTCCACTCCTGGGTATATATCTGGAAAAAATGAAAACTCTAATTTGAAAAGATACATGCACCCAATGTTCACAGCAGCACTATTTACAATACCCAAGATATAAAAGCAACCCAAGTGCCCATCAACAAACAACTAGCTTAAGAAGATGTGGTATATACACACAATGGAATATTAGCCACAAAAAAGAATGAAATATTGCCATTTCCAGCGACATGGATGGACCTAGAGAATATTATACTTAGTGAAATAAATCAGACAGAGAAAGACAAATACTACATAATATCACTTATATGTGGAGTTTAAAAAATAATACAAATGAGTCTATATACAAAACAGAAAAAGTCACAGACCGAAAACAAACTCATGGTTACCAAAGCGGGGGGGGCAAACTAGGAGTATGGGATTAACAGATACAAACTACCATACGTAAAATAGATAAGCAACAAGGATTTACTGTATAGCACAGAGAATTATACCCAGTATCTTATAATTAAGTATAATGGAATATAATCTGCAAAAAAAAAGAAACCGAACCACTATGCTGTACACCTGAAACACAATATTGTAATCAACTATACACCAGCTAAAAATAAATAAATAAATAGAAAATGTTTTATATAAGTCTCATGGTAACCACAAAGCAAAAACCTGTAGTAGATACACAAGAGATAAAGAGAAAGGAATCAAAGCACACCACTACAGGAAACCATCAAATCACAAAGGAAGAGAGCAAGAGGAAAAAAGGAACAAATGAATTACAAAACAACCAGAAAACAATTAACAAAATGTCAAAAGTAAATTCATACCTACCAATAATTACTTTAAATGTAAATGGACTAAATTATCCAACCAAAAGATATAGAGTGACTGAATGGATTAAAAAAAGAAGACCCAACTCTTTGTTGCTTATAAGAGACTCACTTCAGATGGAAGGACACACACAGACTAAAGTGAAGGGATGGAAAAAAATTCTTCCACTGAAATTGGAAGAATTAATATTGTTAAAATGTCCATATGACCCAAGATGACCTACAGTTCAAAGCAATCCCTATCAAAATTCCAATGGCATTTGTCACAGAAATAGCAAAAACAATCCTAAAATTTGTACTGAACCACAAAGACCCCAAATAGCCAAAGCTATCTTGAGAAAGAATAACAAAACTGGAGGCATCACACTTCCTGATTTCAAACTATGTTACAAAGCTATAGTAATCAAAATAGTATAATATTGGCAAAAAAAAACAGCCACATAGATCAATGGAACAGAATAGAGAGCTCAGGGGAGTTCCTGGCAGTCCAGTGGTTAGGACTCCAAGATTCCACTGCAGGGGGCACAAGTTCGATCCCGGATCGAGGAACTAAGATCCCACATGCCTTGTGGCGCGGCCAAAAAAAAAAAAAAAAGAACCCAGAAACAAACCCACACATATATGGCCAATTAATTTATGACAAAGGAACCAAGAAAACATAGTCTCTTCCATAAATGGTGTTGGGAAAATTGGATATCCACATGTAAAAGAATGAAACTGAACCACTATCTTACACCACACACAAAAATCAGCTAAAAACGGATTAAAGGGACTTCCCTGGTGGCATAGTGGTTAAGAATCTGCTGACCAATGCAGGGGACACGGGTTTGAGCCCTGGTCCAGGAAGATCCCACATGCCACGGAGCAACTAAGCCCATGCGCTACAACTACTGAGCCTGCACTCTAGGGCCCGCGTGCCATAACTACTGAAGCGTGCGTGCCTAGAGCCTGTGCTCTGCAACAAGAGAAGCCACCACAATGAGAAGCCCGCGCATGGCAATGAAGAGTAGGCCCCGCTTGCCGCAACTAGAGAAAGCCCGCGCACAGCAACGAAGACCCAACGCAGCCAAAAATAAATAAGTAAACAAACAAACAAATAAATAAATACATTAAAAAAATGGATTAAAGACTTGAATGTAAGACCTGAAATTGTAAAACTCCTAGAAGAAAACTAGGGTGTAAATCCTTAACATTGGTCTTGGCAATGATTTTTTGGATTTGACACCAAAAGCAAAGGCAACAAAAGCAAAAATAAACAAGTGGGACTACACTGAATTAAAAACTTCTGCACAGGGACTTCCCTGGTGGCACAGTGGTTAAGAATCTGCCTGCCAGTGCAGGGGACACGGGTTTGAGCCCTGGTCCAGGCAGATCCCAAGTGCCGCGGAACAACTAAGCCTGTGCTCCACAGCTACTGAGCCTGCAGTCTAGAGTCCGAAAGACACAACTACTGAAGCCCGCGCACCTAGAGCCCATGCTCCCTAACAGGAGAAGTCACCGCAGTGAGAAGCCCGCACACTGCAATGAAGAGTAGCCCCTGCTCACCTCAACTAGAGAAAAGCCTGCATGCAGCAGCAAAGACCCAATGCAGCCATAAATAAATAAATAAATAAATAAATAAATAAATAAATAAATTAATTAAAAAAACCCAAAATAACAAAAAACAAACCCAAAAAAACCTTCTGCACAGCAAAGGAAACCAACAGCAAAATGAAAAGACAACCTAATGAATAGGAGAAAATATTTGCAACTCGTATATCTGACAATGGGTTAATATCCAAAATATATAAAGAACTCATACAACTCAATAGCAAAACAAATAAACAAATAAACAAAAGCAATCTGATTTTTAAATGGACAGACGAAATGAATAGATATTTTTCCAAGGAAGACATACAAATGGCCAGTATGAATGGTACATGAAAAGGTGCTAAACATCACTAATCATCAGGGAAATGCAAATGAAAGCCACAATGAGATACCACCTCTTACCTATTGGAATGCTTATCATCAAAAAGACAAGAGACAACAAGTGTTCACGAGAATGTGGAGAAAAGGGAACCCTTGTGCAATGTTGATGGGAATGTAAATTGGTGCCAACACTACGGAGGATCCTTAAAATATTAAAAATACAACTACCCTATGATCCAACAACTCCACTTCCGCGTATATATTCAAAGGAAATGGAAACAGGACCTTGAAGAAATATCTGCACTCCCATGTTTATTGCATTATTCAATAGCCAAGCCATGGGACCAACTTAAATGTTTGTCTTTGGATGAATTGATACAGAAGATGTAAATTTATATACATATTTATATTGTATATAATTATTGTGTATTATTATGTATATAATGGAATATTATTCAGCCATAAAAAGAAGGAAATCTTGCCATTTGCAACAGTGTGGATGGACCTTGAAGGCATTACCCTGTGTAAAATAGAGAAAGACAAACACTGCGTGATATCACTTATATGTGGAATCTAAATAAACTGAACTCATAGAAATAGACGCTAGAATGGTGGTTACCAGGGGTTGGGGGTGAGGGAAATGGGGAGATGTTAGTCAAAGAGTACAAACTTCCAATTGTAAGATAAGTTCTGGGGATTTAATGTACAGCATGATGATTATAGTTAATAAACTGTATCATATAGTTTAAAGTTGCTAAGATAGTAGATCTTAAATGTCCTCACCACAAAAAAGAAATTGTAATTATGTGACAGGATAGAGGTGTTAGCTAATGCTATGGTGGTCATCATTTTGCAATGTACAAGTGTATCAAATCAACACAGTTGTACAAGGGAGGTCTGCTCTTTTGTCCTCATACCCCTTCTACTTCCTACTCCTGGGAACATGATGTGATGACTGGAGTTCCAGTAACCATTATGTGACCATGAGGCAATCTTGAAGGTGGACACCATGCAGTAAGAATGGCAGAGCAGAATGACAGAAGAGGCCTCAGTCTCTGATGACCACAGGGACACTCTATCAGCCCAGTCTGCCTAGCTCCAATTTTCTTTTACATAAGAGACAAGTGAACTCCTCTTGTGTTTAAGTCACTATTACTTCAGGCTTCTGTTTCTAGTAAACCTAACTTATTCCTAAATGATAGAGATCCTTTTCCAAAGATATTTAAAGGATTGAAAAGCAATACTCGAGAGCAGGAGTCAGCTAACTTTTCTGGTAAAAGGCCAGATAGTAAATGTTTCAGGCTTTGGGGGGCGTATGGTCTCTGTCACAATACTGGAGTCTTAGGTTGCAGCATGAAGGCGGCCACAGAGAACGTGGGAATGAACAAGCATGGCTGTGTTCCAATAAAGCTTTATTTATGGACAGTGAAATTGAATTTCACATAATTTCCTGTGTCATGAAAGATTCTGCTTTTGTTTTTTTTCAACCGTCTAAAAATTATAAAAACCATCCATAGCTCAAAGATTGCACAAAAACAGGATTTGGTCCCCAGGCTATAGTTTGCCGCCCCTGCCGTACAGGATACAATTCCAGCAAATAAACCAAGGAATAAACATCATAAGTCTTTATTCTATATCTGTTAGCTGTCTGCAAGCTTCTGTATGTTTTGAAACCTTCTTGGATGTACCAGAATTGGGTCTTAAAATTATTAGATTTGTTTTTCAACAACATATCAAAAATTACACATGTAGATGAATGTTTCCTTCCCAGTGATGACCTTGGGAAGTAAGGGACCAACCCTGGCGATGCTCATCACAGTATTATGTGAAACTTTTTTTTTTCCTTTTTGGCTGTGCCATGCGGCTTGCGGAATCTTAGTTCCCTGACCGGGGATTCAACCTGGGCCCTTGCTAGCGAAAGTGCAGAGTCCTAACCACTGGACCACCAGGGAATTCCCCTACTATGTGAAACTTTATTTGAATTCTTTAGACTTGGTCTGTTTAAAAAAATCAACCATCTTACTTCATAAACACACTTTGTAAGACCAATTTCCTGTTGGCTGCTCAAGGAGCTGAGCCAGTAGGGACCCGTCTGAGGCAGCCTGGGCAGCAAGAGGCTGGCCCGGGACCCTTGGCCACATTAGCTGTTGTGCCTGCAGTCACTGATAAAGGCCATTCGTGGAATAAACACGCAGAAACGGTAGAGCAGTGGTCAGGGTTTTGTGGGAAAGGCGGAGGGGGAAACTTACTATTAGGGGCTGGAGAAACATGAGGGTGTTTTTGTTTTTTTTTTAAAAAAAAACAATGGTTGTGTTAAGTCTGATCATAGCAGGTAACTGCGGACGGGAAAGTGCAGCCTTAGCGGATAAGAGGAGAACAGGGTTCATGAGTTCATACTGAAGAGAAGGCGGGGAGGACACACGTGATCAAACTTTACAGTAGTACAGAAAAGGCCAGGTGTGTGTGTGTGTGTGTGTGTGTGTGTGTAAATTGCCAGAGACACTGACACTCTCTGGAAAGAAATTAAACTGCTTACCCAATATCAGGTGCACAAGTGACTGGGTTGGTAAGACTGTTGATTTTCCTTTCTGGAGGTGTGATCGCAAACACACACACGCTTTGTGTTGTGTGTGTGTGTATGTGTGCTCCGCAAGTGCAGATGGGGATGTGGATGGAAGCCGTGTGCGGAGGGCAGAGGCTGGCTTGGGTGTGCACAGTCCGGAAGTGGAGTGAGAGGGGTTTGCCGTGTAACCGCGGGAAGTGGCAAGGAGAGATGGCTCGGAGGGCTCCAGTACGCCCGTAGAGACTGTTTAGCTCGCAGGCACAAGGATAGGGCGGGCGCTCTCGGCCTCCGTCTCTCCCTCACTCTCTTCTCCCGGCAGCTGTGCAAAGATTTAACACGTGACCCTGAAAGCACAACGCTGCAGCCTCTGAGTGCGCCAAGAGAAGGGCAGGGAAACAAAGGCCACAGCCAGCCGCCAGGAGCCCCCGTCCCCGCAGCGACACAGAAGAATAGTCGCAGAACTCCTTTCACCGTCACCCTCCCCCAGGACCTCCCGCCTCCCTCGTCAGCCCAGCCCCCACCCCCGACGCTGAAGCACCAGGCCCGGGACGCCAGTGCTCCCCCTCGTCTCCCTGGAGGGAGCCAGGGCTGCTCCTGCTGGGCGGGTGGGATTCCCGGAGAGCTGGGAGGGGCGGTGCTGGAAGTTCACGAAGCACTGAGGACTTGAACCCCAGGCCAGCTCAGCACAACTCGGACCACCCCGGCCGTATGCCCACGCCTCTGCGCGATGCTTCTCCTGCCCCGGGGCCACGATTCTGCCAGGAGGCCTCCAGGAGAAAGCAGACCCATCTCTCCCTTCATACCCGCTCTCTCTCTTCACTTCTCCAGACTCACTCCTTCCGTCCCTCCCTCCTTCTTTCTACTGCAGGCCCTACACTGCGACCTTTGCTGGGACGATTACCACACCCACTACACACTTACTATATTACCTTAAACCAGACATTTCTACTTCCCCAGGGCTTGATTTTTTTAAACACTCACTTCCACCTCCTCTTTCTCTCAAGGATAAAATGGGGTTAAAGGACTTCCCTGGTGGCACAGGGGTTGGGAATCCGCCTGCCAATGCAGGGGACATGGGTTCAAGCCCTGGTCCAGGAAGATCCCACATGCCGCAGAGCAACGAGGCCCGTGCACCACAACTACTGAGCCTGCGCTCTAGAGCTCGCAAGCCACAACTACTGAGCCCACGTGCCACACTACTGAAGCCTGCGCGCCTAGAGCCCGTGCTGTGCAGCAAAGAGAAGCCACCGCAATGAGAAGCCCGCGCACCACAACGACGAGTAGCCCCCGGTTGCCGCAACTAGAGAAAGCCAGTGTGCAGCAACGAAGACCCAACACAGTCAAAAAAAAAAATAAATAAATACAATTTAAAAACTATAAAAAAATGGGGTTAAAAAAGGAACTAATAAAAAATGAAAAAAAAGCACTATAAAAAATCACTACATATATAGAGGGACAGATGTCACGCATCCTACTGATGTGTGTGAAAAGGACAGTTGTTAACTGTGAAAAATATTGTCAGTATTAAATGGATTATTTTTAATATGGAAAATTGAGCTTTTGTCTTCTTCTAAGACATCCATTTTCTAGCCTCTACTACTTGTCAAATATCACCAATACTCAGTAAAAATGTCAGGCTTTTACTGACAATTTTTTTTGGCTGTCATGTTCTTTCTAGATGATAAGCTGAACCAACATCAAAATTATTTTTGTGTGCTTTTCTGCAGTGTCAAATTTGGTCACGACCCCTCAACTCTTAACTGTTCTCATGGAATCTACAGGTGAACCTGAGATGCTGTGGGGCTGAGTGGAAACAAAGATCTCCATCTTGCCTTGCACCTTGCTGTGAGCCCTTGGGCGAGAGACGATTTCCTCACCTGTCACCTGATACTCAAGGCTCCGGTGTCTCCCCAAGTCTACGAATCTGTCTACTAAAGATTTGGTAAGTCTTTCCCAGATGAATACAGAATTAATCCATTGAAAATCCTACTGGCTGCCATTTTGCTTCAAGATGGTAACTTGCCTTCACAAATGGAAGGTAAGCATTCCATTCCTGGTCAGTAAGCATTCTGACCAGGTAGCATTTAGGAGGGCTTCCAAGTGGGTCAAAATCAGATAATCGTTTGCAGAAGGAAAAAGTTACAGACATCAACCTGAAGGGCCGACTCACGGAGTTAAGATGGAGACCCTTCTTCAGAAGGTTGGTCACTCTGCTGATCCCCTCACAGAAAAGGGGGCTCAGGAAGTCCTGGGTCTCCCCATAACACCTTTATTAACCCTTACAGTACTTTCTGACAAGGAACACTGATTCCAGTGTTAAGTGGTACTAAGAGCATGTATGTGATGTCTTAAATTCTCCTGAAATCCGAGCCCCATCCTAGGTGCCTGCTCTACCTAGAGTCATGCCTCACGTTCGTTTCTTCCAGGACTGGGTGCAGGTGTTGGGAAGTAGAAACACGCTAAGAAGAAAAATGAACGCCAGGAGTCCTTTGCTCTAGGACCTGAGAATATTTGATAAATACAGCTCTCTCGGCCCCAGCACGGGCTGGGGCATTTACAAATCCGGGGAGCAGATGGCGGCTCCAGGACCTCCCAGAGGGGCAGGCGCCCGCTCTCGGGATGGTTTTTATTCCCTCACTTCTTTGGAATCATGTGGGGTCTGAAGCAATTCCCTTGACCCTCTTAGAACCCACTCTTTTTCTGAGGCGATTTGTTCCTTGTGTGCAAAGGCAAACAGAAGGCCTTTCTGCCCTCCTCCCTTCCCGAGCTGGGCGGTCACTGCGTGTTCTCAGATCAGGCTGCTCCCACCCTCTCATCTCCCCGCTCCCCTCCACTCACCTCCCTTCTCAACCCTCCAACCTGGTCCGTCTTATTACATCGCCTTTCATGGATCCCCTTCTTGTCCTCCCTCATATTCCAGGTGTTTCATCGCTTCATTTTCATGGGGTTTTTTAATCCACTCTTGTTTCTTGCTACCACCCCTCGGCCTGAGACGTCACCTCGAGGGCGCCGGCGGAGATGGCAAGGAAGGCAGCATGTAGAGTGAGGAAGGTGGCCAGGTGCAGCTTCACAGGTGAGGCCCCGCGTGCAGACCCACAGAAGCCTCACGGGCCTCTCTCCTTCCAGTTCACAAATCAGGGCAAATGAGATCCGGGTCCCCTATGAACCTATCTTCCTCATAGGCTGTGACAACTTCTCTACTTTGAGTGGGTCACAAACATCAGGAGGACGCTGGCAGGATAACCAAAGTCATCTGACTTCCAAGAGATCTGATAGACAGCAACATCCCGAGATGAGGTCAGACCACAGAGATGCAGGTTCTGAAGTGGCCTGGCCTGGGCTTAAGCCTTTTGGGAAGTGATGCTAGGAGACCCTGTACTGTCCCAGGGTCTGGAGGTGTGGGCTGTGGGCTGCACCGTGTGTAATTAGGCGTATTTTACTTTATAGAGCATTACTGGAAAAACTTCCCGAACATTCAGTTTTATCCTGGATGGGCTGTGGGTGGCTGAGTGGGGCGATAAGGGATGGAGATGGGGAGAGTGGACCAGAAGAGCCCTGTCCCTTAGAGAGTCTGGAGAAGCCTCGGCAGCAGTATGATGGCAGAGAGCCACAGCTCCAGGAAAGGGAGAGCAGGAGACAGGATTTGAGTTGCCTTTTAGGGAAGCAGCCTTACCAGCAATTCCAGTTTAAAAAATAACTTTGCCAGCGCAGATCAAGTCTCGGCTCCTCCTGCCTGGAACACGCTGAGGGGTACATCTTGGGGTTCAGCCGTGAGTTTCTCCAGCCCCTCCTAAGCCTGCTTATAGGAGGCAGTAGAGGCTCGTGGGGACCCTTTGCTGGGGGAGGTCCCAGGGCCTCAGAGGAAGTCTGGCCTCAGAGCTGGACGAGGCTGACAATTCTTGATAACAAAACAGACTGTTCCATGGTGCAGCAACAGGAAGAACTGGGTCCCAAAGCCAGGGGAGAAAGAGGTGGCTGCACTTGAGCGTGACCTTTCTGGTTATCTTCCTGCCAGAATCTTTCCCAGTTTGCTCTCCAACATGTGCACTGCAAATGATGGTGTCAGGGAGAGGAGAGCCAGTTAAGACGGAAGGAGACCTTTTCTTGTTTCGGAAGGCACACTCCCCACCCAGCCACCCCCCCAAAGGAAACCTAGCAAAAATCCAGAAGCCCGCTGTAGGCTTCTGCTACTGTTTCTACTGATGACGTCGGAGGGGCCCTCAGACAAAGCAGGTGAGTCAGCTGTACCTTATTAGCACCGTCTTGCGGAATATTTATGACAGACGGTTCAGAGGTCCAGGGATGACAGGCAGCAGCGGCCTCCGGTTTGGGGGTGGCTGAGTGAGTTCCGAGCTCATACCCACTTCCCCTGGGAGGCCATCCTTACGGGCCGGCGCACACACATTCCATTCCCCTGAATTTGGCAGCATGGTTTTCTGTGGTTTGGTCTTTTGGCTCCAGATTGAACTACATTTGTCCTCCAGTTATTTCTTTTAACCTAAAACCTTTCTCTTCATCCAGACTGCACATACCATGTCCCCCTCTTTACCCCTCTACGAGCATGCAGCCCAGCGCCAGACACACAGCAGCTACTCACCGAACACCTGCTCAGTTGAGAATAAATACCTGGAACGGGCAGCACACCAGCCTTGTGCTGTGTGAGGCTGTTGGAGATGCCTGTGCTTCTCCCACCTGCCAGGCTCTGCCCTCCTAGTGAGCCCATCCTCCACCTCTGCAGAAACCGTCTCATACTCCTGACCCTCACTTTAAGTCTCCCTTCCCTGCCCCACCAGATGATGTCCCTGCCCCATGCTTCGTGGAGACAACGGTGTGGTCAGAGGAGAGCCGTCACCTCCCACCGCCGCCCCTGCGTCCAGATGCATCTGTGCCACGTGGGCGGGGGTCCCAGCTTCAGCTGCACACGTGCCCCTGTTCTATCTGAGGTCAGCCTTCTACCTGGACTCCGGGAACCATCCCGTGTTTCCACAAGCTCTTCACCTTGCTTCTTCCCTTTCCCTCACAAATTTTCAATTATTCACCCCTTCTCCTCCCCTCATTATTTGCAATTAAAAAGAAAAAAATTGCCTTAATATTAATACTAAACACTTCTATCTTGCTGCTGACTGTGTGCCAGGAACTCTCCTAACCACTGCATACATATTAACTCATTTAGTCTTCACACCAACCCTATAATGTAATCAGTGCTACTGTATTTCAAAATGAGGAAACTGAGGCATAAGTCTCACCAAACTCTCTTGGTGTCCAAGAGAGAATAAGAGCAGGCATCTCAGACTTAACTGAGTGGACTGCTTCCCACTCCAAACCCACTGATTTCCTTGTCTTCTCCATCTTATTGAGTGAAACCACTATTTACCCTGTTGCTCAGGACAAAACCTAGGAGTCATCCTTAACTCTGCTTTCTCTATGAATACCCCTCTCCGTTTCACCTTCAAAATGCATTTCACGAAGTACCACAGCTAACTACTTCACCACCTCCACCAGATCTAAACCACGACCCTCTCTGTTCCTCAGACCACGGTCCCTATCTTCCTGTCTCCAATCTTGGCCCCCTCTGGCCGGGTCCATCCTCCACATGAGCCCTAGTGATCTTTCTAAAATAGACAGACACTGCATCATAACGCTCTTCCCCTAAAAATTCTACAGACTCCAAATCCCTGCCCGTGTCCTACCAGGCCCTACAAAACTGGCCCTGTCTGCTTCTGCGGGCACCTGCCCCTTCTCCCGTGGTCTACAGGATACTGCCCTACTGGCCTTCTGTATGTCGTCTCAACATGCCAAGTACTTTCCTGACTCAGAGACTTTCCCTCCATGGAAACACTCACCCCGGGACTCGGGGGCTTCCTCACCTTCCAGGTGGCAACATCTGCTCAGACAGGCCTGCTCTACCTCCTGAGCTAGTGGGCCCCTCCCATCACCCCGCCTCACCTCCTGAGCTAGTGGGCCCCTCCCATCACCCCGCCTCACCCCCTGAGCTAGTGGGCCCCTCCCATCACCCCGCCTCACCCCCTGAGCTAGTGGGCCCCTCCCATCACCCCGCCTCACCCCCTGAGCTAGTGGGCCCCTCCCATCACCCCGCCTCACCCCCTGAGCTAGTGGGCCCCTCCCATCACCCCGCCTCACCTCCTGAGCTAATGGAACCCTCCCATCACCCCACCTCACCTCCTGAGCTAGTGGGCCCTCCCATCACCCCGCCTCACCTCCTGAGCTAGTGGGCCCTCCCATCACCCCGCCTCACCTCCTGAGCTAGTGGGCCCTCCCATCACCCCGCCTCGCTTCATGTTCTGTCCCCAAGCACCTGTCAGCATGGGAAGTTACCTGGTGTAATCACTGTGTTGTCTGTCTGCCGCTGACCCCATCTCCCACCCCTGCTCCAAGTGGAAGTTCCTCGAGGTGGGGACCTGTCCCGTTCACTGCCACAGTCCCAGCCTGGAACGCGGCTTGGCCCCTAGCGGGGCGGACATCTGGAGGGATTCCAGCTCCCCTCCTGCTCTGGTCCCACACAGCGACCCCTGCAGAGAAGAAGGGGTCCCTGGGAAGCCTCTCTCGCCCCTAGATCTGCATCCAGGGCCACATGCTTCCTCTTGTGTTTGACCCCATTTGCAGGGTGTGGAGAAGCCGCCAGCCTGTTTGTTGCTGGGCGTTGGGGCCAGCACGTCAGCGAAAACACAGGCCACAGTCCAGATCGATGGCATCACGTCTTAATGACTCCAGCTGCATTTAATTAAAAGTGAGCCTGCTTGCTGGAACCCAGGCCTTGTGGCCAGTAGTCTGAGTTCTGCCTCAGTTTTGTTCTCCTCCGATCTTCAATTAAGGGAGCAACAAAAGATCCCTATCATGAGCCATGTGTGGTGATCTCATCAGCTGAGACAAATATTTTTTTTTCTGGTTATATTTATAGAAACCTTTCTTGTTTCCTTGGACAACCCTAGCTGGCGTTATCTTGTTTCCTTTCTCTTTGTCCAGATCTGCATCTGCGGTGGGGGGGGGGGGGGCAGCTTTTTATCTGCTGCGCTTTGCTGCCTTGGATTTCTAATTCCTCTGTTTTTCTTCTCATCTTTCATCTGTGGGGCTCTTTTAAAATCAGACAGTTCGGAATTTCCAGTTACCAAGGCAGTAACTAGAATTAAAAAAAAAAACAAGACACCATTGGCTCTGGATGAGCACTTGGCCATGGTTTTTCTTAGCAGTGTCTCGCTGCCTCCAGGGAGGGGGCCTTGGTACTCCTTCCCCCTTTCTGCCAGTCACATGTTCCATGGTGCCAGGCCCTCCCTTCAGCCGCCACAGGGTGGAAAGTGCAGCCCATCCCTGCAGCCCTGTGAACTAACACCTCCGCGTCCGCACTGAATCCATGTCGCCTGGGAATCTACGTGCCCAGCAACATTCTGTCTTGCTCAGGGGCCGTTACCCTGGGTCCTGTCAGGGCTGGGAGAACGAGACCCTGGGAGCCGGGGAGGCCTGTGCGGGCTGAATCCTGGCCCTGCAGCCTGGGATGCAGGGGGCAGCATGGTCGGACCGGCCAAGCAGCTCTGCCCAAGGAGCTTGGCTCAGGTGCCGCAACTTCTTAGCCAAACTCGCGTTTCCCCTGTGCGTGGCAGCTTCTCCAGACGCACGTTCACGGGCGCTGTTGCCCTCAAGCAGGGGTACTGGTTCTCAGGTTAGGGTCTGAAAAACACCTTACTATTTTTATGTATAAAGCACTGATATTCACACCACACACAAACAGATATACAGTGTATCTACGGTATTAAAATTTCTTTGGGGGAGTGTCAATCAGAAAAAAGATACTAAAAAACACTCTTTAAGATGTGATAATAACAAAAACGTTGAACAACATCATCTTAATCTTAGCTCTTGGCTTCCTCTCTCCTGATCAAAACTTTGCTTTCAGCAAAGAATCTAAGACACATTCCCTCTAAATTATGTCTGATAAAAGTTTATAAAATAGCATCTCTCATGGGGATACTTGCCCACTAATAGCCCTGACAACGCCTTACAGTAAAAAGGAATGAAGCTCTAGTCGTGGAATTGTAGGCTGGGGCAAGCAGGAGGATGCTACTTTCTGAGAAACTTGGATTTATTGACTATCTTTTTACATAAAAAATTTGGACACATTGTCCGCCAAAAGATCTTTTTCATAATTGATTTTAGATGTAAGAAGCTTCTTCTTAGGTATAATTTGGAAATAGAAATGTTGCAACTTCTAGGATCATTTAATGGTTTTTTTGAAGTCAGGATAATTCTGAAAACTCCAGGACTTGTGATTACATAGACCAGGGCCTTCTCACTGTCCCTGAAATCAGAGCTTCAGGCTTTGGTCACTTTTACTTTGCAAAAGACAGTTATCAGTACTTAACTGACCTAGACAGAGGGGAGAGTGGCCGTGGTGCATGTGCAGGAGGAGGAGGGGCTTTCTGCAGCCTTGGTGATCTTTCTGCACTTGCCCTGTGCACACAGCAGCTGGATTTGTGTGCCTGAGATGCTCTAAAATGGCCCAATGTCCTTGAAGTCATCCTCTCACTATTCTTGGCTTTAACCAGATCTTACTAGTGACCCATGTCCAGTGTTGGCTTTAAAAGTAAAAAAGAGACCGGGAACAACTGGTAGGGTCCGTATAAGAAAAAAATACAGTGACTGGAAAATAGATCCTTTGCAAAATGCAGTTAGAACTGTTTACCTTGGACTAGGAAGGGCAGAGGAAGAGGTTATTTTATGGGGACGAGTGATAAACTCTTTTCTTTTTTCTAACTTTTTGGATGCAGATGGGGTATAAATAATATTCTCACTGCTGAGAATCAAATAAAAGAAACTGGGCTTGATTTTGCAACACAGAGATGTAGAGCAAATACAAGGAAAAAATCCCAGTACGTTGTTGGACATCAGTCCTTAGGGGGCTTGGTTTTGTTTCTTTTTCTGGAAAATGTAGAAAAAGCAAGGCACAGCAGGGATGGTTTTTCCAGAGTGGAGCTAGTTCATATTTACTAAGTACCTGTGAACTGGGACCTTAATAGGACCCTATAAAAGCCAGAAAATGTATACTCCCTGTTTTCTGAAACGTCCTGATTTTAGACTAATTACTCTGATTCTTTTCATTTCTGAAAGTTAAAGGGATCATGGTGAAGTGAGTGGGAGGAATGTGAGCCCTTGTCCTGCCTTTGCCATTGACTAACCTGCTGACCTTGGACAACCCACAGCTTCCTCACGTGCCATGTGTGATGACAAAGACCTTCCTTCTTAAGTTATTAAGTGTGTCAAATAAGAAAAAGAAATGACAGTGTTCTATAGGATGTTCAGTGTTACACAAATATAGCAACTGTTATTAATTTGGATAAATCATTCTTCAGACCTTGATCAAAGGTATTCCCAGCTGAAAGTGTTGATCAAAACTGATTCCCAGATTTGAATTTCAAAACCTGTGAAAATCCATACATTCAAACATCCTCCTGTGCCTACCCACTCACCCCTCAGAGAGTGTCCACTGTGGGGCAGTCAGCGTGGCAGGCCCAGGGACGCGGTGAGGGAGCGGGTGCAGCGCCGGCCTCAGGAAGGCACAGAGGACAGTCACGAGAGGAGACTCACACAGGGAACTGCCGTGCAGCACAATAAGTGCTCTGATCCGACCAGGCAAAAGTGCTCAGGACCTCACTCACTCAAGGGCCCCAGATCTGGCCTTACGAGGGCAGAGGGAAACTTCTCAGAGGGGCTGGGTGCCAACCCAGGCCCGAATGATAGCACTTGGGCCTGTGCAGAACGAGTGAAGTGGGGAAGACCCCAGGCCAAGACTCAGAAGCAAAGGAAAGCTGGGCGAACTCGGGGAACTGCAAGTACAGTTAAAGGAGGATGGGGGGGAGCGGGTGTGCAGGTTAGCCGGGAGCCGCGTCCAGCTGGCCTGTCTGCCCGGCTAAGGGCTTCCCCTCGAGAGCAACAGAGAGCCACTGCGGGTTTCAAGTAGGGAGCGTGAAGATCAGACTGAAATGCAGACACCTCACTCTTGGTGCAGTTCCGGGGGATGAGTGGAGGGCAGGGCCCTCACGAAGACCAGGAAGGAGTGAAGGTGGCCCGACCAGAAGAGCTGGGTGACCAGGGGCTTACATGATGCTGTGAGCTGGGGGCGTCAGCACAGTGGGTTTCAGAAGGGGAGGAAGCAGGAAAGGCAGGGGGCGGAGGTCAGGGGGTGGGCGGTGAACGGTTCCTGGGGACGGCCCCAGAGAAAGGGAGCTGGAAGTGAGTGGGGGTGACGTCACTGACAGTGAGGACCTGGGAGGCTTCCCCTGCAGCTTCTTAAAAAATTGTGGTGAAACACACAAAACATAAAATCTACCCTCATGATCACTGGAAGTGTACTGAGAGCAATGAGTGTATCACGTACCAGCACATTCCCCTGTGTCGTGCTACCGCCACGGCTGGCGTCCATGGGACGCGTCATCATCGTCAAAAGTGAAACTCTGGGGACTTCCCTGGTGGTCCAGTGGCTAAGGCTCTGCGCTCCCAATGCAGGGGGCCCGGCTTCGAACTCTGGTCAGAGAACTAAGATCCCGCCTGCTGCAACTAAGACCCGGCGCAGCCAAATACATAAATAATAAAACAAAACAAAAAACAAAAAACTGAAACTCTGTCCCCACTGAACACGAACTCCCCACTCCCTGCCCCCATCCGGACCCTGGCAACCACCTCTGTACATTCTGTCTCTATGAATGTGACTATTTACGCTCCTCTTATAAATGGAGTCTCACAGTATCTGTCCTTTCGTCACTGGCTTATTTCCCTGAGCACAATGTCCTCGAGGTTTATCCACATTGTAGCCTGTGTCAGACTTTCCTTTCCTTTTAAGGCTGAATAGTATTGCTTTATATGTACTCTTATCCCTTTTAAACTTTTGATTATGGTCCATAATAAAAAGTGTATTTGATGTCATGACCTAGTACACATGTATTATGTTACTGAAATATATGTTATTAGTATATGTTATCATATAATAACATACATGTCATTGAAATAAACGTTTTACCCCCAAACTACCCTTCCTACATGTGAAGTACTCTGATATTTTATTTCTATACTGTTTCTTTAAAAAAAAAAAAATCTAGTCACAATCCTCCAAATCAGTTTCGTGACACACTAATGGGTTGCGATTCCCAGTTTGTAAACAGTTGGTCTGTTTGACACTGAAGTTACCCAGGATGCCAGCAAGGCTTGGTGAAGTGGAACATTAGGGTTTGGTGCCAAAGCCGTCAATGAGTAAGGAGGGGTGGAAACCAGCTTCACCCATGTGTCTTCATGAATGGCCTATAATTCCAGCACAATCTATCAAGCAAAGGTCCAAACTATTAGTTTATTTCTGGTGTAAATAGGGTAATTCATGAATTTGCTGCTTTTTTCCAGTGGTCACCAGCTGGCATGGGTCTTTTGCTCTGGTTTATTCACTGCCAGTGGCCATTCCAATCCACTTTTCTATCACGGGGGAAAGCCAAGTAAACTGCCCTTCTTCATACCCTTGGACCCGTGCCCCCCACCCCCACCCACCTGATCTGGGAAACGGGAAGGTGGGGGGGCGGGGGGGGACTTCAGCAGCAGGTGACTGTGGCCTCTGGACCCTGCAGGGCTTCCAAAGGCTCCAGCTGTTGCACAGCTGCAGGAAGAATCCCCTGAGGGAGGGGCACTGTCCAGGGGAGTTGGTAGTGGGGTCAGCCTCCAGGATGGACGCTGGGGGAATGCCTGCCAAGAGAAGAGAGGAGGGTCCCAGAGCAACGAACATCAAGGGTCAGGCCTCCCACTGAGTGTCTTCATGATGCTCTGGGAAGGCCCTGGGGTTTCACCACTGTCTCCCAGCCATTTCTGTTAAACACTAAGTGCCAGGAGAGCTTCGCCCTCCCCGCCTTATTAATTAGCTAATCTCTGTGGTATTCCCGAAGGATGAGGTCAGATATATCCCCATCTCCATGGCAATGAAAAAATCAGTGGGGATGGGGTAGAAATCAGAGGAAAGTTCACGTATCCATCAAAGTTCGCTGAGCACCGCTGTGTGCCATGCGCTGAGTTAGCTGTGAACATAGAATGTGAACAAGCCGTGGCCTCTTTTGGACGTGGACTGAAGGGGGTGACCAGACCAAGGACTCTGAGTTACGAACGGGGACTCTGCAAAGTTCCAGTGGGGAGAAAGAGCTGCTCTTTGACTTTTCAGAAAGTGGAATTGAGGCTGTTCATGTCAGAAGTGGACAGCTGCTCAAGAGTGGAACCGGTCAAGAGTTCGATGATGATCTTGGTTGATGTGGCCAGGGAGACTCACAGAGAACCCTAGGACGCCTCACGACTTGGGCTGAGCCATTTGAGCACCAAAATATAGCTACAAAACATTTTGAGCTGGAGAGTCAACTAGATAAGAACTTAGGATTTTTATAACATGACTATATTTGGTGACTTATTTATTCAGGGTTCCGTTTTGTCTTTGTAACTTAGTGAGGTCAGTACAGTGGGCATTTACTCATCCTAATTCCTCTAGCCCATCCCACTGCCTTTCCTTGATAAAGGAACTGAGGATCAGAGGGTAAGTAACTTGTCCTGCATTAACCAGAAAAAGAACCTGGACACTCCGACCCAGACAAGGGCTCTGTCCACCACCTCAGGACACCTCTTCAGGTCCAAACTCTCCTCCTGCAGAGCCTTTGAGTGCTGGCCCTGCTGGAATGAAAGGGTTGGAGGAAAGGACAATGCAGGATGCCACAGCATGACCGCTGGGCTCCGAGAGCTCAGTCCTCCTCCATCCATCCCCCTCCCTCCCCGGGACTCACTGACTCTGTCCCTCTGGGAGGGGCCCTCAAACATGGAGTGGTGTGGTGCAGTAGCTTTGCTGTCAAATTTATGGGTTAGAATTTTGGCTCTGGCATTTGCTACCTGGTAACCTCAGGCAAGTTTCTTAACCTTTCTGAGCCTCAGTCAAATGGGATACTAATAAGCACCCAGCAGGATAGTTTGTGCAGTTAAACCTGGCTCATGGGCTGACGTCAGGAATGGGAGGAGTTCAAAAGCCTCTGCCGTTTCATCTGAGGGCCCTCCCTGCCCCCTCTCTGCTGAAGGCCCTGCAGAGATTACCCCCTGAACCCAGGGCGTCCCAAACACTAGAGACTCTTGTTCTGGGATCCCAGGGGCTCACAACGTGGCCTCAGGGCATCCTGTCCCAGTGAATCACCTCCTTCAGCAGTGGCGCTTTCCCAGCCCCGCGGCCAGGCTAACTTACTGCAGACCAAAAATAGCTCCAATGAATGGAACTCTGGTCCCCAGAAGTCCACAGCCAGCCCTGAGTGTGGAATTCCAGAGCAGGAAGGGCTTCCCGGGGTCTCGCACTCACCCCCAACCCTGACCCCAAGCAGACACCCCGCGGTGGAAATCTATTAAAAACCTTGAGCACATCGAGGAGCGCTTGCTGTGGACACCTAACTTCCTTGACCTTCCAGCCCAGCTCCCCAACCTGCCTGCAAGAGCTCTCCGGGACAGGACCAGCCGAGTCCCACCAAGCCTCCCCTCCCCTTAAATGCTGATCATCTCAACCTCTGTGCTTTGCTTGCACAAATCTTATTTTTCATACTGAGTTCACTTCTCACCTCTAGACTGTTGCTGAGGTTTTGTAGCCCCTCCCTGCTTCAGTGGGGAGCTGGGATGGATGGGGACGGGGCCCCATCTGACACAGTCTGGGACAGGTGCCAGCAGCCAACATGCTCCTGATCTAGGAGGAGGGGGAAAGGAAAGCTGACAACCATGGACACAGGTGCCCTCTTCTTGGTGATGTGGAAAGACACTAGTATTTTCTTGGCCAAACAAGTCCTGAAGGGGACCCTCAGGGCAGAGGGTGGCACGCCGCGGGGGTGACGACTGGGTGGGAGCGGGGAAGGCAGAGGGGGCCCTGAGAGCGCCGGCGAAGCCAGGGTTCCGGGAGGGGAAGTGTTAGTTGGCCCAGAAAACCCAGGTCCTGCCTGACTTCTTTAACAGACCTCACTGGAGGAGACCTCGGGACTCATTAGGCCGAGGGATCCTGGCTACTCATTCATTCAACAAACATTCACGACCACCTCCCTGGGTTCGGAGTTGGAAATACAGAAGTAAAATACACAGCTCTCTACCTTAAAGGAGTTAGTTGTTCACAGGGGGCTTCCCTGAAGTGAACAAGTGGCTCATCTGCTACAATACAGGCAAGTACAGGCCCTACAAGGACACAGGCAGGGAGGCACTGAATCTACCTGAGAAGGGGGGTCAAGGAGAAGCTTCCCAGAGGAGGTCATTACTGTGCTGAACTCTGGGGGTGAGCCCGTCCAGGAAGTGAGAAGGGGCCCCCAAGAGGAGGGAGTAAGCCGCTCAGAGGCCCAGGTCTGGGGAGAGCAGGGTGGGTCAGGAGGGCGGCCTGGAGCTGGGCGTGAGAGCAGGGCTGGGAAGGCAGGCGGGGCGGGTCCCGGAGGTGATGCGGGCCACTGCCGGCAGAGGTGATGGGGGCCCAGGGCGGCCGGGGGCCTCGGCCCCCGCCAAAGCTGCAGCCCGTACTAGAGCCCGGGTTCGGGAGCAGCGGGCCCGTGGTGCAGCGCAGGGCAGCTTAGGGGGGCCAGGCTTCCTGCCGCACGCGGAGACCGCCACGCTGAGGTCGGGCTGCTCCCCTGTTCCTGAGTGGGCGTGCAGCCGGAAGTAAGGGGCAGCCCTGCTCACGTGCAGCGACCAGGGGGCTGGAGGCAGATGAGAGGCTGGGGAGGAGATGCCGCCGGAGTCTGGGCTCGTGGTGGGCTCCGCTGGGCCTCCCGTGTCTGACGGCTGTGGAGCCTCGGTGTGACCACCACTTCCTATCGCCGAGAATGCGAAATGACCGCTCCCCCTGGGTAAGCCGCCTCACGCACAGCAGCCTGCCGCCCCCTGTTCGGGCAAGTCCCCTTCCGTTTGCCTGCTGAGGCTGGGGAAGAAGAGTGCATGGCCGGGCGTGTCCTTCGCTTTGAGTTTATTCTGCTTTGGCCTATTGGGACGGCACCATGGTTCCCCCAAATTCAGGTAGAAGGGGAACACTTAGCACGAGACCCCTGGTGAGGCGCTTAAGGTAGGTGCACAGCTTGTCCTGCTGCCCAGGAACTGGCGTTAAGGCTGATTGTCTCAGGGGCGGGGTCTTCACGAGACAGACCCCAGAGGGGAGTGTGGCTCGGCTGGGCAGCCAGCCGCCGTCCTGAGGCCCGCAGACCGGTGGCACCGAGACAGCCATGGGAGGAGAGGGATTCTAGACCCGGGGCAGCGCTCCCGAGACCACAGCCACCCCCCACCGCCCTCTACTCCCCTCTCAGGGCTTCTCCCCGGCCTCCTCTTTCAATCCCTCTCCTGTCCGTCCTCCCCTCCGCCTGTCTCACCGTTCTCCGCACCCCATTCCCCTTCCTGCTCTGCAGCGAGCTCGCGGGGCTTCCGTCTTAGAGGTGAAGGAAGCCGCTAATCACTGCGAGTCACCTGGCGGCTACTCGGTGCTCCGTCCCCCAGAACGCGGCCCAGCACCTCCGCTGTGCACGGCCCGGCCCCGAGGGCACCTTCCGCCTGCGGCTTGTGTCATTCGATGGGGCGCCTTTCACGATGTAAACGGTGCTCTTGGGAACCTCAATTTCAACGTGGGACTCGACATCAAGTCTTTCAGGGGAAGATGTCGGCACCTGGAGGAGACCTGGAGGTCCTCAACTGGACACTGAAGTCTGTGAATAGTGTCCACATTACTGTGCTCCAGAACCTTCTGACGTGGAGACTGTAAATCTCCTCCCCTCCAACCTCACCACCCACTACCCTCACACGACCACACCTGCGGCAGATTGCTGATCTGAACACGCCAGGTGCCACCCTTGCTCCTGGGGCTCCTCCTGTTTGCCCAGTGACGCTCAGCTCCCCACCCTGCTCCCCTTCCCTGCCCACCCAGCTCAGGGACACCTCTCCCCTCCGCTCCAAACTCCTTTGGAAGTCTGGCACTGTACATCGGACGTCAAACCACTGCCCCAAAACAACGGCTTCTGTTAGGATTGGAATGAAATGCACGCGTCTCATCCTTAGACAGCTCTGAAGGCGTGACTCGACCCGGCCCAGTTCTCTTACTTGTTTCTTCCCGCTCTTGCCCTCATCCGGCCCCTCAGCCCCACTGGTCACTCTCAGACTCACCAAGTTCATGTCCATCTCAAGGCCCTGCACCTGCTGTTCCCTCTGCTTGGAGGACTCGTCCCCCCCGACATCCAGGACTACCAGAACGTAAATCTACGAGAGCAGAAGCTTTGCTTTTTCTGTCTTTCCCATTGGATTCCAAGTGGCTGGCACATGGTGGGTAGTGGGTAACAATGCTGTATGAACAGTGTAAATGACACGCCACCTGGGACTTCCCTGGTGGCGCAGTGGTTAAGAATCCGCCTGCCAATGCAGGGGACACGGGTTCGAGCCCTGGTCCGGGAAGATCCCACATGCCACCGAGCAACTAAGCCCGTGCGCCATAACTACTGAGCCCACGTGCCACAACTACTGAAGTCCGTGCACCTAGAGCCCGTGCTCCACAACAAGAGAAGCCACTGCAATGAGAAGCCCGCGCACCGCAACGATGAGTAGCCCCCGCTTGCTGCAACTAGAGAAAGCCCGCGCGCAGCAACGAAGACCCAACGCAGCCAAAAATTAAAAACAAAAACCAACCAAACAAAAAACACACTGCCTGGCATCGTTTCCTCATGTGCCTGCCCTCCCCTGTAGAAAGCGTCCTGAGGACAGAGATCTGGTCTCGGTGATGCGTATCCTGCCCAGCATCCAGCCCAGGCCCTCGAGTGGATGTGCTTTTAGAAATGTTTGTTGACACAATGAAGACAGAACGGGAGAGTCCTTTCCTACCAGGCGGGCTCAGCAGCCTCCACAGCAGGAAAAGAGTAACCCTTGTCCTCCCCGCTCATCGTGGGCTCGGCTGCCAGCCCAGCCCCTGGACTGTCGCTCCCATGGCAGCAGAGATGTCCTCCACTTGGATTCCTTTCCCGCCACTGCCAACATCACTTTCTGAGCTGGTCGGACTCAGAGAAAGGGTATCTGACCTCCTAGAACAGCACACGCCTAATCTTAGGAGAAAACAGGGCTCTGCTGAGATAACTGCCTGATTTCAAGGTGAGCTCTTCTAGAAAGATTTACTGAGGTCATGACCGTGGCTGCTGCATTTCAAAGCCCAGGCAGACGTTTAGGTGACAGAGTTAAATATTCCGAACTTACCTCATCCTCCCCCTCTCTCCCTCTCTCAAGGGGGAACATTCGGCTCCTCTTCCCCAACCCAGTCCTTCTCCATATTTGGGAATCTGGAACAGGCACTAGGGGCACAGCCGTCCCCTCTCGGTGTCTGCTGGGAGCTGTAGTTCCCGACGAGCCCCCGCCAGCAAGTGGGCTGTCCTTTCTCAGGAGGACGTCTGGACGCAGGGGTGGAAGGTGCCATGAGGAGGCTCACCTTCTGGTTTCAGGTCTCGGAAGCTGGTTTTGGTTGTGGCTCCATCTCCCCACCTGTAAATAGGGATAATTATCTCTCTTTTCCTACCTGCCAGATTGTTTGTTGGGAGGGGTAATTATCCAGCACTCGGTAAATGCTTTGAGCTCGTGCCAGCAAGGAGTGCTTTATAAATAAAAATTGCTGTCTTTAAAGAGGAAAATATTAACTTTGATTGCCTCATTGCCTTCACAAGCCAATCCTTTGCCTACATGTCAAAAAGATGCTGTTTCATTCCTTGTATGTGCCTTCCACCCACCCCGCATTTAAATGGTTTCCCTGCATCTCATTCCATTTTGTTTCATCATCCCTCATTTCATATCCTCAAGAATAAATGCGCTCTCTCTCTCTCCTCTCTGAAAGGAGTGGATGAGTTAGACAACTCTGCCCTATGCTGAAAGCACAAGAAAGTCACGAAGAAGGGATGGGTTGGGCCTGCTCTTAGCTCCACGGCTCGTGCCTGGGTGTGGCAGCAAGCTCGGTCTCTGTGCAAGAGGCTGACCTTTGCTCCCTCTGAAGAAGGCACAGAGGTTTCAGTGCAGCAGGAAGGATTTTTGAAAGATCTTTTTGGTTTTTTTTCTTTGGCCACGCCACGCGGCTTGCAGGATCTTAGTTCCCCGACCACTGCGGAGTCCTAACCACTGGACTGCCAGGGAATTCCCTGAAAGATCTTAGCAAGAACTCCCTTCTCCAGAGATTTGAGGGAAGAGTTCTGCCACCCAGCACCTTTAGTTACAGGAAAGGGACTGGTCCCATGCAGTGGAAGCAGCAGCTTAGAAGCAAATGGTTAGAATCCTGGCTCTGGGACTTGAGGCAAGTCATTCACCTCTGGCCTTGGTTTCTTCACCTATGAAGTGGAGACGACACACAGGTCCGAGTTTTGTCGAGTGCTGCCCGAGGGGATGCTCAAGTCAGAAACGTCTGGATCAGAATCCTGCCAGGGTCCACTGTGGACACGCAATCGGTCTACTTGACTTCTCTGACCCTCAGGCATATTCTCTCTAGGATGGGGATCCCGAGACCACGTGAGGCCCCCTGCACAGAGCCTGGCGCTGCGGCTTCTCAGTAAACGCCGCTGTGACTGTTAGCGCCTTGCGCACATGGAGTCGTGACTTTCCACATGCACTATCATCGCACTGTGATTACTTGTCTCGTTTATGACCCTCTCATTTTGTGATGATCAATGAAAATAATGTAAAGGTGCTTTCTAAGCTGTAAAGAACTACACTTTACAACTTAATAATGAGGGGTGATTAGAACTGAGCACACAGACAAGGGCGATGGAACCCCCAGAGGTCTCCTCCTGCCCCCAAGTTTCCATGGGATCGAGGAGGTACAATTGCTTTTTACTACAAAGAACTATAAGCATGTAAACTGTCACCAGGATCAGCAGGATTATTCATTTCTTGTTTTAGGTGTGAGTAGTACCAGTGTCCACTTGAGGAGTAAGAAGGACTCCTGTGCACACCGTACACCAGGTCACAGGGCAGCACAGTCATGTCTAATCATACGAGCACGCCGTGTGTTTATGGAGGGTGGTCATCAAAGGGTTAAAGCTGTCACTTATGGATGGTGGGATTTCAGATGATTCTTGTACTTTTTGGTCTTGTCTGGGTATGCATCATTTTAACAAAAACACTTAAAAGAGCAGATACTAAACAATCAGATTAGAGGTTGTAAAATGTGAGGAGGATCCTTTAACCCCAGAGAACGTTTTCTTAGGCGTGTCTGTGGAAATTATGCCCGAGGCCTGTGAAGAGAAGTCAGAGGGGGATGGAGTCCCTCCAGGACGGCCCCAGAAAGACAGGAAGGGACGCTTTCACGTCTGTTTACTTCCTAGGCTGTACCCACACAGCGGTTTCACCATCGAGGGGTAGGACGAGCCTCCTGTTTTCCACCTCTGGTCTCTGCAGTGCCTAGGACTCAGGAACTCACCCCTCCTTCACGCAACCCAGGGAATCACTTTTCGTCACAAGGGATTAGGGGAAGGGTGTGGCGAGCCTAGCTAGTCCACTCCCACTGTCCCACTACACTTCAGAACCAGACGCACGAAGAACAAACTCGCTTCCCAGCAGGACACAAAATAGGAGGGAAGGTGACGCACGCCTCACCATTCATGACCTTCTTCCCAGAGGACGCCCAAGGCGAGTCCACGCAGGCTCCGGGGCAGCCCGTCTGTTGGGGCAGCCCATCCCCGGAGAGGGCAGGCTCCCTCCTGTTGCCACAGACACTGAGGCTGTCCCCAGAAAGACTTCTCACCCAAGCCCATGTTAACATGGAGCCAGAGAGAGGGCTGCCACGTCAGGCCCTGTGGTGGTGGAACCTCACAACCCAGACTCGTGGACTGGCACCTCCTGGGGCTTCCTGCTTACCCCCCGGAAGGGTGATCTTGCCCACGCAGATTGATTTGCAGGGAAAGAGGCTTTTACAAAACCAACAAACTGGAGCTTGGCCAAGTAGTCCTGAACAATTTTTGAAATGAACTGAATTGTCATGGGTTAAAAAATATGTTCAGACACCTGTTTTCCTCACTTTACCAGCTTTCAAGCATTCCACCTGGTGTCATTCTGAACCTGCCCCGGAACCAGATGCTGGGTGGGGTCAGGTTATCTGTGGAGCAGGGCACTAGGCTCGGGGTGAGGATACCAAGACACCCTTGAGGTTACAGTCTGAGAAAAATCATTAAGACAAATGCAAAGGCAAACTGCAATTCCTTTTGTTTATTTTATAGTTATTACTTTATTTCTTTTAGGCCCTGGACCCATGGGATAGTGTTGGGCACATGTTTGTTTTCCTTGCTGTAGTCAGCTGAGTAAGAAATCCAATTTTCAGGCTGACTGAAGCCTGAAGGGTTGGGAGCGCCGCCCTTCTGCTTCTTTGAGGTTCTCACCACCCCTCTCCTTTCCACTGCCCTCACCTGGGTCAGGTGTGAAATGAAGATTTCTGGAAATCCTCCCAACATTTCTCCTCCTTCCCCACTGTCCATATGCCTTAATCAGGGCTTGCTGACTCCAAATTCCATTTGGGGAAATAACTTCAGGAAATAATTTGGGACATAAAGATTCTGTCAGTGGTTCCCAGGCTTTTAAATACAAATGACCACTTTTAATTGCCCCTCCATCAACCCTCTTTTGGAATGTTTCGCTAGTAAATAAAGTCTATTGATCAGTAACAGTCATAGCATCATCTCAGGTAACCATACAAATGAAATATTAAAACTATGTTGAGAGCCCCTCCCGAGGGCCCGCTGGGGCAAGCCACAGGTTTTGGGGACCAGAGCTGCTCTGGATGGGCGGGCGGGTGGGTACACGGAGGGAGCCCTGGGGTGGGGAGTGCTCTTCCCAGCAGGATCTGGGCGTGAACAGCAGCCTTGGATGCTGCGACCCACCCCAAAGCACGGGGATCTCTGGGCTGGTGAGGAAACATTTTAAGCCAAGGCAAGGCCCTCTCTGGGGCGGCGTGTCGGGGGCAGGGGTGCTGCGTCCTTCAGCGGGTGACAGCAGCTGTCGCTTCCCCTTCCTGGCCTCAGTTTGGCTGTAGAATAAGGCTCCTTCCAACCCTGAAATTCTATCACTCGGGATGACTAAGTTTATTCGATTATTTCCTAGGAAGCAAGGAAGAGAGCACTAGAAGGAACATTGCAAATCACTCACAGGCAAGCAGGCAGGCTGGGGTACCAGTATCTGGAAACACCGCCACGTGTCCCTCCTTTTTGGCGGGATGCGTCAGGGCATGTATCTCCTTGGCTTCCAGCCTTTCTCACAGTGCTCACCAGGGAGGGTACCTGAAAGTCTAGATCAAATGATGCAGAACAGCTCAGGGGAGGCGGGGTCCATTGGAGCAGCGCATGCCTACCTCTTTGCACCATGCCAGATGCACAGGGGTCCTGAGATAAGGGGTCCTGTCCCTGTCCTCAGGAATGGCACCGCTGAGTAAGGGAATGACACAAATAACTATAAGAAAATGCAAAGCACAGTGGGGAGTTTGAAGGGAGGGGTGATTAGCTTGAGTTGAGTGGGACCAGGGAAGACTCAGGAGGGCACAGCATCCTTCCACCTTCCACGACAGAGCAGGGCTGACTAGTCCCCAGTGAGCATCCGTTACTTGCTTCACATCAGGCCTGGTCTGGCATCGTGAAGATTTGCTCAGGTGAATCCTCTGGCTCCCGGGGTGGGTGAGAACATGTGGAAATTGGAGGGCAGGTCTGCGTGGGGGGCTCCCGGTCACCCTGAGGGCAGATGAGGAGGAGCTATTGCCAGCCCTTTGAAGAATGCCCTGCTGTAGGCTCCGGTGAGAAGTCTCCAGTAATTGTTCCAGCTTTGCTGCTGAAACCATGAGTTCTGAACTCAGACAGTTTCTGAGCTTTAATTTCCCATCTAGCGATAGGAATAAGAATAATATACCTGTATTGCCTTGCTCACAGGTTTGCTGTCCGGCTCAAACAGCATGAGAGCACCTTGTACAGCCAGAATTACGTTATCAGCTGAGAAAAAACACTCGAGCCAAACTGCCTTGTTGAAGTCCCAGCCCCCCTCTGCATTCCTGTGTGACTGCCCTGTTGCCTTGGCTTCTACACCCACAGCTTGGGGGCGACAGCAGGGCTGTTGTCGCAGGGCTGCTGGTGATTAAGATGAGGTGGACGTAAAGCACTCAGAACGGTGCCCAGCACGTGGTTCATGCCGGAGCACTAAACTGAGCCAGCGTTCCTACGCTGTTAAAGTACTGCACGGGGTGGGGATGACGACACTGCTTACACACAGAAGCAAAGTGAGCACTC
Organism: Eschrichtius robustus; assembly: GCF_028021215.1. NCBI lineage: Eukaryota > Metazoa > Chordata > Mammalia > Artiodactyla > Eschrichtiidae > Eschrichtius > Eschrichtius robustus. The sequence goes on along the minus strand of NC_090836.1, from coordinate 423,469 downwards.
TGTGTGTACCTGGAGAGGAGGAGATGGGAAGCCGAGTTCTGCCCTCAACTCCAAGTCCAGGCTTTAAAACGAGCCATAAAAATGCCATCTAACTGACGAAGGTCTGGGGCCCGTGACCAGTCTGGAAAAGCATCATCTCCACCCTGCCAATATTTATGTCTTTGGCTTGTTTCTAGCCAAAGTCCACACCAGGCATGATCCTACTGCCTGCAGGGCTTTACCACTGGTGTCCCTGTACAGAGGGGCTCTGGCTGGACGTGCCAGAGATGGGTCAGGCCTTACAGGTCTGACAGAACCCCCTTGTTTCCACTCATTTTATCCCGGGGGAGGCTAGGTGGTTTCAAAGCTTGAGTCCTGAGCCCCTGTTCACTCTCCCTCAGGTGGAATACATTAGGACTGCCGCGTCTTAGCTTGAGAAGTTCTGGGTACGTTCAGACGGTGGGGCGGGGGGGGGCGGGGGAGTGTCACAGCGCTGGTGTTCAGGAATCAGTCGGCGGGCACAGCAGTGCCGAAGTTGTGTGGTGACAGACAGATCACTATGTAGCCCTGCATAGTCCAAGATTGCGTGAAACACAGAAATAGAACACAATCCTATTTTTATATGACTTTTTGCAACCTCCCACTTCCTTAAATATCCTGACCTCATTCTGGCAGCCACAGCACTACACCTGCTGACAGGTCGGCTTCTTTTAAGGCTGTGCTGCCATCTCCTGGAAAGGCCTGGGCATTGCAAGAACTTTCTCCTTAGGGATGAAGGAAGGGGCCTTTTTCAGGCAGCAAAAGCCTGGAGGTGGCACTTCCGGAGGCTGAGGTGTGGCTGTACCAGTCTCAGCTCGCCCAGGCCTGGTACATCCATGTTCTGATGCTACTACTGCTTCCCCGATTTTTCAGGGAAGATTTCTGAAACCAGCTCTGAGAAACAGATTTTTTGTTTGTTGCAGTCCAATAATTATGTCATTACTAATGATCTTCATTAGCTGCTGTCAGACTTGAGGCAGAACCGATAAAACATTTTGGTAACTTCAGCCTTGAACTGATCCACACTTTCCTCTGGACTGATTGCCTCTGGAGCTTGCTGTGTGGGAATGAATATCGCCTGGAGTTGAAGAGGGATTTAGGGTGGACCCTGAGTATATACTGGTCCCAAGAGCAGTGACCCCACCAACGGAGGCCAGTCCTGAGCACAAGGGCCACATTTTCTCTCTGTTATGCTCCAGCCTTGGATTTCCTGTTAGAAAACAAAGTAAGCTGTCGTCCCTGTTGTCACTCCCAAGCTCTCTTCTGTATTTGGTTTATTTCTCCTTAGCATTTATCACCACCTGACATACAACTGTATGTATTTCACTTGCTCATTTTCAATTTTGTTTCCTTTCACTATATGGAAGCTCAACCGAGGCAGGTAATTTTGTCTTTGTTCAGTGGGATCCTCAGTGTTTAGAACGAGGCCTGGCACTTAGTAGGTTAGGTATCTGTGGAATAAGTGAGTCCTGGCTTTATCACCTTATACGGTTATGGCTCCACACTTCTCAACCGCAGAGTCTGATGCATTTAACGCTTCTGCCTCAGCTTTCCGGGAGGACTTTCTGCAGAGAGCTGAGGGCCCAGGCTGCTGACCAGGGAAGGGGAGGTTGACGCGGGCAGGTCCTGACCCTGCGCCTAGCCTGGTCCGTCTCATCTATTCACAAGGGGAGCCGCTTCCAGAGACTTCAAAGGTAGAAACTGGGAGGAACCGAGCTGAGGGCTTAACACAAACTTGGGAGGCCCCAAAAAGCCTGAGTGAAGCACAGAATATAATAAATGTAACTTACGTGTCTGTGTACAACCACTTAATAATTACTATCGCAGCCGTAACGTATGGAATACTTACTCTGTCCCAGTGCTTTACTGCAAACTGCATTACACACTGTACGGCTGTTTTTCACGAGCTCTCTATTTGGCATGAGGCACGGAGTCTCAGTGTGGACTGACCGGGAGCTGGGCGGCGGCCCGGCGGGAGGCGGCACACAGACGCCCTTTCCCGCCCGCCGCCCGAGCTGCGTCCCCATCGCACGCGCCAGAGACCTACGCCTCCGCCCACAACCCGTTGGGCCTCACCTCCCACAGCCCGTGGCTTCCGTCGCCGGGCTTTCTCCGGCTGCCACGACTTCCGGGACGCGGCATGCCGGGGCTTGTAGTCCGCAGTTCCCAGCTGCGCCGGGAGGGCGGCCGCTTCAGGAGCCGGACTACAACTCCCAGAGTGCCCCGCGCCGCCGAGCCCCGAACGTCGGCGGGGTCTGCGCGCGCAGCGATGTCGGCGCCCGCGTTCCCGCGCCAGTGCTGGCGGCCCTGCAACTAGAGAGGCCAGGGAGCGGCTCTGCCCGGGTCCGGGGTCCCAGTCCTTGTCCTGGGGCCGGGTGTCCAAGGACGCATTGCTCCGCAAATCCGAGGGCGCCAGGCTGTCCCGCGCCGGAACCGCAGGCGAGCCCAGCCGTGCCCCCCTTTCCTTCTCGGGGTGCGGCCTCGGGGAGGCTCGTGGGCCAGGCTGTGAGGACTCTCCCTCCTCCCCAGGCCGCACCGGGCACCCCGCAGCCCCCAGAGGGCGGCGGCCTGGCGCCCGCCTATGAAGAGTGACCCCGCGACTTCCGCAGCCCCCATGAGGGGGCTCGGGGGGCCCCTGCGGAGCAGCGAGCCCGTGCGCGCCGCCCCGGCGCCGTCGGCGGCCGCGCTTCTGCTGGAGGATGCGGCCGACCTCCTGGTGGTGCACCTGGACTTCCGCGCGGCGCTGCGCACCTGCGAACGCGCCTGGCGGGGCCTGGCCGAGGAGCCGGCGGGCGCGTACGTGGTGGGCTCGGTTCGCCTCCGGGGGCGGTGGGAGGGGCTCCAGACCCCAGCACTCCTGCCGTCCGGTCGCTCACGCCAGCCTTATGCCTTCTTTTCTCGCGGTGACTCTCCGGAGGTAGCGGCTCACCTTGTGCCGGTTCTCCGAGGAGAGAACGAGGCGCTGCCCAGTGAGGAGGAAGCGGTCGAGGAGTGTAACGGGCTTAGGGGGACCCACAGCCAGTTCTTTCTTCCTGTTCCAGGGTAGAATGCCTGACGGGAAGATAGAATTGAGTTATTAAATCACTTCAGTAAGCGGGTGGCGAAGTCCTCTCCTAGGCGCACCCCTCCCCCGAGCTGTCACCTTCTCACCTTGGCTGATAAATGGGTGTGTTCTGGTCCTGTTGAAGGATCGTATCAAAGAATCGAAATCTTGGTCCTGCCTTGCTCTTTCTGATGCCGCCAGCCTCTCTGGTAGCTGAGGGCATCATTTCTCTCTGGGTTGTAGAGTTGGATTAGGCCGCAGTAGGGAGGGGGTAGTTCGAGTCCTCAGAGAAAGATGAATGAACTGGGGAGCCTTGGCTGTGTGTTGAGGGGTCGGTGAAGGCTTGTTGCAGTAAATGCTGAAGGCAGTGATTCTGGGTGCTGCACTCAGGCGGAGACCTTGCTCCTGTTCGTTTCTTCACTAAGCAAACTCTTAGCTCCAGCTCTCTTTCCTCCCACACATTTGTGCTGCCCTTTGACTTTTTCCCCTCGGGAGTAAATGAACCCTTCCTGAATTTACTTGGATACAGGGATGTGTGTTGGGCAGCAGCCGATTTGCCTCTAGGTTTACAGGAACTTTTAGCTCCTGGGAAGAGGGCAGTTTTCTCTTGTGTTGGGGCCCGTGAGAGTGACGGTAATTGTGAGGCCCACTGGAATGTCAGTGGCGAGGACAGAGGTGATGGCTGCTGAGCTGGGAGCTGGCGAAGAACAGTCTCAGGGTGGAGGTGGGAATGGCAATGCAGGGGAACCACTTCTGGACTTGAATTGGCTTTTCTGCGGACAGCTGCTTGGAGGTGAAATGCTCTCTGTGTGTTGTGGGGATCCAGGCGCTGGCAGAGATGGATCGGTGGCAGGAAGTGCTGTCCTGGGTTCTTCGGTGTTACCAGGTTCCTGAGAAGCTGCCCCCCAAAGTCCTGGAGCTGTGGTAGGTCCTTAGGTCCTTACTGCTTCCCCACTGGGTCAGTGCAGGAGCACGAGGCTTTTCCTGTCCTCTGCCGATTCTGCCCTGATATCTCCTCTTTTCCCTTCCATACCATTTTCCTTCAGATACGATTCTTTCCCTGTCCCGCCACCCCCGACTTCAAAACAGCGATAAAAGATGTGGAAGGAGGAATTTAGGAAGGGAGTAGGGAAAAGAGGAAGGAATAGGAGACGTGAAGTGGGGTGACGGAAGTGGGGTGTGTCAGACCTGAGCGAGCTTCTTGCTTCTCCTAAGAACTCCTGGTTCTTACTGTGTCAGCATCCCGTAGGGAAGGGCTGGAGGGCCGGGGGCCGGGCTGGGTAGGAGGAGTGTGGTGGTTATGAGAAATTAACAAACTGCAAAGAACTGACTGCTCTTTTTTCGGGGTTGGATTATTTGGGGCTGCAGTGTTCTTTTATACAGCAAGATGCGAGAGCCTGGAGCTGTGCTGGATACGGTCAGTGCTTGGCTCCAAGACGCTGGCAACCAGGGCCTTCCGGAGTACAGAGCCTTAGTAGAACTTCACCTGCGGCGGGTGCTGCTTCCTCTGGGCTGCTTGTCGGAGGCTGAAGAGCTGGTGGCGGGCTCTGCAGCCTTCAGTGAGGAGCAGCGGCTGGACGCACTTCAGGCCATTAGCACGGCGAGGCAACAGCAGAAACACGGACAGTCCGGCTCCGAGGAGACCCAGAAGCTAAACCAGGAAGGTGAGACGTTATCCTTCTTTTTGGCCTCTCTACAGTGGAGTAATGGGCTTTCTCCTGAACCTTGGAGAAGTTCTTTGTATGAGTAACTTCCAGATCACAGAATAAGAAACCTGTTGAGGTGCTTAGAAAGCCCAGCCCAGACCCTCTGAAGTTGGCAGTGGCAGGCGGGTGGTGCAGTTCTCAGACAGAACCTTGGCTTTTGTTTCCTGACAGTCACCTTCTCCTTGGGGTCCTGTCGTTAGATCTGCCTCCACGGTGCTGGCCTGGGTGGGATGTTACTCCTTTAAATGCTGGCCCAAATGCAGATCCCGCTGAGGTGTAGTTGGGGATAGCCAAAGGAGAATGAACGGCTGACATGGTAACTTGTTAGCTCGACTTCCGGGGTTCAGTTTGGGCCCCTGCCCTGCCTCCTGTCTGCCTTCCCTTAGCAGACCTCTCGCTCAGTGTCTTCTTCAGGGATTGACGTCTGCCCCGTTTCAGGGCCAGCCCGCTTCTGCCCAGTAGAGTGCAGCTTTACAAACGGTGGAAACCACTTCAAGACCTAACACCGTGCACCTGGCTAGCAGCTGCAAGGGCGCCTGCACGGGCAGGGATGCGGGGGGTGGACTTAAAGGGCCTCTACTCCAGACTCTTCCCCGGTCCCTGAAGCCTCTTCATCACCTTTTCCTCGAGCGATCGTCTAGTCTGTACATGAATACTTTCAAGGACAGAAAAGTCCCTGTCTCCTGACGCGGCTGGGGACAGTTCTGTAAGGAAGTTCTTCCTGAGGCTGAGTTTAACGTTTCCTTCTGGTAGTTTTTAACCCACTGATTCTTGCTTTTTCTGTTGGTAACACGTAGAGTAGGCCTAATCCGTTTTATATGAAAGGCCCGTTAGGAGACTGTAGTCCTGTTTCCAAAGTGTTTTTCTTTGTGTGCTTTCTTTGTGAGCATGGACCTGCTGAGTTAAGATCACTTCTTTGCAAACAGCTTGTTGACTTCAGGGACCACACGTGACTCCCCAGACCCCCCTGCCTGTCCACTGCCTGGGGAGGAGGAGTTCAGGGTGTTCTGTCAGGGCTGGGAGGTAGTGTTCATGTTTGTACTCACGGCCCAAGACTGGAATTCTTCACTGTACCTATTAGGTGCCCTTTATTTTCTGCATTCGTTGATCATCAGGAACTATTGCTCTGTGTAACTCTGTGCATACGTCTTAGGCCAAAATGCTGTAAAGTAGTGAGGCTATTAAAGAAGCACCAGATGTGCAAGGTTTCCCCAGCTGAGTAGACGTTTCTGTCAAAGTCCTCTCGTAAGGAGATGGTATTCTGGTGACTTAGTCTGTCCTTAAAGCATCTTCGGAGCTTTTGGAACTTCCTTTAGAACCACTTTATGAACTGCATGAGAAAACCAGTCTTGTTACCCTTTTGCTCGACTTTTCTAATCAAGCTCAGAGTCAGGGAAGCTGGTTCTTACCCTGAAGTTATGCTCGGTCTCCCCGGCCAGGCTCCTCCTCCCACAAGTTCCTGTCACTACTGACGTTGCTTCGCCAGCTTTGGGACTCTGCAGTGAGCCACTTCTTTGCCCTGCCCTTCAGAAAGAGCCTCCTGGCTGCCTTGCTTCTCTGCCTCTTGGTGGTGAGGTTTGATCCCGGTGAGTGAAGACGCCTCCCGCCCTCCTGGGGACGGGGCGGTTGACAGGGGCTGGGCCTTGGGAGCCCTCCTGGGGGTGGAGGTTTTCCCTGGTCTCTTCTGCAAGGAGGAGTTGGTGGACCTGAGCAGAGGCCAGCCCAGCCTGCCTAGAAGGAGAGGCCAGTCCTGGAGAAAGTCCACTCTGCCCTGTTGACCCTGAACATCCAGGGGTGAACTCTGAGGAGAGCCTCAGAGTTAACGAAGAAAAACTTCATCGTAATGTGTAAAAAATTTATGTTAATTGAAACCATATTAAATTGTAGAAATACAATTACAATAGAAAAAAATATATAATATTTTAGAGAATATGGAAAATAGAGAAAAGTATAAAGGAGAAAACAGAAATCGCCCATAAGTCTGCTACCGTAACGGTTATACTTAGTCTTTCTCTGGATGTAGATGCAATTTTGCGTGTCGTTAAGTATTCTTTTTTTTTCCTTCTTGTTTTATTGAGTTATAATTGACATAGAGCACTGTATAAGTTTAAGGTGTATAGCATAATGATTTGACTCACATACATCATGAAATGATTGCCACAGTATGTCTAGTGAACCTTTATCATTTCATATAGATAAAAAATTTAAAAATAGAACAAAAATGTTTTCCTTGTGATGAGAACTCTTAGGACTCACTCTCTTATCTTCTGTATCTAACACACAGCAGTGTTAATTATATTTATCGTGTTGTACATTACATTCCTAATACTTATTTATCTCATAACTGGAAGTACCTTCTTCCAATTGCCCATCCCCCTACAAGTATTCTTTAAAACATGGCTTTAGGGACTTCCCTGGTGGTCCAGTGGTTAGGACTCCGCGCTTTTCACTGCCGAGGGCCCGGTTTGGATCCCTGGTCAGGGAACTAAGATACCGAAGCGCGGCCAAAAAAAAAAAAAAAAAAAAAAAAAAGAAATGTGTTTAAAGCTTTACCTGGCTAAATAATACTCCGGATTATAGGAACTTCCATAATTGATTTTACAATGCCCTGTCGTTGAACATTTTGATGATTTCTTACTCCGTTTTCTGCTGTGCTCTTTGCTGAGGGTTAATTCCTCAGACCTATAAGCACTGGGCCAACGGTTAGGTGCTCCCTCGTGGACTTTTCTGTGTGTTGCTCTGTGTGAGTTATGACCTAATCTCTACTCACGAATTCAGACTTAGGACTATGTAACTTTCCAAACTGAAAGGAAAACTGGAAACCCTTCTTTCAGTCCCTTCATTTTCTTTTTCTTTGGTCTTTGGTTGAGAAACCTAAGAACCAGAGAGAAAAGTGACGACTCCAGAGTCACACAAACGTGTGTCTGTTGCTCTTGATTTAGCCTTAGATCTTGCCCGTGTCCCCCACTTGCCTTTTGCTTGTTCAGGAGCCGTTTCTGCACAGCTCAGGTTGTCCCTTGGACCCCTTGGCTGAACACTGAGCAGGAGTTCCCTCTGAACAGCTCTGTTAGCCCTCAGGGAAGCTGAGGAGAGTTTGTGTTCATTCCTGTCCACCATCTGACCTTTTACTTTGTTCCAGAGACTTAGTAAAACTTAGAAACTTTTTTGTGGTTCTTATGAGTTCTTCAGCCTCATAAACCCTGGTCTTCTGAGTGGGTACAGCAAGGTGCCATCTGAGCTTCTTCCATCAGGGAGCCCTGGCTGTGGTCCCACCCTCAGGACAGTCTTGACTCAGTGCAGAGGTGGCGAGAACCCAGGGCTGGGCTGCAGTTAGAACTCGGCAGAGAGGATGTAAAGAGGGTGGACTATAATAGCTTTCTTAAAAGTAACGTTTTTTTTTTTTTGGCCGCACCTTGCGGCATGCGGGATCTTAGCTCCCCGACCAGGGATTGAACCTGCGCCCCCTGCGTTGAAAGCGCGGAGTCTTAACCACCGGACTGCTAGGGAAGTTCCAGTAACATATTTCTTTTTAAGAAAGAAAAAAAAAAACAATTAAAAATCAGTAATTCAAATAAGGAAAAACAAACAAACCAAAACAAACAGCCAACTCAGCTCTCATTCAAAAGAGGTGGATTTTCCTTTTATGTTCAGTATAATTAACTTATGATAAAAATAGGTAATACTGTCACTTGGCTCCAAATTTAAAAGCTACAAAGAGGAATGTAGTGAGAAGTCTCTTCCCAAATTCCTCTCCCCAGAGGGAGCCACCGTTACCAGTTTTTTGTATATTAAAAAGTTAGATTGAAACATAATAAATTTGGATCTTTTTCTGAGCAAGCTGAAGGTCACTGTAATCCAAGTGAAGAAAATGCATCCCAGAGTCTATATCCTGGAGGAAGGGAAATTCTTTACTGTTGGGAGGGGAGGAGGGGCACCAGCATGGGTCGCTCCCCAGGTGGGAGAGTTTGGGCGGGTAGGGGCCCACTGACTCACCTCTCCCTGCAGCTTCTCCTGCTTCCCTGCCCTTCCTCTACAAGCTGGCTCAGATCTTCCATCGGATCCGCAAGGCCGTGACCTCTCCTCTCTGCCGGCTTCCTGTCCATGACTGAGTGGTCTTCCTGCTCACCTTGGCCCCCTGGTCCCCAAGGCTGCCGGACAAGCAGAGCCAGTCGTCCACGGCAGCCTGTTTCCTGCAGCTGGATGGGCCCTGCCAGCGTGGCCAGCCTAATTCTAGGAGGAGCTGAGCTGGCCCAGGCACTGTATCTTGCTGCCTGAATGCCCTCCCCTTTGCGCCCCACTTTGGCCAGCTTGGCAGGTGGTGTGGAAACAAGATGCACAGCCCTGCAGAGGCCCCTTGCACAGGAGGTGTTTGGGAAAGGAGAATGCTTTGTCCTTGAAACATTTCGTCTTCCTGCAAAGGCAGGGGTTTGATTTTTCAGGCCAGGGTGTTCGTGAAGCTGGAAGTTCAGAACAGGGTCCTGGTGGAGGGACCTTGGCCTTTCACTTTCTTGGAACACTTAAGCTCTGAAGGTCGCCCCAGTGCAGGGCCTCCCCGGGCAGGGTGAGGGCTCCACAGTCTGGTCTGGTTTATCACTACCCCTCCCCGAGGTGTGCAGTGGGCCCACTCTCTGCTCAGACCAGGCATGGCTTCCTGAGCCCCTGGTGCACTTCTCGCTGGGTAAGGGGATCTGGCCTGGTGCCTCCTGGGCTTCAGCTCAGTTTTCCAGGTTGTCAGTGGCCAGGTGGGGCTCTGTTACACCGGTGTCTCTGCCCTCTCTCCCTCCCGTCAACTCCTCCCCCTGCCGTGCGGTAGTTGCGCTTTGCCCGATGGCTGTCTCACCAGGTTCTGCCTGCATCCGGGCCTCCTTGGTACGCGCCTTTGCTGGTTCCCCCCTTCCTCTGCCCTGTTATTCTAGTTATATTCTACTGTTTGTGCAGCACGCAAGTGTTTCTGCTTCTGTGACCTTGAACAGTAGGCCAGCCTCAAAGGCTGATGAGCTGAAAATGGAGCAGAGTAGCCAGGTGAGCTGGAAGCATGTATGGAGGGGGTTGGGTGGAGGGAGGCTGTGAAGGCAGCGCGTGATTTTATTCCTGTGCAGGGAGGAGACACGGGGGCCCTAGCGGTTGGACAGCTGAAATGTTTCAGTGCTTCCTGTCAGTGGCCATGTTTCCGTGTGAGGACGTGCTGTCGGGTGGTGGAAGGCCTGGGAGGTGAGTCCTAGGGTTGGTCCGCCGAAGCCGAGAGTTAAGAGCCCTGCGGAGAGGAAGGGTAGGCCACTGAGCTTTGCTCTCTCTCCTTCAGGATGATTTTTAAAATCTGGTCCTGTGCACGCCCTGGATAAAACTCTTTAATGGCTTCCCCTGGCCCAAGGGTAAAGCCCAGGTTCTTGCGGAACGTAGGGCCCTTGGGCACTGGTTTTGGCGGACACCCCTCCTTCATGTGGGGCCTCTGATCCAGCCCAGCCCCCCACAGTCTTAGTTTTCTGAGCACTGCACCCCTCACACCTCTGTGCCTTTTGCACCTGCTGATACCTCTGGAGGCCCTGCTCCCCTCTTGCCTGGTGAGCCCTTTCAAACTTCCAGACTTACCCAAGGGTTGCCTCTGTGCATCCTTTCCTGGTGTCCCCTGCCCCAGGCCCCTGTTCCGTGTGCTTTCTGTGGTGGTGACCCCGCGGCCTTGTGATTGTGGGACTCTGTGGCCTCTCTGACGCTGGGGAGTGTGGTTCTTCGCAGTGCTGAGTCGAGGGTAGATCCCTGCCCTCCCACTCGCTGGGTGTGTGACTGTTGGAAAGTGATTTAACCGCATCTGTAAGTTGGTTCTCCCCTCACAGGGACTCGGGTGAGTAAATGAGCCTCTAGTGCGGTGTTAGCACATCTCCTGCTCCGGATAAGAGCTCCCATGAGAGGTAGCTGTGTTCCCATTGCCCGGCCGAAGGCCGGGGGTTAGAAGGTGTCCAGAGGCATTTAAAAGAATAAGCGGATGTAACTGACGTGACAGGAGGCCTCTGCCACAGGTGCGTTTGTGGGTTTGTGTGGTGGAAGCCCCGACTTCCCAGCCTCTTCTCTCGCCCCGGAAGCCCCCATGTGGCCCTGCTCTCGGCCTTGAGGATCTCTGCTTCCTGTCTGTCTTGAGCTCCGCAGCCTTGTTTGGCATCCAGCCCTCCTAGGCAGACAGGCACTCGGACCTGCTGCTCGGGTGGCTCGGGCCTTTTCTGAGGATGCAGCTGCTGCTCGGGCTGGTCCTCAGCTCTGGGCTTGACGAGGTCCGAAGCGAGGGGAGAGCCGCCTTGTCGCACCAGCGCCTGCGCTGACCGGTGAGGTCGCCATTAGCTGCAGATGGCCTTTGGGCCCGTGAAGTGTGGCCGGTCCATGTGGAGATGTTCTGTAAATGTAAGATACACGCTGATTTCAAACACATAGAACTACAAAGGTGGAAACTCGATAATTTTTATATTGATTGCATGTTAAAATGACAATCTTTTGGGTGTATTGGGCTAAATAAAATCTATTACTGAAATGAATTTCACCTGTTTCTTTTCACTTTTTGGGGGGGCTCCCAGAATGTTTAATCTTGCTCGGAGATTAAATGTTTCTGTGGGCCGGCACTCGCCAGCACCCAGCACACTTCCAGCCCAGAGAAGTGGCCCATAAAGTGGGGTCTGCAGACATGAAACCTGGAAAGACCACCTCTTATAGCCCCTTCTTTGTGAGTTAAGGAAATGGGGACCCCAGGGTGAAGTGAGCCCCCAGGTGACGGCCTGCATGAGACCAGGGTCTCCTATCCACCCAGCGTCCCCTCGCTGCACACGGTGCCCTCACGTGCCCGAAGATCAGCCGCCGAAGCTCGCTGTCAGCGTGCAGCTGTGTCTGGAAGGTACCTCGGCCCGAGCGAGTGGGCTGGTCCTGCAGGTTCTGAGAGGATACGACGTGGGTTCTGTGGCTGAGGGGCCTCTGGGGGGACACGGTGAGGTGAGGAGGGCTTGGGCTGCGGTGGGCGGTCACCGGTGGGGGTGGGGAGCAGCGGAGGGGAGGACGCAGGGTTCTGCTTCTAGAAAGGGGGTCCGAGGGGCCGAGGGCGTATTTCGTGGCTTTGTGCAGGTGACGCTGTGGGTGTGTTTGCACATGTGTGTGTCTAGACTGTTTAAAAACTATTTGAGGTGTACGTGTATAGTACAGAATTCAGAAGTCACAAAAGGGTGTTTGTGAAAAAGAGTGTCTTTCCTTCCCCGGCCTCCTGCCCCAGCCTACCACCGCTGCCATCCGTATCCTTCCACAGCTAACCTTTGACAAGAAGCTTCTCTTCCTCTCTGCAGAGGATGGCATCCTACACACACGTGCCACAGTTTTTTTAAAACTTAATTAATCTTGGATGTTTGTTCCGTATCAGCTCACGTAGAGCTGCCTCATTCTTACCAGCGCTCTGTATTCCGTTGTATGATGGGCTCACAGTATAAAGCCCGTACCCTTTCCCCTGAATGCCGTGAAGCCTCTCCGCCCTCTGCTAAGCCCGAGTCTGAGATTAGCAGGTGGGGGTCACACCTCTGCTGTCTGCCTGGTAACTGCCTCAGCCACAGGGGAGCTGAGAGCCGGCCTCTCACACTCCGGACACCACTTCTAAATCTGGGCTCTTTTGGGTCCACTATTCCCCAGCTCCTCTTTTTCAAGCACCTCTTTGAAACGTTTCACATCCCCCTGTCACTTTTTCTACCATCCGAGATGGGGACTGACAGGCATCAGGTAATATTTGGAGACTTGGTTGAAAAACGAAAGGATTTTTGCAGAAGTATGTCAGCATAGAGAAGAGTCACTTGAACAGTAGCACCAGCATTATTGATGTGGAGAGATTCCTTAGGCAGAAAACCAAAGTGTACGGTCCTCAGAAGGTAACCAGCAGCCTCGCCGTCAGAGCTGCATGAAGTTCTGGAGAAAAGCACTGATGCTTTTATGTTAAGAGGCTTGTTTTCCAGATGCAGCAGAGCGTAGTCCCTTCCTCGGCTCCTTGCTGCCTCTGAGGGCTCTGACTCTGCCCTTTCTGTTTCTTGGGCTGGTTTCCCTCTGCCCTTGGCCTTCGTGCTTGGAGGGAGCACACCCTCAGGGCTCTGCCGGCAGCTCTGCTCTGTCTGGTCTCCACCCCCATCTCTGACCTCGCAGGCTATTTGTTTTTTTTTTTTTTTTTAATTAATTTATTTATTTTATTTATGGCTGTGTTGGGTCTTGGTTTCTGTGCGAGGGCTTTCTCTAGTTGTGGCAAGCGGGGGCCACTCTTCATCGCGGTGCGCGGGCCTCTCACCATCGCGGCCTCTCTTGTTGCGGAGCACAGGCTCCAGACGCGCAGGCTCAGTAGTTGTGGCTCACGGGCCTAGTTGCTCCGCGGCATGTGGGATCTTCCCAGACCAGGGCTCGAACCCGTGTGCCCTGCATTGGCAGGCAGATTCTCAACCACTGCGCCACCAGGGAAGCCCCAGGCTATTTGTTTTTTATTTCTTCTTCTAGAGTTTCTTTGCATATAAATTTTTTAAAATTTGGATATCGATCCCATTTTCTCCTTCTTTTAAATAAAAATAACTATATTATGCACACAGTTTTATTCCTTTTTTATTTTTCAAAGAAGTGGCATGATTTTGAGGAATATAAAGGAATATAGGTTATTATAATGTGTACTTTTGCTGGTTTGGGTTCTAGCTCTGCTGCTGAATTGCTCTATAACTTTGCAAAGAGCACTTAATCTTTTTTTTTTTAGTTTTATTTATTTATTTATTTATTTTTGGCTGTGTTGGGTCTTCGTTTCTGTGCGAGGGCTTTCTCTAGTTGCGGCAAGCGGGGGCCACTCTTCATCGCGGTGCGCGGGCCTCTCGTGGCCTCTCTTGTTGCGGAGCGCAGGCTCAGTAGTTGTGGCTCACGGGCCTAGTTGCTCTGCGGCATGTGGGATCTTCCCAGACCAGGGCTCGAACCCGTGTCCCCTGCATTGGCAGGCAGATTCTCAACCCCTGCGCCACCAGGGAAGCCCAGCACTTAATCTTTAGGTCTCAATTTTCTTACCTTAAAAATGGGGATAAAATTTTTCTGCCTTATTTTCTTCATGATACTTTTGTGTCATATGAGCAAAAGTCCACTAAAAAAAACTTTGAAAAGTATTAAGTGATACGTACATACACGGGATGGAATATTTAAAACACTACGAAATATTTACTATTATAAAATAGGATGGTTAAGTCTTTTTGATAAAATAGGTTTAAAATATTTGAAATAGGTGCATGAAATAGGTTACATAGACACATATGGGCACATTTAGCTGGATTAAGGAAGATTAATGGCCCGCTAGGGATCTGTGTCTAGTTACACAGGCAAATGCAAATCAACGCTTTCTCTCCGCTGTTTAAAATAATCAGGACTAGGCCAAGAAACGACACACTCTCTGCCTCACCTTTACTTCGGGCCTGTGGGAGGAGGAGGGTGGGGCTGGAGAGTGGGGAGGTGATGGGGTCTGTGAGAGAATATTTGGTAAAGACAAAGTCTGGGGGTTGTGGTCTGAGGGGGTGACTCTGTCTCAGAGGCGGGGAGAGTTCACGACAGGGAAGCAGGTGCAGGTGGGCACTCGAATTTTAGAGGTGGATCTGTGAGCCGGTACTGCTGGGGTCAAAACTCTGACACCAAATTGACCAGAGTGAAAAATAGCTGGGGTCCAAGCCTGGCTCTGCTGCCACATGGGACGACCAGACTTTACTTTCAGGTCTGTGAACAGGCCACGTTACTCATTGTGTTTGTAAGACATGAAATGTGTTCGTTTAAACAACCTTACTAAAAAACCCATAAAAACATCATCTCCATCTTCTCTTCGATACACATGCATATTGTTTGTCATAAACATATATCTAGTACTTTCAGTTCTGCGTTTTCCATTTAATATGATCATCTATTCAGTTTTCAGCATTGCTGCTTCTTTACTATATGTATTTGTTTCCTGGGGTTGCTGAGACAAAATTAGCACAAACTGGGGGGCTTCAAACAACAGAAACATATTCTCTCACAGCTCTGGAGGCTGGAAGCCCACAGTCATGACATCTCTCTCCAGAGGCCCTGGGGAGGGTCCTTCCCGCCTCTTCCAGCTCCCGGGGCTCCAGGCGTCCCCGGGCTTGTGGCCGCATCCCTCCCGTCTCTGCCTCTGTCTTCACGTGGCCTCCTTCTCGGTTTCTATGTTTTCTGCTTTTCTGTCGCTTTTAATGTCGCCGAATTTAGGAAACACCCTAATCCAGGTGATCTCATCTTGAGGTCTTAATTACACCTGCAAATGAGGTGACAGTGGAGGTTCCAAGTGGACGAATCTTTGGGGTCTCAGTTCTCCATTTTAGCAGCCATGTAACCCTTCCTACTGATGTGCTGGCCATTCTAGATCTTGCTGACATTTTGCTAATGTGAACAACAGCTCTGAACAGACTGTGTGTACAAAGGCCATGAAACAGCACTGTTATTTTCCTTGTGGGTTATTTTCTTGGGATAGTTTTCTGAAGCAGATTTATGGCAACGGTGAGAGTGGTTTTCCAGCTCTTTTAACATGCTGCCAGGGTGTGGCCCAGAAAGGCTGGATGTCTGTGATACCCACAGCATTATGTGAAATATCTGGAAAACAGAGAATCCAGCAATCGTTTCAGTGTCCGATAGGAGGCAGATATCCAACAAGTGAAGAATCAGCTGCATGCAGAGCACCAAGGCCTCAGAGAAGACCTGACCTGACCGCCTTACCTTTTCTATGGTGCCGCTTTACCCCGCGCAGCTCGTTTGGTGCTTTCTGAGGGGCTGGCAGCTGAAGAAGGTGGTCACCGGATCGGTAACAGAGCCTTGGGTGAGGGCGGGGGCTTCCCCTGGCCTCTGAGCAGCTTGCCCCGGTTTGTGAAGGAGGCGAGTTTTTCTTAGTTCACCAAGCTCAGGGTTCTCTGCACTTCACCTCCCGTCCCGGCTGCCTTGTCTTTCTGCTGAGTTCTGTGTGCCTGACGGGTGATGGCTTAATGGGCTGCCCCCTGGGAGGTGAGCTTAGCAGGGATCAAAGGCAATGCCATGGAGTGTCCCACTTCTGACATCAGCCAGTTGGCAGGAGGGGAGCAAGAGGAGAATCAGGGCCGTTAGGAGAATGCCGCCGTCCCCAGCTTAAAACAAGGCCACCCAGACCCTCCACGGTTGGTTTTGGAAGGGGACGTGCCTTGGAGAAGGGTTGGCTGGACCGTGGCTCCACATTTGCGCCTCTAGATTTCGGTGCCGCAGCCGTCCGCCCTCAGGGGAACCACTGCACCCATGACCCCGTGGCCATCGATGCCCCCTGCCCATCCAGCGCCCTGCAGCGCCTGAGACACAAGCGGGGAGTCCAGTATTCAAATGCGAGTGGTCTTACGGCAGGCGGTCACCGGAGTTAAATCCATGTGGCAAGTGCCTAAATCTAGATAGTCTGGTTATGAAACAGAGTCCCCCAGCAGCGTGCGCACCCAGGAAGTACCAGGTCTTCTTTCTCCAGGCACCCGTCGCCCTCTGCTGTAAGCTCCGCCTTTAATACCCACCCCCTAGAGCAGCTAGACCTTTGGCCTCCAAGTCTAGCCAAGCACGAGGACAGGCCTCTACCTGAGGCTCAGTCTGGAGGTGATGACTGAGCATGGAGTCTGACCCCCTGAGTGCAAACCCCAGCTCTGTCTCTTACCAGCGTGTGATCGGAATGACAGCTAACACTGCTAAGTTTCAGATTCTTCACCTGTAAAATGGGGGTGATAAGGGTGTTAAGTTCAGGGGCTTGTCGCGAGGAGTAAAAGAGATAAGCACCCAGCACAGCATCTTACACACACAGTGCTCAGAGTCAGGGAATGTGTAAGTAAGGAACACATACATCGTGAAGACCGACCCCAGGGGCTTCCCTGGTGGCGCAGCGGCTAAGACTCTGCGCTCCCAATGCAGGGGGCCGGCTTCGAGCCCTGGTCGGGGAACTAGATCTCACACGCGTGCCACAACTAAGAGTGCACATGCCACAACTAAGGAGCCAGTGAGCCACAACGAAGGAGCCCGCCTGCTGCAACTAAGACCTGGCGCAACCAAATAAATAACTAAAATAAATATTAAAACAAAACAAAACAGAAGCCTGACTCTCCTCCTGGGGGATTGATGGGAACTATCTTGCCTGCTACTCAGATGCGTGTGGCCCAACACTGTAGGCGTCCCTGTAAGTATTGTATTGGGGAACATGACCCCATAGCACAAAAGCCACGCAAGGAGAAATAACATGGTCTCTGGAGTCTGGTGGATGTGGAGCAATCTCTTTACAAGGCCTAAATCACGCCGGGAGGTTGCCTTCTCATGAATAGCCCGGATTTTTTTTTTAATCATTGCAAAAGCTAATTTATTTCACTCTTTTTATAAGAACAGAACAAACTCTTGATCCCAGTTGGGTCCAAATCACCTATTTTCGAGGCTGATTTTTTTTTTTAATTTAATTAATTAATTTATTTGGGGGCTGTGTTGGGTCTTCGTTGCTGTGCACGGGCTTTCTCTAGTTGCAGCGAGCAGGGGCTACTCTTTGTTGCAGTGCGTGGGCTCCTCATTGCAGTGGCTTCTCTTGTTGCAGAGCACGGGCTCTAGGCACGTGGTCTTCAGTAGTTGTGGCACACGGGCTTAGTTGCTCCACGGCATGTGGGATCTTCCCTGACCAGGGCTCGAACCTGTGTCCCCTGCATTGGCAGGTGGATTCTTAACCACTGCTCCACCAGGGAAGCCCTCGAGGCTGATTTTTAAAAATCTCTACAGGGAGCAGGGAACTTTACAGCTATTAGAGCAATGCTGCTCTTCTCTGTGAACAGCCTGAATTTGACTTCAGTTTTTCCACCTGCAAAAAAGGGGGACTGTGTTAGGGTTCTCCAGAGAGAGAGCACCCATGGGATATATGGAGACACACACACACACACACACACACACACACATGCACACACACACACAGGGAGAGAGAGAGAGAGAGAGAGAGAAAATAAGGAATTGGCTCACATGATCATGGAGCCCAAGATCTGGAGTCTGCAAGCTGAACCCAAAGTAGCTGCTGGTGTGAGTTCCAGCCCAAGGGCAGGAGAAGACCGGTGTCTCCGCTCAACGGTCAGGCAGGCAGCTGGTCCCTTTACTCAGCCCTTTTGTTTAATTCAAGTCTTCAACTGATTGGATGAGGCCCACCCACACTGGGGAGGACAATCTGCTTTCCTCAGTCTACTGATTCAAATGTTCATCTCATTCAGAAACACCTTCACAGACACACCCAAAATAATGTGTGACTGAATGTCTGGGTGTCCCGTGGTCCAGTCAAGTTGACACATAAAATTAGCCATCACGGCGACTGAAGACACATGTCCTTCCTCCTTGCCAAACTTCTACTCAGGGAGAAAGGCATAGGATGGAGGTGGGGTCCAGGTTGCCACAGATCAAATAATTGTGAGACAGAGGACTTAAAAACCAAAAAGGAGTAGATGTTTTTTACTCTTAAGACGGTCAGGCCACTATCTGAGTCTTTTTTTCACTATCTGAGTCTGAATGGGCTGCCATAACAAAATACCACACACCAGGCGGCTTAAACAACAGAAACTTACCATCTCACCGTTTTGGAGACAGGTAGCCCCAGATCAAGGTCCAGCAGGGTTAGTTTCTGGTGAGGCCTCTCATCCTGGCTTGCAGACGGCCACCTTCTTGCTGTGTCCTCACCTGGCCTCCCTCTGTGCATACACTCCTGGTGTCTCTTCCTCTCCTCATAAGGACACCAGTCCTGTTGGGTCAGAGCCCCACTCTTAACGACTGCATTTAACCGTAATTACCTCCCTAAAGGCCCCATCTCCAAGTACAGTCACACTGAGGGTTAAGGCTTCATATATAAACTGGAGGGGGCGGGGAGCTACCCATCTTTTTACCTCCCTGGAACCAAAAGATGTCATATTCAGCATTTATGGTGTAGACGTGGCTCCTTCCAACCCTTAACCCCATAAAGAGGAAAGATGATGAGGTTCAGTGAATTATCATAATGAAGGCTGCTGAATGCCATCATAATTACCACTGTTGTCATTATCATTTTTATCCCAAGACATTAAGAACCTGTTCATAACATATTTGGTGGTTTACAAAGAGAACTCGAAAAATCAGTTTACTCAGCAATGTTTATTGAGCATCTTTGATGCACTTGACTGGCTACTTTTGAGGGGGAGGGAACCAAGATGAATAACAACCCCTGCCTTCAAGGTGTACCAGTTTTGTAGGAATACTTAAACACATGCACACGTACACATACCAAGAATCCGAAGTGGAAAGTGATAAATGTAATGGAAGTGATAAAGTGATAAATGTACACTCTGGGAGTTTGGAAGAGAGATAAATACATAGTTGATAATAGTCATCGTCCTTTATTGAGCATTTACCATGTGCTTGGCAGTTAGCTTAATCATGATTCTCAATTTTTAGGATCTTACATTATAAGATAGACAAAAGTCAACTCATAGTTTACTAAGCACTGTATGTATCGATGGGTAAAGCATTGTGTCTGAGACTCTCTCAAATGCAAAGATGATTAAGACACGTGTCCCGTCCTCTAGAAACTCATAGTATAAATAGGCAACTATAGGAATGGGTGCTCAGCAGAACAAATTGCTATAAAATAAAATAAAGTGTTCTCACTCTTTACTGGCCGGAGATAGGCACCTGTCGGGAAGGGAAGGGAAAGTGAATCTGTGTTTGTGCTTGGACACTTGGCGAGTCGCCACGTCCGGCCAGAGCAGCTCTATGTGGTAATACCTTGCGGAAAAGCCACGGATTTGCCTGGAGTGACATGGGGTTGGTGGTCGGGGCCTGAGGAGAGCGGGAGAGGACACAGAAGTGCCTTTGCTCTTTAGCACTGAATGGACTCTGGTGGGGAAGTTTGCACTGAGACCAAGGATCAATGTCGGCCCTGCCCACCACTAAACTGGGGAGGGGAGGGGAGAGTGAGGGAAGTTCAGTGAGGTGGACAAAATCTGAAGTGTGAAGAGAGGCCCAGACCCATTGTCCCCACCCCCTCCAGCCAGGGGAAGTGGGGCAAGTCCCTGGCCCTTCAGCATCACTTGTGGCCACCAAGAGGAAGGCTTATAACTGAGCAAAGAGGCAACCAGAAACCTGGTATCGTTGTGCACGTTCTGGGCTTAAAAGTAGGAAGAGGAAAGAAAAAAAAAAAAGAAAAGTAGGAAGAGGGAGTGATGAGAAACGAATCAAGAAAGAAACTTGAAAATGATGGTGGAGGGAGGAGTAGAAGCAGGAACAGAGGACGCCCTGAGCACCTGCTAGGGTCTCACTAATTCTTATCTCAGTTAATCCCCCAGTAGCCAGGCCGGCCTTGATGGAGGTGCAGCGGGCTTCAGAGCAGAGGCTCCACCCCCCACTCAGCACAGGCTGACGAGCGGCAGCAGAGCTGAGCTCGGAGCCTGTCCCTCCCACCGGGTACCCTGCCCCACCACTCCTGCACTCCCCCGGGTTGGGGGTGACTGCGCGAGCTGAGCCCCAAGCAGGTGCCTTTCCTGCCTGGGCGGTCCTTCCTGGCGCAGCTAGTGTTTGGCCGCAGGAAGAGGATGAAAGTTTGGGGACTGTGAACGTTTATTCTAACAGCACTTTACATTTCTTTCCTAAGCGGCTGGAATTACAAAGGCTGATCCTACAGAGCATAGCGTGGGAACCTGGAGCCCAGCCGCGCAACCCCGCGCGTGCGGCGCCGGGGACCCGAGCCGCGGGTGGGCGGGGAGGAGCGATTGTGACCTGCCCGGTCCCTCCCTCGCCGGCACTGTGATGCTGCAGGGCAGCTGCTGGCCCAGCGTGTCTGTCCCCGGCCCCCTCCCGCCTGGTGTCACAACAGCGGAGGCGGCTGTATCTGGAGCAGTTGGAGTGGGCAGGCCCAGCCAGGAGCGAGCGGGCTACGGGAGCGGCCGCGATGGTGAGCCTGCCGGGCCGGGGCGCGGTGCGCTGGGGGTTGGCGGCACGCAGGCGCCCAGCGCAGGGCCGCGTCTGCGCGGGGGCTAGCAGCCATCGCTTTGGATCTGCGGAGTTCGAAGTCTCCTGGGGGTGTCAGTTCAGGGTCGAGGGGTTCGTACGCTCGGGCGGAGGACAAGCCGGTGCCAGTGCCCCTTCTCGTAGAGAGAAAGTAGGGACGGGGGCGAGTCGCCCCTTAAAGGGACCCAAGGGAGATTTGCGCACTCAGGTGAGGGGAAGGGGGACATGGGGGCCCCGCGCAGAAGGGGTGAGGCTCTGAGGCATCACCTTGGGGCAACTCAGGAATCCGAGTGGGGGAGGGGCAGGCAGTCCAGGGATTCCCGGCGGCTGGGGTCGTGGGCGGTCAGGTCCCTACACCCAGCCAAATGTGACAGAGCCCCGAACGTGTCAGGGGACTTAGGGCGTCACAGCCCCACGCCTGGGGGCCTCGTTCTCCTTTCCCTACCCCGGCTATCTGGCTTGGGCTTCCCAGGCCCCCCGACACCCGCTCCAACTCCCCAGTTTTTCCAGGGGTCCAAGCCAGAGGACTCTGGCCCACAGGGCTCTCCCTCCGGAAGGCCGGGGGTGGGGTGGGCTTCAGACCTGTGGTGTCCTACCCTGGCCTCTGGTCTGTCCATCTCCTTCGCGGACTTACTTGCTGGAGAGGACCTCCCCCACCTCCTCCCTTCACCCACTGCGCCCTGGGCTGGGTAAAATTTGCCTCCAATACATTTGCCCGGACGCCTGGAAACCCAGAAATCTCCTCGTCCAGAGCCCGGCTGTCTGGGCCACTGGGAGGGGGGTGGAAAGGTTGGGTGGGGAAGGGGGCGGAGCGAGCAGTCTCACAGGCCAAGGTCAGGCTTTCCGCACTCTTGCCCCGGTGTCAGTGACCAGCAGGACAGGTGAGGACTGCCCTCCTCCCGGCCTCTGTTCGTTCTGGAGAGTGCCCAGGGCCCCTGGCTCTGGCCCCAGCTCTGCTGAGTCTAGTCCAGGTCTGTCCGGCACCCTCCCTCCCCAGAGCAGCCTCCTCGTGGCTAGAGGAATGCACTCCTGCCTGAGGCCCCTGGTGCGGGGCCACGGAAGGAGCTGAGCTGGGAGTTCAGAGTTTTGGCTCCTGTCTCTGCAGCTAGCTGTGTGACTTCAAGAAAGTCACTTAACCTCTCTGAAGTGGTTTTTCTCATCTACAAAATGAAGAGGGCTTATGGTTCAAATTTCCAAGGCTCCACCTAGCTTTACTATTTTTACCTTTTTATACAGAGAATTCCAAACATATACAAAAGAAGAGTGTTATAATGAACCCCTGTATATGCCTCATCTAATTTCAACAGTTACCTACTTATGATGATGAGTCTTGCTTCATTTACTCCCCTTCCCCCTCTCTCCCTGTTATTTTGAAGCAAATCCTAGGCAGCATACTCAAGATTTGATATTTAATATTTATAATATCTAGCACATAGCTAGTGCTTTATAATTTTCAAAGCGCTGTCTCTTGCATGTTTTAATTCTGACCTGAGAGCCGTAGTGAGTCTTAGAGGGGATCCCATGATCCTAATCCAGCTCTCTGAGCAAACTTCAACGTGCATTCAATAGGCCAGTTTCTGAAAATACCTAATAAACCAAAAAATGTAAAGTAAAACCTTATTTTAAATGTGCTAAAGAATTTGAAAGATGTTTAACTGAAAACCTATGGCTGAATATTTTGGAAAGAGAATATCTTTATTTTGAAACACTGAATTTTGTATAGCAGGTTCTATTTGGAATATTTATGTACATGGGCAGCACTGTCTTGATGGGAAAACATTTTTTTTTTTTTTAATTTTTTATAGCTACTTTATTTATTTATTTATTTATTTTTGGCTGTGTTGAGTCTTTGGTTCGTGCGAGGGCTTTCTCTAGTTGCGGCAAGTGGGAGCCACTCTTCATCGTGGTGTGGGGACCGCTCTTCATCGCGGTGCGCGGGCCTTTCACTATTGCAGCCCCTCCCGTTGCGGGGCACAGGCTCCAGATGCACAGGCTCAGTAGTTGTGGCTCACGGGCCCAGCTGCTCCGTGGCATGTGGGATCTTCCCGGACCAGGGCTCAAACCCGTGTCCCCTGCATTGGCAGGAGGATTCTTAACCACTGCACCACCAAGGAAGTCCCCAGAACCTCTTTTTTAAAACCCCTTGACTCGTTCCTGCAAGGCTAGGCTGACACATGTGCACACCTGGACCCAGAGTTCCACCCGTGCCGAAAGGACTTGCCTTCCTCCAGTGGCTGGGCTTCCCTCCTGAGGGTTGGGGAAGGCTGCCCGTGTTGAGGATGGATGCAGCATTTCTGTAGTTTCTAGGTGAGGATTTTAGAACTAACCCTGTAACTGAGCATTCCCATCTGCTCCCAGGGTCCCTCTGGTAAGCAGTTCTCCTGGGAACTGAGACTGTGACACCTTCTTTGGTGTCGGTGATTCCAGGCCTCAGAGAACGTGTCTGTGGTGCACGGGGGGAGTTGAGAGCACAGCCTCCTCAACTGCACTCCTCCTGGTGGGGCGGGCCCGTGAGTTCAGGTGGGAACTGGCATCCGATGGCAACAAAGAGCCTGTCTTCCTGCAGAAATGGGCAGCTAGAAGGGAGAGTGTCCTGGGCGCGAGGTGGATGCTGCTTCCGAGTCCACAGGCCTCTGCAGACGCCCTGAGCGGGCGGCGTGGCTGAGCCCCACAGGGCCCGGGCTTATCTTCCGACTCCGAGCCCCCCGGGGGCTGCGGTCACTAAGTGCGGGTCCCCAGAGGTCCCTGGGCACATGCTCCGAGTGGCAGCGGAGGCCCCACCCCCAGGCACCGTGTCCACAGGGAGCGTCTGGGCTACGGTCGGGCCCACGCAGAGCCTGGGAGTGGTGCTGCAGCTCAGTGACCTCAGTGACCTTGAGAGGAAGAGGGAAAGTTGCAGTAATTTTTGAGGAGGAAAGAGCTAGTGAGTACAGGGCTAGTGATGGGGTGGGTGGAAGGATGTGGCTCTTGGGGGCAGAGTAGACCCACTGCTCCTTCCCTTTGGCCACCAAGGGGCTGACAGGACTGTCTGTGGCCTTTGTGGCTGACGTCCCCCGTCGGCGGCGTCCTGTTAGAATTTCTCCCAGATGAAGAGACCGGGAGGAGAGTGGGCACTGTGTGCGGCGGATTAACACTTGCTCGCTCTGTCCGGCACCTGACCCCAGTGTCGGCTGAAGCTCAAGGGCCTTTGGCCTCGAAGGGTCTAGAGAGTCTAGGAGTCTACGACCAGCCCCGGCCACTCCCGAGGGCCGTCTCTGCCACCCCTGTTGCTGCCCTGCTGCAGTGCCTGCAGCCTGATGTTAACTTAGGTCGACTCTGTTCCTGCTGTTTCTGGCTTGCTATCTATTCTTTGAGTCCAAATATGCTCTAATTGAAGGATTTTGAGCAGAGATAGTGCAATCTTTCGTGAACCACATTGTTCTTACTTTAATTATCCCTCTGGAACACTGGCTCTACTTTTTACCTGTCATCTCTGACCTAGATCCTGAAGTGTAGGTGATATATTATCCTAGCCTGACAGCTAGAAGTAATTGGGTCTAAAAATATGCTTCCCGAAGGCAACTGTGTGGCCCTTGACCCACAGGTGGTCGGGGTATGTGGCCTGGTCTCAGGTTTTCACTGGCCTACACTGTCAGGTCCCTTCCAAGATAATATGCCAATTTCACTGTTTTGTGATAGTTCAAAACTATTTTTAAAGCTACAAAGCCTCCTTCTGCAGAGGATTGCAGCGAGCTGATCTGAGTCCTCTGAGAGCAAATGAAAAGGAAACGATTACCATTAAAGCAGAAATAATGTAAGGTTGACCTCAGGAAAGATTTCTGGCAGTGGAGTTCTAAGAGGACTGTCAGGTTCTGGAGTGTCTTTCTTCTGCCGTCCTGCAGAACTGGGCACCCTCCCCGGGGAGGACGCTTGTGGGCAGCTCTGACACTGCTTCCGCTCTGCCTTCACAAGCCTGCGCTTCGGACAAACTAAGCAGTTTGTGGGACCTGCCCTAAATTCTCCTGCGTCTCGTTCACACTGCTCCAAAATCCAGCTGAAAAACCTGCTGGCACATCTACATTCTCCAAGATGTCTGCAAATATTCCTGCTCGGGGAAACCAAGCTGCAAGCTGTCTTTTCTCCTTTGAGCTCCTGTTGCCTCTCAGGCCCTGGCCACTGCCCTCCTTGTTAGATAGACTCTAAGTCTCGGCAGGGTTTTCTTTCCAATCACCCCTGCTGCACTCGAGCCCTGTACTCGATGCTGGGTATCTGGCCAGGAAATGGGGGCTCCTTGCTCTCCACCGGGGAAGTCAGAAAAGCAAAAGAGCGGCTAGGAGCCGTGCAGTAGAGCAGTGATGGGGAGGTGGGGGCTGAGGGAGCGCGCCGTGGGGCCCTGGCTGGTGCGGGGCCTTCCAGACCTTCTGCAGGAGGGGATGATTAATGAGCGACTTGAAGGGCGAGTGGGAGTTGGCCCAGTCCCTCCTGATGCCTTCTTGCAGACAACGACAGTAGCTCTGTGCTGCAGGAGCCAACAGAGCAGGTCACTTTGGTAGCCACCCAGCACTAGGTCTGGGGAGGGGTGTCATGCTTTCCTCGAGGAAGGGCGCTCCTGCGTTAGGTCTCTCCAGCTCCCTCACCTTCACCCCCTGGACTGCTGGGCCGGAGGCTCCAGCAGCACAGGCGGGACCCCCTTCATCTCACAGGGGCCCAGGAGCAGAAAGCTGGCCTGAGCCCTACAAGCCCAGAGTCAAAATAGAACTGAGGGAGGAACAGTGTGAGAGAGAAAGCAGGAGCTCTGCCCGGCCAGAGAGGGAATCTGAAACATGAGTTTGGAGCAAACACATGATGTAAATACCCTCTGCTGAGTCAGCTCCTCCTCTCCGGCCCCGGCCTTGGCACACACCACCCGGAGAAACAGTCCTGGTCTTCCAGGGAGGGTGGCCCATTTTCAGAGGCTCCCACCGTGAGCCCTTCTGTTTCTCTCTGCGATGGAGCTTTCTTTGGTTTGGAGGTTTGCCATCCAAGCTTGCCTTGCTCTCTGCTATCAGGCTTGTGCTGCTGTAGATGTGGCCCACCAGGGCCCTGGGGGTTAAGAGTGCAAACGAGGCAGGGGGGTGGGTGGTGTCAAGGAGAGGGCTCGGGCCGAGGTCAGAAGACCTGGATTGGGGCCAGGCTCTTTCCCTGTGAAATTTCCAGTCTGCCCCTTTACCTTTCTGAGCCTCAGCTTTTTCACCTGTAAAATAATGGGGTGGGAATCATATTCGGTGATCCGTGAGGCCAGCCCAGCTCTAGAATCCTGAAGGCTCTGAGCTCACATAATGTCCCTGGTCATGGCAGATGGGTGACCTGTCTTGGGCATGATGGCCGGCCCCTAGGCCGTCAGCACTGGGGGTGCTTTGCGTTTTCCCGTGTAGAACCTCCAGGCAGGAAGGAGGGATGGCAACGAGGCAGAGTGGCCAGAGGAACCGTGGGGTCCTTGTCCCCTCACAGCAGGTGCAAATGGTGCACAGACCTTAGCACCATTAAATGAGGGGGCTCACCTAACTTTTCATTTCACTGGTGATTTCCTCATATGACTTTACGTAATTAATTAATTTATCTAGGCCGTGCTGCGTGGCTTGTGGGATCTTAGTTCCCCAACCAGGGATTGAACCCTGGCCCTGAGAGTGAGAGCACCCGGGTCCTAACCACTGGACCGCCAGGGAAGTTCCGCCCTCGCGTAACTTTAAAGTTCTCATTTGCCCCAACAAACTGGGCTCTTGGTCATTGTTAGTTGAATCAATGACGAAGTGAAAAGGGACAGGAAGAGCCTGGCCCTTTGCGATGGGTCATTAGGGTGAGGGGAGCCCTCACTTGGCTCTTACTCTGTTTCCTTTCTTTAATTTTTGTCATTTTAGTATGAAAGCCGTCAAACCTTCAGAGAAGTACGGTAGTGTATCGCCACCCATATATCCATCATCTAGATTTAATAATTACTATTTTTCTGCCATATTTACTTTACCTGCTGTGTTTGTGTTCAGTAGTTGTGGCATGCATGCTCAGTAGTTGTGGCTCACGGGCTCTAGAGTGCAGGCTCAGTAGCTGAGGCGCACGGGCTTAGTTGCTCCGCGGCATGTGGGATTTTCCCGGACCAGGGCTTGAACCCGTGTCCCCTGCACTGGCAGGCGGATTCATTCTTAACCACTGCGCCGCCAGGGAAGTCCCCCCCACGCCATATTTTGATTTGTTCAAACCAGAATTCAGTTAAAATTCACATACTCCATGTGGATGTTATGTGTCTTAAGTTCCTCTTGATGTGGGTCAGTCCCTCCTTCACCTTTGTTTTTCATGAGTTAAAAAGATTGGGTCAATTTCCCTGTAAAATGTCTCACCTTCTGGATTCATGTTGTTTTCTCGCAATGTCCCTTATCCCTTTGACCCCTGTGTTTTCTATAAAGTGGGAGCTACATGTAAAGGGTGTAATACGTTAAGGCTGAGTATTTTTGACAAGAAGCCTTCATGGGAGGTGTCATGTGTGTCCTACTGCATCACATGAGGTTATCTCACTATTGTGGGGTTTATGATCCAACCCAGTGTCAGAGGCTGGTGACCGTTGCAGTTATTTTCCCCTTGTGACACACAAGTAACCTAAGTAACAGTGATTCTTTGGCACTGTGTGAATATCTAGTTCCCCATCAATCCTTGTCCAAATCAGTTATGTAATCAGAAACTCTAACATGCAATATTTCTTAATATATCATTCTTTCTACACTGACTAGCTGGGAGTTTTCTGTTTTAAAAAAAGAGCTTTCCCTCCTCAAAAGGGCTGTTTGGATGGGGACAAATGAGTTTCTTTAGTGGGAGTTTTCTTTCTTAATAACGCGAAGGACATGGAGATTTTTACGTGTCCCTCCTGGTTCAGTCGACTGCCGCTGTTCCTCTTTTTGACCCTCAGATTGTTTCACCTTTGGCCATGGGAGCCTCTTCTGGTTGGTGTCTGAGACCTTCCGGCGTCTATTCTCTCAGGCCCCCAAAGACGTTCCAGGTCATCCTGTGCATCCCCGGCCCCAGACCTGGAACCCCACCCTCCAGGGAGCCCTGGCTCCTGCTGGTGGAGAATGGCACTGAGAGGCCGCTTCTGGAGGCACCTGTGGACCCATCAGTTGCTTCTGAGTCTATCTTATACCTCCGGTTACTCTTGTGAATTAGTGTAACAGGGAAAACTGCTCCTCCTAAGGAGTGTGTGTGTGTGTGTGTGTGTGTGTGTGTGTGTGTGTGTGACTGATTTCATCTGTGGAGACTGGCACATTGACTAGCATGAGGTTAAAGGGGTGTGAAAACCTCTGTATCACCACGTTGCTGGTTTTCAGGACCCTGAGATCCTTTACTCTTCCTCCTCTGACCCTTGATCTTCCTGAAATACCCGTGTATCCTTCCAGAAGGGCCCAGGGGATGCCTGGAGGATGGTTGGGGGGTGGGGTCACAGGACAACATGTGGCACCTGCTCCTTTCAGGTCTCTCCAGGGTCCCCTCAGTTCACAACCCCCCGAGGAAGCCACAGCTGCATGTGAAGGTGTGGTCTGGTTGGTAGCTGCTGGTTATGGGGGGTTCCTGGGAGAAGGACCCTGCTGCCTTAGGCCTGAATTGAATCTGAAGATAAAGTCCTTTCATTGTGAGGGGAACGTAGCCTGAGGTCTCCGGCTTTCCACGTGTGCCTCTTCCAGGTGGGGAGTGAAGCTCCAATAATGAAAATGCATAATGATAAGGATAAAGATAAGGACAACCGCAACAAAAACGATCACGGTCACTTATGCTTTTCAGGTGAAGGGGGTTTACGTAACTCAGCCCAGGTCACACAGCACAGCACATAACTTGAGAGGCAAGATTTGTGCCCTGGGGTGTGGGTGACTGTGAGCAAAGCCCTTTCCTGGCCACCAGGCTCACAGAAGCACAGAGGCCAGGACACAGAGACAGGTGTGGAGCAGTGCCACGTTGTACAAGTGTTAGGGCACCGGCTCCTGACACCGCTGGCTTCCCCGCGCCCACACCCAGGGAGCCCCAGGGTCCCAGGAGTCCCATACCCCATGCCCAGCCACGGTCTCTGGAGGCTCTGCTCCTGGCTTGGGTTCCCCGGAGCTGGAAAATGCCAGGTCGTCACGGTTAAGAATAGAAGCCCACACAACACGCACGTGCTTCCCTGCCCAGCTCCGTCTCGAGCACACAGTCTCCTTGCGGGACCCCTGCTTCCCTGGTGGGGTGTTGGGGGTGACAAGTACACCGTCCCAGCAGAACCATAACACACACGCACACACTCACATCCACACACACACACTTACACATATATACACACACACACACCACACGAATGTACACAACACAAACACACACGCACACCCCTCCCCATCCTAAGCTGTTAGTACCAGGACCAATCAGGTAACTGCAGCTTCACACCAAAGTAACATGGAGAAAAGGACACTCTAAAGGTCAACTTTATTTAGCACTTGGCCCGACGTGGGCGAAGGAGCAGGTTATGGTGGCCACAGAGGAACTTTCCAGTCACTTAGAGTTCAGGAGGCGCCTACTTTGTCCCCTCCCAGCCCTCCCTTGCTGACGTAATCCTTTCTTATTCCTACATTTGTAGCCAGAACACTAATGACACCCATGATACAGACTCCAAAGTACATTCCCCCGTGGGTGTTTCTCTGTTCTGTGATGCGGAGATGGGGAGCGTGCGTGTGTGCGTGTGTGTGTGTGTGTGTGTGCGCGTGCGTGTGTGTGTGGCGGCGTCTGGGAGACTCAGGCTGCAGCAGGAACGTGAGCACTGCGCCGCCCACGGCAGTGGATTTGGGGGTGGTTCCTGCTGTTCTCACTGGTTCATCCTTTGACCGGCTCCATCCATGCAAGAGTCTCGTGGTTTGGAATTAGCCCAGTTTCCTCTACGCAGCTGCCCTCTTTTTCCTTTTCTTGACACAAAGGATTAACCCTGGAAAGCAATCTTTACAGCAAACCACAAAGCTGTGGTGCTTCTTTGGAACCGAGTCTTGATCCAGATGCTGTGGTGCCCAGACCCCACGTGGCTGGGGCATGGCATGGCGGGAGGCATGGGTGTCCTGCCGGTCGAGTGCCAGGGATGGACAAGTCCTCAGAGGTGGGGGCCTGGGGGCCTGGGGGCCTGGGGGTCTGGGGCAGAGGCGCGGCCGGGCTGGGGCTCTGACCGTGCTGCTCTCTCCCCGCAGCGGGAATGCATATCCGTCCACGTGGGCCAAGCAGGGGTCCAGATCGGCAATGCCTGCTGGGAGCTCTTCTGCCTGGAGCACGGCATCCAGGCCGATGGCACTTTTGGCACGCAGGCCAGCAAGGTCCAGGACGACGACTCCTTCACCACCTTCTTCAGCGAGACTGGCAACGGGAAGCACGTGCCCCGGGCCATCATGGTCGATCTGGAGCCCACCGTGGTGGGTGAGTGTGGGCCAGGGTCCCCGCACAGGGACAGCACCGGACTGCAGAGGCTATGGTGGCTGGGGAAGCAGATCTCCACGTGGAAGGGGTGGCTCATCCGGAGTCCCCCACCACATGACTCTTGGCTCCTAGAGCTCCCCGCAGTCTCGGGATCTCAAGTGGGGATCACAGATCTCTGCTCCCCATTAAAGCTCCAACCTAGTGCTCTCCACTGAAATCTGCTGAGACAGGCCGACATTGCCGAGATTGTTTATTAAATACTAAGGGTCAAAATACAAATAATTTCAGAAATTATAAGACGCCCTCAAACAGTCAGTTTCCCAAAGTGTATGTTTCCGATCCTACGGTAATTGCAGTCTGTCCCGGCGGCCTGGTAGAACCTTGCAGCATCTTGCACACGAGACGAAATCGCAGCAGGCACTCTCTCTTACAGCCAGAGGCTGCCGTAGGTTAGAATGAACCTCATCTGGATCTTAGGGAACAGGAATTCTGACTTGTGTTGGGGCAGGATTTTTGCTCTCCCAGCTCCCCCGGCCCCAGGACCCCCTGGGTCAGTCCTCGCTCTTCATCAGGATTTTCTCATCTTCAAAGTCTGCTCACCAGCGAAGGTGGACAAGTCCCCCAGGGATGTCTGGGCACTGCCTGCGGTGCCTGAACACTATTTCTAGGGCCACAGACCCCAGGCCCTCTATCCCATGGACACTTGTACAAATACAGAAAGGGCAGATGAGCTTCCCGGGCTACTGCACAGATGGGTGCTTTCCCTGGGGGAGCAGAGGGACCCTGTAGAGGAGAGGGGCTGTAGGTGGGGCCTGAGGCACCTTGGTCTGCCGTGCGTCCACTTTGTGTGGACCTTGGAGGTGAGCAGAGGCCCCGGCCCCGCGGCCTCTCTTGGGCTCCGGCTCTTCTGGAGCCTGGAAAATAGCTTTGCTTCAAAGTTGTTCTGCAGTATCTCTAATGCCTGACATGTATTGTTGCCTCCAGAGATGGAGGTTAGAGCTGGGACAATTCCGGGAGAGCCTAGGAGCCAGGCATATCATTCTGAATCTTTCTCTGTGTCCCTGGAACATTTGGATGCAAGTGAAATCGGGTTAAATTCTGGGGTGAATTTTGCAGCATGAATGAAAAACAAGAGGGAAGCCTTGTGGGTCCAGGGGGAAGAGTCAGTCAACTTTGGTGTTTGGCCAGCTTTGTAAACCCAAGGCTTTTTAAGGTCCAGCCAGTAGAGCAGCTGGCTTCTCATTGCTGCTTGAGTCCCAGGCTTCTGGCTCTGTTAGTGCCTGTGTTACCCTGGAATTCTCTTAGCCTCGCAGATGTATGATAGGGTTGTCTGGTTCCACCTCAGTGGAGTTCAGTAGGTAGGGGTGCCATGTGTATTCTAGAGGGGAGGGAGCCGTCTCTTCTGGGAACCAGGTAGTAAGACTGATGGTCTGCTCTTTTGGTAGATGAGGTTCGGGCAGGAACCTACCGCCAGCTGTTCCATCCAGAGCAGCTGATCACAGGAAAAGAGGACGCAGCTAACAACTACGCGCGGGGCCACTACACGGTGGGCAAGGAGAGCATCGACCTGGTGCTGGACCGCATTCGCAAGCTGGTGCGTGTTTACAAGGGCAGGGAGCTGCTGAGCTGGACGCGCTGGGATCCACCTCTCTGAACAGGCTGGGTGGAGGCACGTGACCCCCGGCTGCAGGATAAACGCCTAAGATTTGGGAATTTCTGCTTATGTTCTGTAAGAGGCATTCACAGGGCTGGCGCCCCTTCCTCTGGCTGGACAGTGTGGGCTGCCCTCCAGGTGATGCCCCGGTAGCACTTACAGATGCTCTACGGTGGTGTCTGGGGAAATTCCAGGTGTGAGAAAGGCGAAGCTCTTTGCTTCCTGGCAGCACAGGTTAACAAAGCATTTAACTTGGAAGAGAAGAGGAAGATCGTTGATCTATTTCAGCGCTTACAAACGCCATTACCAGTGTCAAATACGTTCCTTCGTTTAATCCCCTAAATAATGATACAAAGGAGGTCTTGTCCTTGAACTTTACAGATGGGGAGATTGAGGGCCAGGATGGTTCAGTAACTTGGTCTGGGTCCCACAGATAGAAAGTGGCCAAGTCAGGATCTGAACCGGGTTGGTTTGACTAGAAAGCTCAGGGTGGGTCACTTGTCTACTTGAGCCCCCTTTCCTAATCTGTACAACGGAAAAGGTTGGGCTTGATCAGGGGTTCTTTACTTGGGAGCTAAGAATGCCGAATTTTCTGTTTAGAGGAGGGCTAGTAGGGTTCATCCGTCTCAGAGCCGTCTGTGACCCCCAAAGTTCAGAACCACGGGGCTGAACACAGTCATAGATCACGGCCAATGGGGAGGTTCTGTGACCTATGAATTCTCTTAGTTCTGCTGAGAGCTAACTGTCAGGTCCTTGCTTAATTATCACAGTAACCTCATGAGATGAATATTTTTTATTGTCCTCACTTTAACCAAGAAGAAACACGAGTCTGGAGGGTTCAGTAACTTGCTCGAATTTTTACAACTCGGAAGTGGCAAAGTTGATGTTAAATCTCAGGTTCTCTGACCCACTTATCTTCCTGAGCCACCTTCCAAGGTTGGGCTAGGATGTGTAGGTCTGCAGTTCCCGCAAGATCAAATGACTAGGGCTGGGGAAGTGGGCAAGGAGCTGGGGCCCTCATGGGGCAAAGTCATTAACCACCGTGGTTCTGGAAGCTCATTCCTGGTCCAACCAGGCCACTGGGCTGGAAGCTTCATGGACCCGGAGGTGTGTGCAGGTTTGCTGCCCGTATTTTAGCGGTTCCTCCCAAGCCCGCCGAGGCTCCTGTGTGTTTCCTTACTCCTTCAAGGCTGTTTTGATTTCACCCACTTGACAATGTTGAGGGGTAGAGTGGGGCAGACAGAGAGGCCCGTGAGGGAGTCCTCAGAGCCTTGTCTCGTGTCCTCCGCTCCCAGACAGATGCCTGCTCAGGCCTGCAGGGCTTCCTCATCTTCCACAGCTTCGGGGGCGGCACCGGCTCCGGCTTCACTTCTCTGCTGATGGAGCGCCTCTCCCTGGATTACGGCAAGAAGTCCAAGCTGGAGTTCGCCATCTACCCGGCCCCGCAGGTGTCCACGGCCGTGGTGGAGCCCTACAACTCCATCCTGACCACGCACACGACCCTGGAGCACTCGGACTGCGCCTTCATGGTGGACAACGAGGCCATCTACGACATCTGCCGGCGCAACCTGGACATCGAGCGGCCCACGTACACCAACCTCAACCGCCTCATCAGCCAGATCGTGTCCTCCATCACGGCCTCCCTGCGCTTCGACGGCGCCCTCAACGTGGACCTCACCGAGTTCCAGACCAACCTGGTGCCCTACCCCCGCATCCACTTCCCCCTGGTCACCTACGCGCCCATCATCTCTGCCGAGAAGGCCTACCACGAGCAGCTCTCCGTGGCCGAGATCACCAGCTCCTGCTTCGAGCCCAACAGCCAGATGGTGAAGTGTGACCCCCGTCACGGCAAGTACATGGCCTGCTGCATGCTCTACCGGGGGGACGTGGTGCCCAAGGATGTGAACGTCGCCATTGCCGCCATCAAGACCAAGAGGACCATCCAGTTTGTAGACTGGTGTCCCACAGGCTTCAAGGTGAGAGCTGGTGACTCAGTGGAGACAGACAACTAGAGAAGCAGAGGGAGAGACCCAGGATGGGGAGAAAGAGGTGGAAACTCAGGGTCTTGGACTGATACACATTCCCTGGGAGCTTTGGGGTGAGATGGGAAGAGGGGCTTCAGCCAAATGTAACACTGATTTCATTCATTAATTCGTTCATTCACTTATTTTAGGTCAGGAGAGATTCTGAGAGGATTATTGGAAGAGGGGGAGGGCGCTAGTGAAGTAGGGAGAAGGGCTCCACCTGCTCCTGCCCTGAGATCTGCAAACATCTCAAAGGTCAGGCAGAAAGGACTTTTCTCTTACAGGGAGGAGTGAACGGGGCTAGGACAAACTTGTGTGCAAGTGGGATGAAGAGGATGATGGGGTGGGAGTGGCTCTGATCCGACAGTAGATCAGAGAATGCAGTAACCAGATTATTCCAGTTGCCGGAGAGGTGTAACTCCCTCCTCCAACAAAAGATGTGTTCTTCTCTCCCCAGTTTATTTTGAAAAATTATTCGCCTTGTAAGTAAGTTTTCATCAATTTAGAGTAAAGATAAGAAATTTCCTGGTTATCATATGGTTGTGATTCACATTATGAAGCCCTGACATTTCCACTAACCGGGACTGAGCTGGGAGCCTGTTGTAGGTCCGCAGTCTGGGGAACACCAGACTCTGAGGGTTGGTGTGGGTACAGAATAGCCAGGGAAGGCCCCCAGCTCCCAGGACCAGAAGGTGTCGAGCATTGGAAGCCACCCCCCCGAGTTGCCCTGGCCAGGCAGGCAGCTGCCCCTGCACTCGTGCCTGCTTGACTGCTTTGTCCTGTGTCCCACAGCTTTGTCCTGTGTCCCAGCTGCCACCATTCATGTTATTAGACCCCTGGTAGGCCTTTAATAATTTAGAGGTTTGCTGAACACCAGAGGTGGTTGTGACAGTTGCTTGAGACAGAGATGAGCACATCTCAGTTTTCCCTGCTGGGACTTACGGAAACAAGACACCTCATGCTGGCTTCTCGGCCGAGAGGCTGACGGCGGGGAGCGTTCCCCACCCTGCTCTGCTCCCAGCCACGTACAGAATCCTTTCCCCTGGACTGTGCCTATTTTTTGTGGCAGTTCTGGTCACTCTTGCGAAAACATTCAGGATCTTCCCCCAAGTTGTTGGGTTTTTTCCTTTCAAATGGAAACAAGCAACAAAACAAGCTAGTAGTAAAATGAATAGGCAAAAAAAAAAAAAAAAAGAATGAGATATGAGGGTGGTGGAGAAATTAACAAAAAAGGAGATGCCCCTGTATTCTCGCCCGTTTATTTTAAGCTGAAGCTCTGGGGTTATGACCAGAAAGATAAGGCAGTGCTAGAACCTTTAGCTGCTTCTCAGAAAAGCACATGCCGTGGGGGTGGATGGTGTTGAACTTCACCCTGTAGCATCCTCCCCAGGGTCTAGGGATGCTACTGCTGAAAAGAGAGCAGAGTTGGCTGGTCTAGTGAAATATGTCACGTGGCATTGCC
Source organism: Eschrichtius robustus (assembly GCF_028021215.1). NCBI lineage: Eukaryota > Metazoa > Chordata > Mammalia > Artiodactyla > Eschrichtiidae > Eschrichtius > Eschrichtius robustus. The sequence goes on along the minus strand of NC_090836.1, from coordinate 388,134 downwards.
TTCTCCCTTCTCACTTTGGTCCTTTGCCCCTGTCTCAGCATCACCTCCACCCCCAAGATGCCACTTTTGTTTAAGAGGAATGATAGATCATTGTGAATTCATTTAGTGGGTTACCCACCTTGGCTGTACAGCCTGCTGCCACTCCCACCTCCACCTCTCAGAGGACATGCATTTTAAAGCTATGAATTGAAGAGATTGGCAGTTGAGACCTGGTGGCCTGGTGGAGAGGCATTTTGGGGCCAGCTCCATGGTTCTCAGTGTCCCATGAGTATTATCACAGTCATCACCTGAGGCCCCTTCCAGGTTCCTAGAGTTCCTGGGGTCGGCTCCAGTTTGGGGTATGTGTGGGGAGAAGGGAGATTTCCGGGATAGTAGCCCCCTCGTCAGGTTGGGCTGGATCAACTTGGAGGACCCTCCATGCTTCCAGAGCTTGGGGGATTGGCTCATCCAGCAAGAGTTTTAACTGACTTTCTTTGATTTCCATGCTTTTCTTCCAAGAAACCCCACTCCCCAGAGATAGAGGGCCTGGTAAATGCTGACACCATCCCCAGAACCTTTTGCATCTCTTTATTTATTGCTTGAGAATATCTCCCTGATCTTTTTTAAAAATTGATTAATTAATTAATTTAGTTTTGGCTGCATTGGGTCTTCGTTGCTGTGCGCGAGCTTTCTCTAGTTGCGGCGAGCGGGGGCTACTCTTCGTTGCGGTGCGCCGGCTTCTCATTGCGGTGGCTTCTCTTTTTGCTGAGCACGGGCTCTAGGCGCGAGGGCTTCAGTAGTTGTGGCACGCGGGCTTCAGTAGTTGTGGCTTGCAGGCTCTAGAGCACAGGCTCAGTAATTGTGGCGCACGGGCTTAGTTGCTCCACGGCATGTGGGATCTTCTTGAACCAGAGCTCGAACCCGTGTCCCCTGCATTGGCAGGTGGATTCTTAACCACTGTGACACCAGGGAAGTCCTCTCCCTGATCTTTTAAACAGCCCTTCACCCTTGGCAGAGAAACTGCCCTAAACCCGTTGACAGCATAACTAAGAGGAACCCGAGATACCATTGGAAGGAGTGAATTTATAATAATCTCCACCTACTGGCACTGCACACCCACCCTGCTTGACCCCCCTCATTTGTCTGCTTGAGTCTCCCACTGGGGTTTCTACCAGCCCTTCCCCTCCCCTTGAGCTTCCCGGCCCAATGCCGCTTGCTTTTGCTTTCTCTCCCACACGCACCTCTCTACCCACCCGCCGTCCCACCTCCTGATCCCCCTCTTCGCATCCAGGCCTGCTGCCCCACCCACCATGTGACCAAGGTGCCCCAGCTTGCGTTATCCGCTGACTGCCGCATCTTCGCCCTCTGTTCCCCAGGTGGGCATCAACTACCAGCCCCCCACGGTCGTCCCCGGGGGAGACCTGGCCAAGGTGCAGCGGGCCGTCTGCATGCTGAGCAACACCACGGCCATCGCCGAGGCCTGGGCCCGCCTGGACCACAAGTTCGACCTCATGTACGCCAAGCGCGCCTTCGTGCACTGGTACGTCGGAGAGGGGATGGAAGAAGGAGAATTTTCCGAGGCCCGGGAGGACCTGGCTGCCCTGGAGAAGGATTATGAGGAAGTGGGGACTGATTCTTTTGAAGAAGAAAACGAAGGGGAGGAATTTTAAATACAAACGTTCCTCGTGGCTGTGTCTCTTTATTCCTGCTGCCCCTCCAAGCACGTTTAACTTTTCCTAGAGCAGCAGACCCCAGCCTGGGTCCCGACACCAGTACCTGTGGGTGACGGGGCCAGCACGGACGCTGAGCTCTGCCAGACCCTCCCGTGGGGGAGCGCAGCTCCGTGTCACCAAAGGAAACGAGAGTCACTGTCTCTGGGTTAGGGTGCATGCCAGTCACACCTGTGCGGAGACCTAAGCGGGATTTAAAATTCTCTATTAGGCTGGGCTCACCCCAAACACAGCCTGCTGGCTGGGGGGCAGAAAGGTGAGATCTGGGCACGGGGAAGATTCTGGAAAGGGAGTGTTCTCAGAGTTAGAGTTAGAAGCAAGAGCCCATTTCCTGCCCTTGTAAATACACAGATAAACGAGTGGGATCATTCCAGACAGTGTTCAGTGCTGTGAAGCAAAAAAGCAGTGATGGGAGAAGTGGGTGGTGAGGTCAGAAAAGGCCTCGTGGAGACCCGGGTGCAGCTCGGAGCCACCCCGGAGGTTCTGGAGTCAGAGACGCCGGGTGGGTGTGTGAAGAGCAGGGAGGAGGCCAGGGTCCCCGGAGGATGGAGGTGAGGGATGCGACCAAGAGCCACGCGGGGTGCAGGGCACACTTAGGCTAATCCTGCAGAGGACGTAAGGAGTTTAGGTTTTCTCTAAGTGAAACACAACATTTCTGTTTGGAATTTGGAAGGCTTTAAGCAGAATACCTACTATGCTTTATATACACATACACCTTATCTCTAACCCCCAACCATCTCAAAATGGATATTCTTCTCATTTTATGGATGAAGAAGCTGAGGTGTAGGGAGTTTATGTGTTGGAGATACAAAAGGGCGGGGCCAAGAGTCTGTTCTCTTGGCTACCCCGCACTCTTTCCACCGTTGGTGTTTGTGTCCGGTTCCAACCGCTGCCTCATAAAATGAAGGGTGGGGAGAAGCAAAGTCCATTTATTACAAGGGAGAGGACAAATTAATGCATCTCTTCCCTGAAGTTGGCAGCTCCGGTAGGATTTTGGGAGAAATCAAAAGGCTGCTCTGATTAAACTACTGATAAGACACCCAGGGTTGGGCCCATAGCAGGTCCCTGTGCGTTAAATGTACAGCTCGTCAATTGTGGACTTGCCCTACATGTTTCTACGCTGTATTCCTTGGAGGCCCCGAGAAAAATAGAATAAAATGTTCCAAGGAAAGGAAGACCAGGCAGGAAGTGACGCTGACCACTTGCTGAGGCCTGTTTGCGGAGAGACCACACTTTCTTGCTCTTCTGTGAAGGAGATCATGGTGCTGAGGAGGAGTACAGATCTCTGCCCATCAGGACCCCCTTGCCCGAGGTCACGCCTCACCAAGTCCCGCAGGGGCTGCAGGGACAGACCCAGCTGTGCAGAGAATTGGGGTCAGGAGCTGTGGCCCATCTCAGGAAGGGGCATTTCCCCTCTGACAGAAGTGAGAGACCTACCCACGGGTTTCAGATAAGCCTCGAAGGACTTCCCGAGTGTGTAACTAGGACCTAATTAGGGAGAGCGTGACAGACCCCCGAGGCCAGGGTTTAGGGGAAATCACCTACAGTGTCTTCCTTCCCTCTAGATTTATGTGAATTAGGTTAAAATAAATACGAATGGTGGGGGCTTCCCTGGTGGCGCAGTGGTTGAGAATCTGCCTGCCAATGCAGGGGACACGGGTTCGAGCCCTGGTCTGGGAAGATCCCACATGCCGCGGAGCAACTAGGCCCGTGAGCCACAACTACTGAGCCTGCGCGTCTGGGGCCTGTGCTCCGCAACAAGAGAGGCCGCGATAATGAGAGGCCCGTGCACCATGATGAAGAGTGGCCCCCACTTGCCACAACTAGAGAAAGCCCTCGCACAGAAACGAAGACCCAACACAGCAATAAATAAATAAATAAATAAATAAATAAATAAATAAATAAATAAATAAATAAATAAAAAAAATAAACCCAAAAGTTAAAAAAAAAAAATGAATGGCAAAGTCACAGAGGTGATGTCTGAGAGGTATGGGGAAGGGGGAGTTTGAGGGATGATATTTTAGGGCCTTGGATGTATTTCCCCCCAGTTTCTTCTCTTCCATTTTCCCTTGTTTTGTTGAGTCCCTGTCTGATCATGGGGTTGGGCCCGTCTAGCCCTGCTGGTTTTTATCTCTGTTCACGAAGCAGGAGTATTGAATTTTAGAACTGGAGTAATGCATCCCTAGAAAGAGGGTGAATAGGAAAGTGGATGATTCTCTAGCGTTCCCCAAGAAAAGGCAGCTTCATAATTCTCCAGCATGGGATTGGCTAGAGGCTTCTTAAGACGGTAAAGTAAGTTTGGCAGATGCCAGAATTGGGCCACGGCCTGTGGTAGGCAGCTTGTTTAGCTCATTGGACTTTAGCCTGGGTTATCCAGTTTCTTGAATCCTAATGCCATCTCTGAAGGATTCCTAAGTAATTTCTACCGATAAAAAAAAAGTCTTTTTTACTTTTTACTATTTTACCCCAGGAATTAGGAGAGCCCATAGTTAACGTAATATCTAGTGAAATCCACATGCATATTCATATGTACTCCTCACCCCAGTGTTTGCAGTCTGGGTCCTTCTCAGCAAGAGGGACAGATCTCCAGCCTTTGACCGCAGTCAGCTTAGGTTCCAAAAAGAACCTACTGAGGAAAAAGATAGTATGTTAATATATTTATTTTCTCCAAACTTCTGATTCTATCAGTGATTTGATCGACATTTAACTTTAATACAAAATTGCCACTAACCCCACTATTCTGAATTTTTAAGGGTCACTGGATCAATGCCATGCAATTGTCTTTCCTATTACAATGCTAATCTACTAAAGGGATCAAAAACTTCCCTTTTTAAAATTTTTTTATTTTTTTGGCCACACTGCGCAGCATGAGGGATCTTAGTTCCCCGACCAGGGATCGAACCCATGCTCCCTGCAGTGGAAGCAGCGTCCTAACCACTGGACCGCCAAGGAATTCCCAAAAACTTCCCTTTTTAAGTTCTCAGTCTAAACCGTCTACATTAAAAAAACAAAAAACGAAGAAACCAGTGCTATAATTAGTTTTTTATTTTTAGGTCTTGTGACAAATTTATGATGTCGACCACTTTAGGGATGAAGGTGAAAGAGTGAGTGGGGCAAGAGGGGAAGATATCAATACGGATACTGTTAAATTTTGTAGAGTTTATTTCATCCTTCCTTCCCATATACACAGAACCCCCAAGAGCTAAGGTGAGTCCTCACTTATCCACATTTTTTTCATGAATATGCAGAATGAAACTCCTTATGTGACCTTCTACATATTATATTTGGGGCTTAGACACTGAAGTCTAAAATATAAGGCTGTTTGTTTGGCTCATGGTTAATGAGACAGGACATTGTCTCTCCAAGCAGGTTCTATTATCTTGCAGTGGGGAGAAATAAAAACACATGAAGTGATCTTTTGTATTAATGCCAGGGACTTTCCTGGCGGTCCAGCGGTTAAGACTCCGCACTCCCAGTGCAGGGGGGATGGGTTCCATCTCTGGTTGGGGAACTAAGATCCCACATGACACGTGGTGTGGCCAAAAAACATCCCAAAATACAAAAAAAAATCCCCAAAACCCCAAGATTTGTATTAATGCCAATGCAAAAACCATTAGTAAAATATCAGCAGAGTCCATACCATGTTAAAAAATATAGCACAACCAAGAAGGATTTATTCCAGGAATTCAACCGTGGTTCAGTTATTAGGAATTTCATCAGTGTATTTTTTTTTTAAGTAATTTTATTTTATCTATTTATTTGTTTATTTGTTGGCTGTGCTGGGTCTTCGTTGCTCTACGTGGGCTTTCTCTCTAGTTACGGCAAGCAGGGGCTTCTCTTTGTTGCGTTGCGTGGGCTTCTCATTGTGGTGGCTTCTCTTGTTGCAGAGCACAGGCTCTCAGCACACAGGCTTCAGTAGTTGCAGCACACGGGCTCAGAAATTGTGGCTCACGGGCTCAGTAGTTGTGGCTCGCGGGCTCTGTAGTGCAGGCTCAGTAGTTGTGGCGCATGGTCTTGGTTGCTCTGTGGCATGTGGGATCTTCCCGGACCAGGGATCGAACCCGTGTCCCCTGTGTTGGCAGGCAGATTCTTAACCACTGCACCACCTGGTAAGTCCTATAATGTATATTGATGTGGGTTTCTTTGGCCTTATCTAGGGAGTCCACCCAGTTTCTTAAGTCTGCAGATTTATGTCTTTTGCCAAATTTGGGAAATTTTCAGCTTGTCATATCTTTGAATGGTTTTCAGCCTCACACTTTCTTCTCTTCTTTGGAGCTCAGTGAATGTTAGATCTTTCATTATAGTACCACAGGCCACTGAGGCTCTGTTAACATTTTTCAGTCTATTTTCTCTCTGTTGTTAATATTAGATAATTTCAATTGTTCAATCCTCAAATTCACTGATTCTTTCTCCTGTCATCTCTCTTCTGTTGAGATCACCCAGCGATTTTTTCCTTTTGAAACTTTGGCATGACCAAACAATTTTTTCTTTTTTAATAAGCTTTTATGGGCACTGATTGTAAATACAGATTTTATTTAATACATTGCATTTTACGACACGTTAATAAAATACAATGTTATTTCCTTTCCCTGTGCACATATTCCCTAAGTAATGAGAAAGCCAGTAATTCAGTACAGTATTGAATTACTCAATAGCTCAACCTTAAGACTGTCACTGGATTTGTTGTGAATTTGGCTCCTTCAATTTTTTTTTTTTTTTTTTTACTGTGGAACAGTGCTAAATTATCTATGCTCAGGTTGGCTTCACTTACATCTTCAGGGGTGGGCCCAGAAGAGGAGCTCCGTCACCCGGGAAGCCCCAGGCCTTCCTCTCACTCTGCTACAACTTGATAATGATGATGTTGCAAATCTTCTCCAGCTCTTTCTGCCAAAGTTCAAGTTCTTCCTTTTCTGCAGTCAGATTCTTATCAAGCCAGTTGATGATTTCATTATACTTGTCAAGAATCTTCTGTTTGTCCTCATCTTTGATCTTGCCTTTGAGCCTCTCATCTTCAACCTTTGCTTTCATGTTGAATGCACAGAATTCAAGTGGATTTCTGGAAGCCATCTCTTCCTCTGCTTCTCATATTCAGCTTTGTACTTCTCAGCTTTTGGACCATAAGCTCAATGTGTTCTTTGCTCAAATGGCCCTTGTCATTTTTTGATGGTAATCTTGTTCTATTTTCCTTATATTACTCTTATCCATAGCAGAGACACCTAGGATACCACTGGCATCCTGAAACTACATCACCAGAAACAAATACATTGAACTGTGTATCAGATGGACACCATAACCACGTAGAAGAAAATATAATCCACAGTACTGAACACAGTATTTTGACGATATATCTTCTGTGTAAAGATATAAAGAATGGAAAAAATATCTTGAACTTAGTAAGTTTGCTGTTGGTAGGTAGTGTAGCTATTCTCAAACTACCGTGTATGTGTTCTCAGATCGAGCAAAGAAAGAAATAGATTCATACTAATGGGAACCAGAGTTCTCACTGTGGAAGAAGGAATATACAATTATGGAATGGGATAGAGCAAAGAACAACCCTGTAATAGTGGATCATATTGTGAAATTGGAGTCTTCAGTATGAACTCATGTTTGCTTCTTTTCTTTTTTTTTTTTAATTTTGGCTGCACTGGGTCTTCGTTGCAGTGCGTGGGCTCTTTGTTGCGGTGTGCGGGCTTCTCTCTAGTTGTGGCGTGCAGGCTTCTCTAGTTGCAGATCACAGGCTTCTCTAGTTGTGGTGCGCCGGCTCCAGAGCGCATGGGCTCAGTAGTTGTGGCACTTGGGCTCTCTAGTTGCGGCGAGTGGGCCTAGTTGCCCCGTGGCATGTGGGATCTGAGTTGCCCGACCAGGGATTGAACCTGTGTCCCCTGCATTGGAAGGCGGATTCTTATCCACTGGACCACCAGGGAAGTCCCTCATGGTTGCTTCTTTGGTTTTTTTTTTTTTTTCTTTAGCTCTGCCCTTGAAAGGACCTAGCAGCAATGACACCCCATAGCATAGCAATGAGAACATCTAGTGCTTGTATCTTGGTTTCTAAATACCATTCCCCTCTAAAAGGAATTATGACTCATTGGAGAACTGGCTGATTTCAGGGCTGAGTCAGGAAAAGTACAAGATGAACCTGGAACATCTTGTGCCAGAAGGTAAAGAAGTGCTCAAAAAACGATGGAAAACATGTCATAAAGACACAGGAGCCAGTTTGACAGAGCTCCTACTGGCCAGTTGAGCACCAAAATTAATAAAGGCAGTACACATTGAGTATAAATGAATTTTTGCATTTATAATATGACGAAACAAAGAAGCAAAGAGGAGGGGGAGAAGAGAAAGCTCTTCTTTTTAGTAGAATGCCAACTAATAAAGAAGAACCATGACAGAATCACTAGGGGAAGCTAAAACCATTAGGTGAAAGGTTCTTGGGTATCAAAGATAAACAAAGCCAGCTATTAGTTTAAGAGGTGAAAACAGATTTTATTCAGTAACTACTGACAGTAGGGGAAAGAGCTGAACTCCATTCTGATTGGCACAGAGGTGACTGGGCATTTCAAGGGGAGAATGAGGGTGTAGGGAGGGGGCTCAAATGAAAAGTCACAGAGGGTTGGTCAGTGTAAATGTGACCAGGCCAGCTGTGTCTGCAGCTGGCAGTGCTCCAAGGGAGGGTTCTGTCCCCACAGAGACTGGGGACAGAGGCCTGCATCGCAAAGGAATGGCTTTCAGGTCCTTGAGAAAGATGCTCCTGAATTGAAGGAGATACAAATACATCTTGGAGGGACACAGAAAGGATTCACAATTGTGAGCCCTTTTGAGTAAATGCTCTGAGAAACGGAGGTCGGGGCCTACCCTCCGGTATCCGAACAAACAGTAAATTATTTTGACAGCCCTGAGGCTTTTCCAGACGGGAACACAAGAGAGGGCTGGGTGTCCCAAGGATGTGGCTTTGCTGCTAGAAGCTGTGTTAAAGGTTGGTCACGTCTCTGCTTTTTTTTTCCCCTCACTTCTACCCTTTTTTTTTTTTTTTTTGATCAAGTCTCTTTGTTCAGGGGTTTGGATGGAGTGTTCGTGTGCAAAGTTTTTAGAGTTCTCATGGGTTAAAGAATATTTACATATTCTCAAAGTGTATCTGTCCTCAGATTACTCGTTAATTAAAGGGAGGGAGATTACCTTTATAGTGGAGAAATCTGGTGGACACCATCTTAAGTGATGGAAGCTATCATCACCAATAACAAGACAAATGGCCATCGGGTGGCTCCTGCCTTAGGCACAGAGGCTACGTCGTGTACACGGCACTGCTGTCAGTCATGTGCAACCTGAATCATATTAGTAGGAAACAAGCCAACAACCCCAAATTAAGGAACATTCTGGAAAACAAGAGGCCTGTACTTTTTAAAAATGCCAGTGTCATGTAGGACAGTAAAAGGTCAACCCCAGAGGAAAGAAAACTAAAGAGACATTAAAACTAGATGAAAAACCCCAATGAGATATTACTATAAACCCATCAGAATGGCTAAAATGAAAAACACTGATAACACTAAATCCGGGCAGAGATGCAGGGAAATTGGATCACTTACAGACTGCTGGTGGGGATGTGAAATGGTATAGCCACTCTGGAAAAGAATTTGACAATTTCTTAAAAAATTAAGCATGCACCATCCTACCACATAGAAATTGCTCTCCTGGGCAACTATGCCAGAAAAATAAAAACTTATGTCCATGCAAAAAACTCACATATGATTATTAATAGCAGCTTTATTTGTAATAGACAAAAACTGGAAATAACCCAGATATTCTTCAACAGATGAATGGATAAACTGTGGTCCATTAAAATAAAAAGGAGCAAACTCTTGATACACTCAACAACCTGGATGGATTTCTAGAGAGCTAAACTGAGTGAAAAAAAGCCAGTCCCCAAAGGCTACATATTGTGTCACTCCATTTGTATAACTTTCTTTTTTTTTTTTTTTTGGCCATACCCCACTGCTTGTGACATCTTAGTTCCTCCATCAGGGACCAAACCAGTGACCCCTGCAGTGGAAGCACGGAGTCCTAACCACTGGACGACCAGGGAATTCCCCTATACAACGTTTTTTTAAAATTTTATTTATTTTTTATTTTTGGCTGCATTGGGTCTTCGTTGCTGAGCGCAGGCTTTCTCTAGTTGTGCCGAGCGGGGGCTATCCTTTGTTGAGGTGCGTGGGCTTCTCATTGAGGGGGCTTCTCTTTGCTATGGAGCATGGGCTCAAGGCTTCAGTAGTTGTGGCATGTGGGCTCCGTAGTTGTGGCTCATGGGCTCTAGAGCGCAGGCTCAGTAGTTGTGGCACATGGGCTTAGTTGCTCCGAGGCATGTGGGATCTTCCCGGACCAGGGCTCGAACCCACGTCCCCTGCATTGGCAGGCGGATTCTTAACCACTGTGCCACCAGGGAAGTCCCCCTATATAACATTTTTGAAATGACAAAGTTATACAAATGGAGAACAGATTAGTGGTCGCCGGAGGTTAAGGAGGGGGATGGGCAGGAAGGAAGTAGGTGTGTCTATGAAGGGCAACCTGCGAGATTCTTTCTTTCTTTTCTCTCTTTCTCTCGTTCTTTCTTGCTTGCTGCGTCGGGTCTTTGCGGCACGTGGGATATTTTGCTGTGGTGCGTGGGCTTCTCTCTAGTTGTGGCACGCAGGCTTAGCTGCCCCGTGGCACGTGGGATCTTAGTTCCCTGACCAGGGATCGAACTGGTGTCCCCTGCATTGGAAGGCGATTCTTAACCACTGGACCACCAGGGAAGTCCCGGGATTCTTGAGTCTATGGAAATGTTCTGTATTGACGTTGGCTGCATTGGCATCAATATCCTGGTTGTGATGTGTGCCACAGTTCTACAAGATGGGAAAACTCAAATCTCTCTGTGTTATTTCTTACAATTATCTCAGAATAAAAAGTTTAATAATAAAAAACCTAAATGAATGAGATTATGGCTTAGAATCTGTATTGGAAAAAAGAGTTGATATAAAAGACAATACTGGGATAACTGGCAAAGTTTGAATATTGACTTTGTATGTTAGAAAATATCAGTAATATTGTATTAGTGTTAAATTCCCTGAACTTGATAATAATTACACTGGAGTTATATAAGAACATGTCTTTGGCCCTAGCAGATATATTAGATTATTTGGGGCTGACGAATCTTGATTGCTATTTCCTCTCAAATAGCCCAGCAAAAACAAAAAACGAAAAAGCTGATTTAATATATATCGACATAGGGTGTGTGGGTGTGTATAAGAGAGAAAAGTAATAAAGTGTGCCAAAATGTTAATAATGAGTGAAGAGTATATGGTGTCACTGGGATATTTTTGTAACCTTTCTGTACGTTTAAATTTTTTTTTAATATTTTATTTATTTACTTATTTATTTGGTTGCCCCAGGTCTTAGTTGCAGCTCTCGGCTCCTTAGTTGCAGCATGCAAACTCTTAGTTGCAGCAGGCATGTGGGATCTAGCTCCCTGATCTGGGAACCCAGACCCCCGGCATTGGGAGTGTGGAGTCTTAGCCATTGTGCCACCAGGGAAGTTCCTAAAATTTATTTCCCAAAATAAACTATTTATTTATTTACATAAATTTATTTATTTATTTTTTTGGCTGCGTTGGGTCTTCGTTGCTGTGCGCGGGCTTTCTCTAGTTGTGGCGAGCAGGGGCTACTCTTCATTGTGGTACACGGGCTTCTCATTGCGGTGGCTTCTCTTGTTGCAGAGCACGGGCTCTAGGCGTGCGGGCTTCTAGTAGTTGTGGTGCGAGGGCTCAGTAGTTGTGGCTCGTGGGCTTAGTTGCTCCTCAGCATGTGGGATCTTCCCAGACCAGGGCTTGAACCCCGGTCCCCTGCATTGGCAGGTGGATTCTTAACTACTGCGCCACCAGGGAAGTCCCAAAATAAACTATTTAATTTAAAAAAAGTTCTCCATTAAGGCAACAAATCACCAGAGGACAGAGAATGACCAGGGATGGTAAGGGACACCAAGCCACAGGCTGTTTCGGTGCTGCCTTGAGACCTGTTTGCTCCGTTTACTCCCAGCCCTCCTCCTCAGGAGTCTGTTCACCCAGATGAATCCTGTGGGGGAGGTTCGATCTACACACCTTAAAGGCAAATTTATTAGTTGTTTTTGGAACCCTACAAAATAAAGTAAAATTTAAAATAAAAAGGCATATCTTGACAAAATGCAGAGAGGAAAATGGGCAGGAGTTGTGCAGAGGGAAGAGGCGGACAGGTCATACAGAACCACCTGTTTGCAGAGAAGTGAACTTTATTAGTCATTGTTTTCCTTTTCTTTTTCTTAAAACACCACTTTCCCTTTTCGTAGAGCAAAAATTAGTGTCAGGTTTATAAATTGCTCCTCACCTTGGACACATAACTTCTCTAAAGCAGCTTCCACCGTGAAGGAGAACTAGGTTATCCCATAAAGCCGTCAAGCGCCTTCTCCTGTGAGCAAGTTTTTAGGCAGAATTTTCAAGAGAGGCAGTAGGTGTGGCTTCTTGCCTCATACATCCAATTAAAAAAAAAAAAAAGGATAAAAAGAAAAATCCAGCTGCTGAGAATTTCAGTGACATTAAAAATATCCCAGGACTTCCCTGGTGGTCCAGTGGTTAAGACTCTGCACTCCCAATGCAGGGGGCCCGGGTTCCATCCCTGATGCGGGAAGATCCCACATGCTTCGGGGCGCGGTCCCCAGCCACCCAAAAAGATTCCTAAATAGGCAGAAATACTGTGTGAGCTACTCGGGGCCCAAACTTTCTTTTGAAACAGGTGTTATGCAGTTTCAATTTAAACTCTTTCTGGCAAGGTTTTCAGAAATCTTTCAACTAATGCTCTCCAAGAGCACAATCTTTTTAATAGACTTCAGAAAAAAACACTACCAACCCATATTACTTTTTTACACTAAAAAATGTTGAAACAATGCTGAACTTACAGAAAAGGACAAACCTTTTTTTCCTTGAACTATTTGAGAGTAAGTTTCCGCATGGTGCTTCATTTCTCCTAATGCCTTAGTGTGAGGTGGCTGCTACCTACCTAGTCCTCTGACCCCATTCAGGTTATACCAGCTGACCCAATATCATACTTTATAGCAAAAGGATCCCGTTCAGGATCTCCTGTTGCATCTACTTGTAATTATCTCTTTGGTCTGGAATAGTTTCTCAAGCCTCTTTTAAAAAATTTTTATGACCTTGACACTTTTGAGAATTACAGGCCAGCTGTTCTGTAGAATGTTCCTCAGCTAGGGTTAGTCAGGTGCTTCCTCATGGATAGATTCAGGTTGTGTACTTTTACAGGAGCATCTCAGAAGTGATGCTGTGTTCCTCCAATTTCATCCTAACAGATGGCACATAACTCAATTTCCCATCACTGATGGTGTCCAGTGAAAGCACTTCTTTTCCCATTTGTAATTAACATTTACATTAATTGTAAGTATAATGTATATTACATATGCATAATATCAGTAATTAATAATATGTGTTTGGTGGGAAAGTGTTTTAAAATTGTGTAAATATTCTGTTCCTCATGAAACTTGGAGCTTATTCAATTATTTATTTTTATTGGTGTGGACAATGAGTTCCTATTTTATCTAGTGAGTTATAATCTGTCCGTTTTGTCACTTATTTTGATGCTCAAATTGTTCTAGGTTGGGCCAATGGGAGTGCCTTCCAGCTGGCTTCCATGTCCTTTTGACATGTCCTCATCATTCTTTGAGCATTTTCTTACTTTCCGACAGAACAAGGCGTCCTAGGCTCATCTTGTACTTAACCCTGAAAACAACAGTTTCTCTAAGCACTCTGACTCCTGTAACTAGAGAACGGCAATTAGAAGCCAAAATCTGGGCGCTCGATGGGCACAGTGCTATCAGGCTCTCACTGGTCCAGGCCTTCTCAGTGGACAGAGTTGGGGACACAAGTATGCATACACACGGTTACTGCTCTATTTGTTTCTTTGCCTATCTCTCTAAACATTCTGAAATCATGAGTCCACACTAACTCCCATTCCAGTTCAACACGGTAGGGTTCATTCTCCCATCTGCCTCTCTGATGGTGACAAATCTGGTTCCAATTATCCTTCTCACCCTACTTGGGGGCCAACACCCTTGCTTAGGCCTCATAATAATTGTTATGGATTCTTACATTGTGTAGTCCAGTCTCCAGCCCCGAGACTGACCCTGACCATGCTACACCGGGGCAGCAATGCCAATTCCTTTGCTCCACTGCTTTACCAAGATTCAAATAGAATGAAGTGATTGACTACAAGTAGCATCTGCTAAGAATCACTGAAGGCAGATACAACTGTTCCTTAGAATTCTACTGACTTAAAGTACTTAGAAATTATACCTAATTTACAACACCCTCTCCCCATGCCCTCACCTCAGGGGCGTGAGGCTCCTGTTTACTGACGGGTGATGTTGGTTATATTGATTGCTCTGCATTCACTGCACCTGTGTAAGCACGGGCTGCATACACTCACCCCCAGTCTGGAGAGGATGTGCCCTGCGGTGCACTCTCCTGCTTTCCATTCCGACAGCAGGGAAGGGGAGCCTTAGCTTATGTGCAGGGTATACGTGCATTCATGCACACCGACAGGTATATGCAACATGGATACATGTGCCTTGCTCAAGCTTCTAACAGACACGTTATGCTACGTGTATCTTCACACCAGGACAATGTGAACAGAATACCTCACTGCAAACCCGCCGCAGCCTCAGTGAGGCCCTGGCAGCTTTGGGTTTCTGAAGCCTCTCACCCTCACACCTGGTCAGTGGATGGCTTTCCGAAAGGCTGAGCACTTGTGAGGAGATTCCATTCTGCTTCCCTGCACAAATCTACCACTGTCCAGCAAGGTATCTGAGGCCCCTGGCAGACAACCCTTCTGCTGCCAACCCATGGGTCTACACACGTGAAGTGCATTCTGAAGAGGTAACAAGAGTTTCACGCGTGCAAGTTGTCCATCCCTTTTTGAACCTTAACCTATCTGCATGCCCACCCGGTGAGCCCCTGATTTCACAGATCTGGCATTTCATATGAAGGGGTGAAATTAAAGTCAAGGCGGTGGCAGTGGGGGGTTAAGACCGAAGGTTAAGACCCCTCTGGAATCCTGGCTCTACCACTTGTAATCTCGTGACCTTGGGCAGGTCACTTAACCTCTTTGAAATTTAATATTCCCTCCTATAGAATTGGGATAAAAATAGGGCCTACATCAGGAGACTGTTGCATAGATTGAATTAGGTTTAGAGTTTAGAAGCGAGCCTGGCATTTCTCTGGGATCCAGTGTATGTTAGGTTCTAAGCAGGAAGAGGCAGTTCACTTTCTTTTCCCCAACTGCTCTGCATCACAGTGGGTCCTCCCCTCCGAGCAGAACGGTGTGATAACGGCTTGGTACCCATGTGCCGTATTTCATCGAATCTACCAGCCATCGATTTTAAGGTACCCAATTTAAGAAATTATATTATGGCTTTAAAAAAGAAAAACATGCTGCCACGTGTACTACGAAATGCCAAACGATTGTAAGACGCCCCCTAATTACTACGAGGATCTTCTAATGTCAAAAGAAGCGCTTCTTCTAGGAACCGCTGGGAAAGGGCATGTAACGCAAAGTGCGCGCACGTTTAAGCGCGAAACCAGCTTCGGCTGCACCTGCTCCGCGCTCGGGGGCGAAACGCGGGGCCCTTGAGGCGAAGCCTCGGTTGAGTTTCGCTTTCGGTTCGCAGGAAACGAAAGCTGGGCGGCGGGGCGGAGCGGGGCGGGGAGGTAGGCGGGGACAGAGGTGCTGGCACAGAGGTGCTCGGCGCTTGGGGACAGAGGCGCGCGGACCGAGGTGGGGACACAGGCGCAGGGACAGAGTCGCAGGGACAGACGCGGGGGCCGAGGTGGGGACAGAGGCGCGGAGGCAGACGCGGGGACAGGCTTGGGGACCGAGACTTGGAGACCTAGGTGGGGACAGACGGGGCCCCGCTCACCCCGCCCGCAGCGCCCGCCACGCCGCTGCCTGGAGGACCGGACGCGGTTGCTGAGTTTCTCCCTCATCCAACTTAGCAGCGCGGGTCTGACGCTTCGCTGCACCTGAGGCAAGTTTGGTGATACTTTTGGAAGCTTTCTTTCCAGGGAAGGCACAACGGGGCTGTGCTCAGATGCCACGTGGATAATTATGGGATTCTTCTGGGCTGAGCGAATTATAATAATGGTCTGTATTCGTTAATACGTATATTAGATCAGTGAAATTTTCCCACGCTGATATATTTATTTGGACTTTTTTTGCACGGCTGTTTTTAATTAAAGAAGAAATTGCAAAATCCGCCTCCTACCGTCTCCCTCTTTTCCTGGAAGAAAGCTAAATTTAGACCTTTAAACCTAAAGCTCTATTCTATGACCCCTGAAAAATCTGGGTTCAAAGTGTTTTGAAAACTAAAGCAGAGCCTTTAACTTCATGCTTTACAGCATTGAGGTAGTTATACTTTGAAACTGTTCAAAAAAGAGGCAAATATTTAAAACATTTCTTTGTGGTGTTATATTGTGAGAGTGAGGCGGAGGGTTCAGACCTAGTCATCCAGGTGGTCTAATGTGCTCATACAAATCGGACTAATACAGGTGCACAGATCCGTCTTGGTTTTTGGATCACTATCAAATAACTGAAGAAAAAAACACCGCTTTTTGTATTTTCACTAAAGAAAAATGCGTTGCACAGTTTGGGCACTTTTACACAATGATGAGCTTGCAGAGGGGAAAATGGGTTTCATGTGGAGTGTTCTAATCTGTGTGCCCAGCACATTACCATCACTTGAGAAACACACACGAATGATTAAGAATGAGGTCTGAATCTGTCATTGCCATGATGGGTTGGATTTAGAAGACTGTGAGGCTTGTGTCATGTTCCAGGCATGATGATTTTGTTCCTCTTTGAGCATTTAAGGATGGAGTCAGTCCTCCTTGTAGAGAATCTAGTGGTGAGTGAAGAGCCCAGCTAGAGACCAGGGCCAGCCCACGTTTCCATCATGTCTTATGTTGTTTCTCTGAAGACCCCAGTTGTTTCTGTGACTACAGTGATGGCCAGTCTAAGCCAGCTGTTTCTATCATTCACGTCTCCCATTTATTATTTTTTTAATTTTATTTATTTTTTTAAAGACACCAATTGTACTTGAACATTTGTTTTTTTTTTTAATTAATTTATTTTTGGCTGTGTTGGGTCTTCGTTTCTGTGCGAGGGCTTTCTCTAGTTGTGGCAAGTGGGGGCCACGCTTCATCGCGGTGCGCAGGCCTCTCACTATCGCGGCCTCTCTTGCTCTGGATCACAGGCTCCAGACGCGCAGGCTCAGTAGTTGTGGCTCACGGACCTAGTTGCTCCGCGGCATGTGGGATCTTCCCATACCAGGGCTCGAACCCGTGTCCCCTGCATTAGCAGGCAGATTCTCAACCACTGCGCCACCAGGGAAGCCCCTCCCATTTATTTTAAGGGCAAAAATTTTTGGAAGGGTGGGAGCTATGTTAGTTTAGTTCTTTGGAACCAAAAATTTTGCTTAAATAATAGACTTTAATACTAGACTTCACTTTTCAGAGCAATTTTAGGTTCATGGCAAAATTGAGTGAGTACAGGGGGTTCCTGTATATGCCCTGCTGCCTCCTTTGACTCCACAGCGGCCTCCACCTTTAACAGTTTGTTACAGCTGATGAACCTAGGTCATTATCATCCAAAGTCCATTCTTCGTGTTAGGGTTCATTGTTCTCTGCATTCTGTGAATTCTGACAAATGTACAGTGACATGTATCCACCACTATAGTATCAGAATAGTTTCACTGCCCTAAGAATCCTGTGTTGGACCCCATTTTCTGAGTCAGGGTTTGAGTTTGAAAATTCAGCTTCCTTGGGATATATCCATTCTCTTTTTCCCTGTCACCAGCTGCTTAGGTCACTTTGCCTTTCCCCATCCTTCTCAGATCTTTAAGTTTCACTTTCCTTCCTTTTTTTTTTTTTTTTTGATAGGATCACTATTTATTAATGATAATATTTTGAAAACAAATTAAAATTTGCTTTCTTCAACCATTTAAATGCAAAGATCTTAATTTGATGCCTAAAACTAAAAACACACGATAACACCCAGGAATCAAAGTTTGAGTGTTTTCCAACAATACAAAATTATAAAATAATTTAAAACTGGACGCTATTTGACTAATATAATTCAAATCAGTCTCTCAGTGGAAGAGACTAACGTCGCAAAAGTGAAATCCTGCATGCTGTTGCTGTCTAAAGAATCTTCAAAGACATTGCTGTGTTCTTACTAACATTAACAGCTGCTGAAACAATTCTTTTAGAAATCCTCATTTTCTTCCAGGGGTGCAGTTTCCCAAAGAATCCCAGGCTAAAATCTAAATGGACACAGGGCCAAAACCGAGTGATACCACAAAATTCAGACTTCCTTTAAAACAACTTTTACACTCTTTCCTTGGAAGAGAGGACAAAGGACACAGCTCTCATTATTTGCTCTGTTTACACCACAAAGGCTTCAGGACAAGAAACTCTGGGGGTGATTACTGGCCAACTGGTTGAAGTGCATCCCTGCTCATAGAGAATGCTTCTGTTATTTTCCTTCCTTTTTTGCCCCACTTAACCTATCTCTCATCTGTGATCAGCGCTGAAGTTTCCTGCCTTTTTCTGTTGCTCTTTGGGATCTGGCCTGCCAGCCGGCCCAAATGATGCCTCCTGGGTTTTACTGTCGTATTTTCGAGGTTTTGGCACAGTGCAGAATAATGTCTCTGGAAAACAGGCTGGTCCCTTTCTACTGTTTCATCAGATTTCCCTCAATGTGGTCTCAAAGTCCTATTTTTCGCTCATGGAGTTGTCAACTGCCATCATTTCTCTCTCAGTTTGACTTCCCTAGGCTGAGCCTCGTAAGAGGAACAGCTGTTTATGACTATTGAAAGTAAATATTTACTAAGAAAAGAGATTTTGTTATCTGAGCCATTTAACATGAATCTGTTAATTATGCCACTTATATTTAGCTGTTTCCCAACTTCAGATGTTCTCCTTCCTTCACATTTTATAACAGAATTGAGAAAAAAAATTTTAAGACTTCTCATCCCCAATTCATTAATTTTTTGGATCTTGGAATAGGAACATTATTGCCAAACAAAGCCTCCCTTAAAAGAAATTAAATCTGTGCCTTAAATGAATTATTGCTTATTTTAAATCACATATTAATTAATTATAGGAAATTTGGAAATTAAGAGAAATAATCCAGAAAAAGACAAAGATGATTTGTAATCCCACCAATGAGTTATCCTTTAATGACATTTTTGATGTTTTGTCCCAGTCCTTTTTCTGTGTGTATATGTAGTTAGATTTATGTTTTATAAAATTGTGTTCAGACTATACAATTTGTAAAACACATAAAGAAAACAGGCTGTAAAAATGAACTTTGGTGAACAGTCTTTTACATAGATCTTTGTGTCTTTGTTTCTTGAAGATAGAATCCCAAGGTAGAATCAGTGTTAATCAGTAGTCTTTCAGCTACAAGTGACAGGAACCCATTTCAAACTGATGTTAAGAACAGCAGAGGCGACTGTGAGTGGCAGGCAGCTGGGGGCTGGGTTGGATCCAGGGCTTCAGCTGGCAGCCTCAGGGTTCTGTCTCTTTCTCCGTCTCTTGGTTCTGTTTCCTGTCATTGGCTCTTTTCCTTGGCTGGTGGTTTTTCTTCCTGTGGTGGAAAAGATGGTCTGATTTATGTTCTTCTGGCTTAAAACGCCTTGTAAGAGGCTGAGTATGATCAGCCCTGAGTGGGTCACGTGACCATTGCTGAAACAGTCCCCTTGGGCCCTGAGTGGCCAGGCCTTTGAGCCAGGCAGTGTGTGGGCTCCACCCAATCCTCATAGTCTGAAAGTGGAGATAGTGTTTGTAAAGAAAAGGTGAGTATGCTACCACAAGGTGGGGCACTGGGCTGGCAGAAATGACAGGCATCCACTGGGGTCATTTTCAAGGTCGTGGTACACGTTGCCAAGTGGTCGTCCAGGCTAGCTGTGGCAGTGTCCACTCCCAGTAGCAGTGTGTGAATAAGAAGCTCGCTGCTGCTGTGCACCCGGACTGAACGATCTCTCTGCACAAGTAACACCGGGAGGTCTTCACTGGTGACCCCTTAAATCGAAATAGAGCAGCCGGGAATCATGCACCTTTAGGGAGAGCAAAGCTGGGACTGAACTGAAAAAAGTCTTCGTGAAATGACCTGAAGGTAGCTGGTCTGCAGGAAATCCTCTATGCCGGTGGCCAGTCCCCTGCAGCCTGAGCTTGGTCAGTGCTTGTCTAGAACAGCTTCTCAACCTTAATGCTTGCGTAGGTCACCTAGCAATCTTGTCAAAAGGCAGATTCCAATCCTGCCTTTGTAACAAACTTCAGGTGATGCTGCTGTGGCTGGTCCAGAGACCTGCCTACCTGCTTCTGAGATGCTGGACCAGTGGATGCCAATATTTTAGCAGAACAAAAGAAAAAAATTGAGGCCCCAGCTCCCCTTCAGATAAGAACTGAACTCTTAGTAGCCATTAATTGAGAAAACACACTGAAAATCTCTGTGCATTCAGGAAAGCTTTTACACCTTTTGGCAGAACACTGAAGGGCTGAGTGTTAGACTCAGTATTTGGTTACAGTTGAGGCCACTTGCCCCTCACCTTTGCTTAAACGCACACCAATTTCAGCACATCACTGGGACTGAAGAACGGGAGGCTCTTACAGCAGGTATCGCATGAGAAATATTTGGATTCTCAAGAAGACTTTCAGTGTAGTTTCTAGTGAACAAACTGCAGGTGCTAAGTTCTGAAAACTACAGCATTAGGGCTTTTTTTCCCCCCCCTTGTGGTCCTTACTGTCTTAGTAGCCTTTTAAACACATAGTGTCTGCTACCCCATAGTGTTTGAACATCTCACATAAGTACTTGACGAGACTATTCCAAAGTCTCTGACAAAGGATGATGAAACCGTCTCCCCATCTTTCTCCTCTGACCAGGATTTCTTGTTACATTCTTCTGTGCTATAATTACCCTCCTGTACGCATACTGAAGGATGTGAACAAAACACTATATACAAGACAGTCTACATAACTTGCAGGTCCCCCAGTAAAGTAAAAACGTGGGGCTCCTTATTAAACAATTGTGAAAAATTTCAGGACTGCAACAGGAGAGCATTAAACCAAGCCGGGCTCTTCTGAGTGCAAGTCTGTGCAGCTACACAGGTTGTGTACTCACCAAGTCAGCCCTGACTAAGTCTGTGATTCCCAAACCACTCGTAGCCTGCATCTTCTTTGTTCCACTGTTGATGACAACTGTATGGTGTTGACATTTAAAAAACGGGTTTTCCAGTCTATAAATATTTCTTCAATCAGACTTGCAAGGAGAGAATCTGACTGAACTCACCATTAACCCACCGTGCTGTTTAAAAGAGGCTCTGGTTGTTTCTGCCTGTTCAGATGCCTGATATACATGATATAGAAGTAGCACATTTAAAATTATCACTGTTTTTTTTTGGTGCGCACAGCAGAATATAATTCAGGAAAATTATTTTTAGGAATGTATTTTCCAGAGCAATATTGTCCCTAGGATTCATAGTTTGGGTAACTGTCAAAAGTTGAGAGTTTTATTTCCAATTATTAAACTGAGTGACAGTCTAAAGCCATCATTTGAACAACAGTTTTTAGCCTCCATAAGTAGACCAGACATTACAAAGAGCAGTGTGCTTGATTCATGTGTGTAGTCTGTGGTTTTTGAAGTTTGACTAGTGAGAACAAACTGTGTTTTGGGTGCTTTGGTTCTTTTCAGATTTTTTATATTCTTTATCACACCTGGATTGAATGATGGTTTAATTATTGATTTTTTTGTAGATATGTTTGGAGTTTTTCCTCCTCATGATAAGTGGTAAAGCTGATGTTCTGGTTTTAATTCATCTTCACAAGATGTGAAGAATTTGCAAATAGGGTTTTTTTGTTTTTGTTTTTAATTTATTTATTTATGGCTGTGTTGGGTCTTCGTTTCTGTGCGAGGGCTTTCCCTAGTTGCGGCAAGCGGGGGCCACTCTTCATCGTGGTGCGCGGGCCTCTCACTATCGCGGCCTCTCTTGTTGCGGAGCACAGGCTCCAGACGCGCAGGCTCAGTAGCTATGGCTCACGGGCCCAGTTGCTCCGCGGCATGTGGGATCTTCCCAGACCAGAGCTCGAACCCGTGTCCCGTGCATTGGCAGGCAGATTCTCAACCACTGCACCACCAGGGAAGCCCGCAAATAGGGTTTTTTTCTTGAAAGACTCATGGCTTAATTGGGATTAAATAATTAAAATTTAAATACAATTCTTAAAGATTATTTTGTTTAATAGTATGAGAAGGCTGGCATACCAAACAATTTTGCAAAGTCTAACTCTGTTAGACTTGATACAGTCTAACTCTGTTATTCTCAATTACTTTAAAAATTTAATAAAGTTGTAAGCCAAAAAAGATATAATATCCTCTATAAACTATTTAGCAAACTTATTCTCTTTACTATATGTATTAATTTCTTTTCCTTTTTTAAGATTTTAAAATAATTTTATGCATATAATGGCCCAGACAATTCACTGTTACAGCATCTTTCTTTTGCAGTGAAAATTATGCTTTTATATCTCAACATACAAAGTACAATATATGAGATTTTCTACCCTAAGTTGTGTGGATCATTTGCAACTGGATATTCAGATATTAACAGTTAATCCAAGTGACCCCCCCCCCTTTTTGTTACACTGGTCACATGGGGTGGTAACCAAAGTGATCACTTGATTGTGTACCAGTGCAGGGACACCAGAAGGGGACTGAGGTGGGCGTTTGGTGGATGGCCTTTCAAAGGCTGAGGCCAAGGAGCAGATCTCAGATGAAGAATAATAATAAAGTGAAGCCACGCTTTGGTACTTTCCTACTTCATCTGAAAAACGTAAGTCTTCATACAACGTTTAGCGTGCATTTGGATGCAGTGCCACTATCATTAAGTGCTCTGGCAGTAGGTGGGAACGACTGGTCTTTCGGTATGATTCAGGGTTTTCGTATTAGGTCTTTTATTATCTGTCCTTGGGTGTGTGCTCCTGTCTGTTTAGTTGGTACCAGCCTTGGCAGTCTGTCTTCAGCCCACGTCCACCGGGACATTCCCATGTATCCACTAGGGGGCAATGCCGACACTCCCACGCCTGGTTTGGCTTCTGCTTTTCTCACTGGAGAGAGAGATCTAAGGGCATCTGCCTTTAAGGACTTCTCCAGTCAATTAAAACTGAGCTTGTTGGGGCAAGTCCTGGAAGTGATCTGTGGTTCGGATCTGTCAGCAGTTGAGTTAGCTGTGCCTTCACTGCTGGGCTGTGTGTGTGCTCTTTGCGGAGAATGACTCCACACCCGCATCAGACCATGTCTGTTTGCCTCAGACCACTGGCCTTGACTCCAAGTTCCAATTAATTAATTAACTAGTTAATGATAAAATAAACACTTATGAAACCCTTCCCCCCAAACTAGAACATTACTGGCGATTACATGCTCTCTACTTGTCTCATCCCTCTGCCTGCCCATTGGAGGTAATGACCTGGTCTTTTTTTGTTTTTTTAATATTTATTTATTTATTATTTATTTGGCTGCTCCGGGTCTTAGTTGTGGCAGGCGGGCTCCTTAGTTGCAGCTCACGGGCTCCTTAGTTGTGGCATGCGAACTCTTAGCTGCAGCATGCATGTGGGATCTAGTTCCCTGACCAGGGATTGAACCCGGGCCCCCTGCATTGGGAGCACAGAGTTGTAACCACTGTGCCGCCAGGGAAGTCCTTGACCTGGTCTTTTTGATCTTCGTTATCCATTTAAAAATCTTTGTCACACATGCACGTTGATGCCTAAACAGCATAATGTCTCATTTTCCTTGAGTTTGAATCTACAAAAAGAAATATTAGATATTGTCCTCTAAGAATTGCCTTTTGACTCAGCATTGTGTTTCTAAGATTCACCCTATTGTGACATGTTCAGTCAGGTGCAACTGAGGAATATTATTTCATTGTGTAAATTTATTACAGCTCATGTACCCATTCTTCTGACATTTGGGTCGAGCGCTTGGATTGTTTCCATGTTTTTGCTGCACAAACAGCACTGCTATGAACATTCTTGTTTATGTCTCCAGGGACACATGTAAGAATTTCTCTTTTGAATTTTTGGGTTGAAGTTAAGTGAATGTTTAACTTTACAAGATGATGCCAGGTTGTTTTCCCAAGCGACTGTACCATTCTACACCCTCCCCTAGTAGTATATAAAAGACCCTATTTATCTACATCCCCTCCAACACTTGGTTCCATCAGAATTCTTAACTGTTGCCAGTTGAATAGTGTAAAATGCTATCTCATTATGGTCAAGGTTTGCACTTCCCTGGCCACTAGTGACCACTTACTTTTTATAAAAACTAAAATTCTGGAACGTCTACATTTTATTCCAGTCCTGGCTTGGATGCACCCGTGCAGGTCTTCTCACAGTCCTTTGCACACTCTTCCCCACACGCTTCTCCCCCAAACCCCTGGGCTTTTTTGCACAACACCTGCCCTGCCTCAAGGTGCCCCTTATTTTAAACCATACCCTTTCCTCTTTAATAAACTCAGATCCAGACTCATTTTCCCCACGAACCCTACCCTCGTGAACATCAGTGAACTTAGGTTACTTCATTAAACCACTGAGTCCTGACGGGCCTCTGAGCCACTGGCTAGAGTACAGACGGGGGCAAGTCATTTAGCTACGTATATTAAGAGGCTTAAACTTCGTACACTGTGACCTTGTAATTATATTTTTAAGAATATCTCCTAGGGCTTCCCTGGTGGCACAGCGGTTAAGAATCCACCTGCCAATGCAGGGGACACAGGTTCGGGCCCTGGTCCGGGAAGATCCCACATGCCGTGGAGCAACTAAACCCGTGCGCCACAACTACTGAGCCTGTGCTCTAGAGCCCGTGAGCCACAACTACTGAACCCGTATGCCACAACTACTGAAGCCCACGTGCCTAGAGCCCGTGCTCCGCAGCAAGAGAAGCCACCGCAATGAGAAGCCTGTGCACCGCAGCGAAGAGTAGCCCCTGCTCACCACAACTAGGGAAAGCAGACGCTCAGCAACAAAGACCCAATGCAGCCAAAAATAAAAATATAAATAAATAAATTTATTAAAAAAAAGAATATCTCCTAGGTATTTAAAGATTCTTTTTTGAAGTGGACCATTTTTAAAGTCCTTATTGAATTTGTTGCAATATTGCTTCTGTTTTATGTTTTGGTTTTTTGGCCGCGAGGCATGTGGGATCTTAGCTCCCTGACCAGGGATCGAACCCGCACCCCCTGCATTGGAAGGCGAAGTCCTAACCACTGGACCGCCAGGGAGGCCCCCCTCCTAGACATTGATTTAGCGTCTGGTTGTATCTGAAGGCCACAGGTTTATTTGCACGGGGACAGCGGAGCGATTGAGGAAACAGCATGGGTTGTGCCCGAGCTTAGACCCGGGGGCAGGCCTGAGCCCTGGGGAGAGATGGCTGCCCGCAAAGCTGAAGAACTTGGTGAAATGAAAAGGCACGAGGCAGTGGGAGGACTGGGCTTGGATCCCACTTCCACGTGAAGGCCCTGCTTGTAGATACGAGGGAACATTTGTGCATGGATTGCTGTGTCGGGCAGTGCCCTGAAGACACCAGTGGGCGCTCCAGGGCAGGTAGGGACAGGGTATGATGGTTGTGACCTCACTCCAAAACACAAGAGACTCCTGAGATTCCCACACACCTGGGGAGAACTTACAGGTGGCTGAAGCCTGTGTTGCCAGGAAGACGTTGGTTCTGGTTAACATGACGTGGTTCACAGCTGCAGTTTTGTTGTGTCCATGACCTTTGGTTTGCCTGAGGAAAAGTCACATAGGTAGAAAAAGGTTTTATACCTAAAAATGTTCACTGCAGTTTTTTTTATAACTGCAAAAAATTGAAAACAGCCAGAATATTCTGCAATGTTTTGTTGCTATATCAGGCATCACTGTGAAATGGTTGAAAATATACTGCTTTTTCCATTTCACATTATAACAAGAATATTTGATTACAGGTCTCTCTCAATTGCTTGTGCCCATGCAAGGGAAAAAGGAGAAAGCCCAGGGCAGAAAAGAATGTGTCAGAAAGTTTATTTATGTGAATGTATACATATGGGCGTGGTGTTTGGGTTCCCAAGGACATTTGCCAGCCAGTCCTGGCTGAGTCTCAGCATTTCTTGGTGGAGCCCGTTGAGAAGAAGTCTCTATACCCTGTGTGTGTGTGTTTTGTCTGAGAAAGCTCAACAGACTCAAGGCCCCACCATTGATTTGCCCTCCTTTGACGGTGTAGTCCCAGCTGAGCTGTGTGTGGGGAAGGTTTCCTGGGGAGCACGCTTGGGAACGACACCCAGGGGTGAGCACAGCAGGTGGGCAAACGGAGGACTTGAACTCCCAAAATTTGCGACAGAGGCCTCAGCCAATGCTAAGGGTAGCTCGGGGGCTGGGCGACCCTTCAGGCAGGTGGTAAGGCCCTTAGGCCCCCTCATCGTCCAGACTCTGGATAGGGACCGGGCCAGCTTTCTTCACTGGGGTGAATTCTGGAGGGGGCCTCAACTGGGGGCCGTTGACCACCAACACCCAGCGGCCTGGTGAAGGGCTCCTGTCCCGCCAGAGTGTGAGTGGTCACCACCTTCCGCTACAGGCAGACATAGCTGTTCCCCGCCCCAGTTACTTGAACGGCCCTGTGTACAACACGCGTGGGCGTTCGCAGCAGCCCCCGCCCCGGGAGCCAGGACAGGCTTCCTTGGGGCCAGCGTGTGGATGGCAAGGAGAGGGCTTTGAGCAGCCTTCAGGCAGTGGAGGGCCTGGGAGTGAGGAGCAGGGAGACCCAGGTGTCTGGTCTGGACCCCTTGGTGAACGTCGAGCCATTTGCCAGAACAGAGGGCCCAGGGCAGAGGCTGTGGCCATGGGTCCCAATGAGGACACTGTGGGAATGAGGGACCAAGGGGACGGAGTCTCGCCGAGTTGTCGTTTCTCACCCTAGAGCTTTGCAGGCCAGTCTCCCCAGACTCTGGTCTCCCCCCAAGCCTGGCTCTTGGGGATCAGAACTGATCACTTGGACGTGCTTCCCCTTCTCTCATCCTTTCCTCTGCGGTGTGCTTTCACAGAGGTCCCGCCAAGGCCGGCTCATGAGAGCTCTTCCCGGAAGTGAGGTCGTGCCTTCCTGAAGACGCCCTGCAGCTGCCGTCCGGGGGTCTTGGAGTGACCGCTGATGGGTAAGGTGCCGGGTCCCTAGGCCGGTCTTGGCTGTCTCAGCGTTTCTCAGCAGAGCCCATTAGGAGAAGGATGGGAGCAGCAATGGGAAGAGGCACAGGGAGCCCCGAGCCCGGGCTCCCAATGGGCCGAGAACCCCAGTCTTCTCTCTTGACTGCGCAGAAATGCTTTGTTCGTCCGCTGGACCGTAGAGCTTTGTGGTTGACGATTGCTGCTCTCTGTGCCTCCACTTCCGCATCTGTGAAATGGGGATGATTATGATCCTGAGCCCATAGGATTGTTGGGAAGAATAATGAGGTTGTTGTGGAAGCTGCTTTAATCCTGTGCTTGGCATGTCGTGGCCCCCAGCCTTCCCCCGGGTGCTAGTGTGTCTGGTGACAAAGTGCTTCTGCTGATCGGGTTCCTGCTGACCACGGATTCTTACGTTCTTACTGCCCCAGCTCGTACACCAGAGCCCTTTCCCCGGGAGCTCTGAGATTAGTGGACTCCCTCCCTCTTAAATTATGCACCTTGTGGGGTCTGCGGAGCCCAAGGTTGGGTGGGAAAGGGGAGGTTGGTTGCTAGTGGGTCAGAGAAATACTACCTTTTGGTTTTCTCACATCCTCATAAGTTCCTTGTGGCTTCCAGCCTCTCAAGGTGAATTTAGATGAGGTGGATCTCACCCAGAGCTTTCTTCTGATTCCCTTCCACCACCTGGTAGGGCCTGGGCAGGGGCCTTACCCCCGGGGCCCAGAGTAGATTGCCTGGGAGATGACTCTCGCCTCTGAGCCCGTAGCTGCCCGCTGTGAGCCAGCTCTGTAGGGGCAGCTTGGGTGGGCAGGGCCCCTAGTTCTCCCCGATGCGCTGTCTGTAAGGTTTCTCTTCCTTTGCTATTACTGTTGTTTGGGTTACCAGTTTGACAACGAGTGATACACCTCCTTGTGGCCTCTCTTTTCCTAATGGACTGTTAAAACTTCTGCTGCTATTTCACTTTGCAGAGGCTCGTGTTTCTCTCTCCTTTCCAATTTGTTTCCAAGCTCCTTAGTGAATTCTTTGTGCCTCTGGGAGTACCTTATAGAATTTCATGTCCTTAGGAGGGTCTAGAGAAATGTTTGGTGTTTGTTGAATTCTGTGGCAGGGCTTTCCCTCAGTATCTTCCCTCTGCTCCTCATAGGCCCGGTCGGTTTACACAACATTGGACAGACCTGCTGCCTTAACGCCCTGATCCAGGTGTTCGTTATGAACATGGAATTCACCAAGATATTGAAGAGGTAAGGCAATTGTTCGGGCAGATAAATGTGTGTATTATTTTATGTTTTCAATTATTCAGTTATTCACAGTGGTTTGGACTTTTAGAAGTCTACTTCCAAAAGCTAACAGAGAAAAGATCTTGTTTTGCACAATCTGGATTATATACTATAATCATCTAAGATGATTTTTAAAAAATGTAAATGCTGATCCCACACCCAGATATTTGGTTTCACTTGGGGCCTAGGTGGGTGTCTAGGGTGGGGCCCAAGCATTCGTACTTTTCAGAAGATTCCCCAGGTGATTCTAAAGTGTAGCCAGATTGGCAGCCACTGATTTGGTTAAAAGGAAGTGGGGACCCTGCCAGTGTCAAATCAACGGGCAGGTCTATGAGTCTATTGATTTTTCTCAAACGAAACACATCCACATCCACACAGTATACACACCGTGAGAACCCTTCTTTCTTTTTTTTTTTTTTTTTAATGATTTTTAAAAAATTTTTATTTAGTTTTGGCTCCTTTGGGTCTTCGTTGCTGTGCGCGGGCTTTCTCTAGTTTCAGCGAGCGGGGGCTGCTCTTTGTTGCGGTGCGCGGGCTTCTCACTGCGGTGGCTTCTCTTGTTGCGGAGCACGGGCTCTAGGCGCACGGGCTTCAGTAATTGTGGTGCGTGGGGTCAGTAGTTGTGGCTTGCGGGCTTCAGAGCACAGGCTCAGTAGTTGTGGTGCACAGGCTTAGCTGCTCCGTGGCATGTGGGATCTTCCCGGACCAGGGCTCGAACCCGTGTCCCCTGCGTTGGCAGGCAGATTCTTAACCACTGTGCCACCAGGGAAGCCCGAGAACCCTTCTTTCTTCTCAACCGGTTCTGCAGAGAGATGCTGAGACTCCGCCAGGACTGACTGGCAAATTTCCTTGGGAACTCAAGCACCACGCCCATATGTATATATTCACATACATAAACTTTATCACTCATTCTTTTCTGCCTTTTGCTTTCTCCTTTTCCCCTTCCATGGGCATGGGCAGTTGAGAGATGCCAGTGATTAAACAAATCATTGCCAAGATACACTGACATTCCTTCATGTGTCCTTCCCAGAACCTAGATCATATTTGCTTTTGACCTTTGGAGAACTTCAGGCTGGCCATTTTGCTGTGGACGCAGGACCTATTGCACCTACCCTTCGTTTTGGTGTGACTGCCGTGCAGGGTGGGGAGAGGGGTGAGGCCGCAGCTGTGCTGATCCCCCTCTCGAGAGGATACTCCCCTATAGCTGATTTGCTAACACGGTAGCTCTTCATCCTTGTCTATATGTTTAAATCATCTGGGAAACTTAAAAATCCTGGGAACTGGGCCCACCCCCAGAAATTCTGATGTAGTTAATCTGCAGAGTGGCCTGGACGTGAGATTTTTGAAAGTTCTCCCAGGTGCTTCTGGTGTGCCCCCGGCACTGAGAATCGTGGTGACAGGGAGGGTCGTGGCTGTTCTCACTCGGCAGGATAACGGTGCCCAGGGGAGCTGAGGAGCGGAGGAGAAGTGTCCCCTTCCAGCTGCTCTTGCTGCTGGAGAAGATGCAGGACAGCCGGGAGAAAGCGGTGCAACCCATGGGGCTGGCCTACTGTCTCCAGACATACAGCGTACCACGTAAGGCGGTCCTCCTGCTCGGGCTCCCGGCCTGGCGCTCTGAGAGGGAGGGGAGCGCGAGGGGGAGGGGACGCGGGAGGGGGCAGCGGAGGAGAGGAGAGGAGAGGAGAGGAGGGGGACGGATGCTCAGTGAGTGAACAGGAAGGAAACCCTTGTGTCGGAGGCACGTGTGTGGATGCGAGATATCTCAAGGAGCCCCCATCTTCCAGGTGCAGCACTGGTGTTATTTATGCATGTATTACTTCCACACTCACTCTTTTTCTGCCTCTCGGTGGAGTAAGTAAGCCTAAGAGTCTCCTCAAAGCTGATTCAACTGCCGGTAAAGGATTCAAGGGAAACAGAATAAAGGCTTCATAAGGAGAAACCATGTTCTACAAAAGGAAACTCTTAAATAGCTTAGTTTTTTTAAAAAACAGCCTTAATGAGATATACATCACATACTGTAAAATTCAATCATTTAAAAATGTACAATTCAGAGGTTTTTAGTATTTCACAGAGTTGTGCAATTATCATCACAAACTAAATTTAGCAAATTTTCATCACCCCCCAAAGAAACCCCATACCCATTAGCAGTCATTCTCCTTTGTTTTCTTCTAGGTTTTATACTTTTAGCTCTTATATTAGATCCATGTTTCACTTAGAGCTAAATTTTGTGAATGGTGTGAGATAGGAGTCCAACTTCATTCTCTTGCATGTGGGCATCCAGTTGTTCCAGCACCATTTGTTGAAAATGCTACTCTTTTCCCACTGAATTGATTCAGTCTCTTTCCTTGTTACAACGAGCATCCTTTCATTTCAGCTTGACAAACTCCTCTCAGCCGTCCTTGTAAGGTAGGTCTAGTGGTGATGAGCTCTCAGTGTTTCTTTGTCTGGGAAAGCCTTTGTCTCTCCTTCATTTCTGAAGGATAGTGTTGCTGGATACAGTTTTCTTTATCAGCAGTTTTCCCTTTCATCACTTTGAATATATCATCCCACTTTCCCATGGTCTGTAAGGTTTGTGCTGAGAAATGTGCTGATAGTCTTATGGGGGTTCCCTTGTAGGTGATAAACTTCCTGTCTCTTGCTTTTAAGATCTCTCTTTGTCTTTGATTTTCGACAGTAGTTTTGACAGTATTATGATGTGTCTTGGAGAACATCTGTTCAAAGGGAGTATGTTTGGGGACCAGTGAGCTTCATGAACTTCAATGTCTAAATCTCTAACCAGATTTGGGAAGTCCCAGCCACTATTTCTTTAGATGAGTTTCCGGCCCCCTTTCCCCTCTCTTCTTCTGGGACTCCATTAAAGTGTAGGTTGTTTCTCTTAATGGAGTCCCATAGACTTTCTTCAATCCTTCTCAGTCTTTTTGCTCCTTTGACTGGACAGTTTCAAATGACCTGCCTTCTAGTTCACTGATTCCTTCTGCTTGGTCCAGTCTGCTTTTGAAGCTCTCTGTTGAATTCTTCAGTTCGATATTCTTTGGTTCTTTTTTATGTTTTCTATCTCTTTGTCAAACTTCTGTTTTAATTGTATTGTTTTCCTGATTTATTTAAATTGTTAATCTGTGTTCTCTGGTAGCTCTCCGAGCATCTTTAGAACAATTATTTAGAATTATTTTTCAGGCAATTTGGTATCTCCATTTCTTTGGGATCAGTTACTGGAAGTTTACTGTTTTCTTTTGGTGGTATCATGTTTCCCTGATTGTCCATGATCCCTGTAGACTTGTGTAGGGACTTTGCGAAGAAGGACCTTCACCTGCAGCTGGGGTGTGCTGTGATCCAGGTGTAGTGCTGTGAGGCTTGTGGTGGTTCTGGGTCTGGGTGGGTGTGATATCTCATTGGCTCAGGCTGCTGGGGTCCACGACCTCGATAACTGTGCCATCCTTGGAGAGAGCTGCAGGGGGTCTGAAGTAGCTGCAAGGGCTGTGAGGTAGTATTTCATTGTAGTTTTGATTTGTATTTCCCTAATGATTAGTGATGCTGGGCATCTTTTCATGTGCTTACTGCCATTTGTATGTCTTCTTTGGAAAAATATTCCAGTTCTTTGCCCATTTTTGAATTGGATTATTTTTGTTGTTGAGTTTAAAAGTTCTGTATATTCTGGATGTTAATCCCTTATCAGATATATGCTTTGCAAATATATTCTCTCATTCTGTGGGGTGCCTTTTTACTCTGGGGATACTGTCTTTTGATGCATACATTTAAAAAATTTTCGTGAAGTCGAAGTTTTCTATGTTTTCTTTTGTTACCTGTGCCTTTGGTGTCACATCCAAGAGGTAATTGCCAAATCCAAGGTTGTGTGCTTTTGTCCTATGTGTTCTTCTAAGCATTTTATTGTTTAGGGTCTTACATTTAGGTCCTTGATCTGTTTTGAATTAATTTTTGTATATGCAGTTAGAAGCGTTCAACTTCATTTCTTTGCATGCGGATATCCAGTTTCCCCAGCATCATTTGTTGAAGAGACTATCCTTTCCCCACTGTATACTCTTGGATCCCTTGTCAAAAATTATTGGACCATACATGTGAGGATTCATTTCTGGACTCTTTATTCTATTGCATCAATCTATATGTCTGTCCTTATGCCAGTACCACACTGTTTTGGTTACTGTAGCTGTGTAGTAAGTTTTGAAATGAGGAAGTGTGAGTCCTCCAGTTTGTTACTCTTTTTCAGAATTGTTTTGGCACTTTGGGGTCCCTTGAGATTCTATATGAATTTTTTTTTTAACAATTTTGCTTATAGCTAGAGGAGTGAGTGGAGAGTATAGTTTATTTATTTATTTATCCATTTTTATCTTTGGCTGTGTTGGGTCTTCGTTTCTGTGCGAGGGCTTTCTCTAGTTGCGGCAGGCGGGGGCCACTCTTCATCGCGGTGCGCGGGCCTCTCACCATCGCGGCCTCTCTTGTTGCGGAGCACAGGCTCCAGACGCGCAGGCTCAGCAATTGTGGCTCATGGGCCTAGTCGCTCCGCGGCATGTGGGATCTTCCCAGACCAGGGCTCGAACCCGTGTCCCCTGCATTGGCAGGCAGACTCTCAACCACTGCGCCACCAGGGAAGCCCCTATATGAATTTTAAGATGAGTTTTTCTATTTCAGCAAATATCTTATTAGGATTTTGTTAGGGATTGCATTGAATATGTAGATTGCTTTGGGTAGTATTGACTTTTAAATAATACTAAATATTCTAGTCCATGTACATGGAATGTGTTTCCATTTATTTACGTCTTCTTTAATTTCTTTCAGCAGTGTTTTGTAGTTTTCATAATACAAGTCTTTTACCAATTTGGTTAAGTTAATTCCTAAGTATTTTATTGTTTTTGAAGCTATTATAGATGGATTTGTTTGTGTTATTTCATTTTCAAATTGTTTATTGTTCATGTATGTATAGAAATACAATTGACTTTTATGTGTTGACTTTGTATCATATTTTTAATTTCATTTATTAGATCTAAAAGCTTTGTTTCGTGGAGTCTTTTAATATATGAGATCATATCATCTGCAAACAACGGTAATTTTACTTCTTCCTTTCCAATTTGGATGCATTTTATTTCTTTTCTTATCTAATTGCTCTGGCTAGATCTTCCAGTACTGTGTTGAATAGAAGTGGTGAAAGCAGGCATCCTGCTTTTACAGAGACCCGCACTCCACTGTCCCAGTTGTATGTCACCTTTCTTTAGCTTTCCATAGCAGTTTGTACACCTGGGGAATTTTTCTCATTCTTCTTCTTTTTTTTTTAAAAAATAAATTTATTTATTAATTTTTTTTTTTGGCTGAGTTGGGTCTTCGTTCCTGTGTGCGGGCTTTCTCTAGTTGCGGCAAGCAGGGGCTACTCTTCTTTGCAGTGCACAGGCTTCTCATTGTGGTGGCTTCTCTTGTTGCAGAGCACTGGCTCTAGGCATGCGGGCTTCAGTAGTTGTGCCACGTGGGCTCAGTAGTTGTGGTGCACAGGCTTAGTTGCTCCACGGCATGTGGGATCTTCCCGGACCAGGGCTCGAACCCGTGTTCCCTGCATTGGCAGGTGGATTCTTAACCACTGTGCTACCAGGGAAGGCCCTCTTATTCTTCTTTGAATTGTGAGTACATGGATACTTGCCTCCCACTAGACTATAGGTTTCTTGGGGACAGGAACTTTCTCTGGCCTGTGCAATGCCTTGCACGTAGCAGGTGTGAAGGAAGTTATGGGTTGCGCAAGCATCCCTGTATTTCTTAGATGAGTCGGGATTCCTGGTTCTGGGATGGTCAGGTGCGGCAAGGTGGCTCTACGTGGCAAGCTGACGCGACTCCCCTTATGTCCTTTGTGGTGGGCAGCCTTCTGAAAATAATTCCCTGGAGACTGCATCAGTGCAGCCTGCTACCAGCCTGCTTGTCTACGGTTTGGGATTATTAGCTTGGAATGTGGATTAATTAACCATTCAACAAATATGTAATGTTCACCTATTATGTGCCAGTTACTGAGCTGGTAAGGGAATTAGACTGACAGAGTATTTGCCTCTATGGAGCTGACAGTTTAGAGGAGAGACACAGGCCAAAACAAAATACAACCCCAAAACATTAAGTACAGATTGTGATAAGTATCACAAAGGAAATTGTGTTGAGATAGCAGATATGAATGTTTAATACCTTTTCTTGCAACGTCTTTGCGACTCGGGAACATGGATTCATTCACCCCTGTGCACCGCTTGTAGCCTGATGTTCACGTGTGTAGGATTCATGGCCTATTCCTGCTTCCTCTCCGCCAGCACCCTCTAACACTGAGAAGGTTATTTCCCTTCTTGTTCTCCCGGACACCTTTGGGGAAGACCTGGGTCAGGTATTAGTGTTGGGAAACTGCTCAATTTTTAGGGGAGTGAATAAAGAAAATATGGAGAGGCATAGAGAAGTCAGTAGCCACAGGAGTCCAGTTGGAGGCTTGGCAGGGACATAGGAGAGAATCCACCACTGACTATTGGTTTTGTGTAGCTGGATTCCCCAGCAGAGGGCAGCATGGGTGGGTGGCAACTCAGAGGACAGAAGACTTGTGTGATGCGGTGGGGCTGGACTTTGAGTTTTAAAAGGAGTTCTCAAAATCAATACCAAGCTGATCTTTCATTTGTATGACTGAACATCCTGTGGAAACTTAGCCTGAAAGCGGGGAAAGACAACGTGACGAGTGTTCGCATGCATCTAGGTAGCTGGGGCAGGAGGGCATGACAGGTGTCCCTGGGTCCTCACCCTGGGCGTTGCTTTTCTCTTTGGCCAGTGTTTGTCCAGCATGATGCTGCCCAGCTCTACCTCACAGTCTGGAACCTGATTAAAGACCAAATCACAGATGTGGACTTGGTAAGTCCTAGAACGAGAGAGCTCCGAAGATGAGCATGCTGTCTGTGTGACGTGTAGAGAGGATTGAAAGGGGAAATGCATGTAAAATGCTTATCACGATTGCATAGTGCAGTTGCTGTGATTTCTCTGCGCCTTTGTGAGCGAGCGGAGAGCGGCTGCCCTTCTGGAGCTGTGTGCGGTGGCTCCAGCGCTGGAGCTTGGCCGGACCTGCTTACTCGCGGCTTTCTCTGCACCTTCATCCTCCTCCCCCTCCCTTTTGCAGGTAGCGAGGCTGCAGGCCCTCTATGCCATGCGCGTGAGGGAGTCCCTCGTTTGCCTTGGATGTACCGTGGAGAATGACAGAAGCAGCAGCATGCTGACCCTCCCCGTCTCTCTTTTCGACATGGATTCAAAGCCCCTGAAAACACTGGTGAGGGGTCCTTGTGGGGAGTTTGCTGTTCCCGCACAGCCCAGTGCTGCTGGTGCCCCCTTGCTTCTTTAATCCACCCTTGGCTTTTAAAAAATCATTTCCGTTTCCTTTGCATGGCTCTGGCTAAGTTCTCCTTTCATTTGCGGGGGGAAAAAACGTTTCTCTTCCTACGGCCCCTTATCCTCACTGCTTCCTCCAAAACGTAGGTCTTTCCTGAGACCCTGGCACATGTACCACGCTGGGCTGGATGTTAGGGGACCTGGGGAAAACCAGGAGAGAAGCTTAAGCTCATCGGCAGGGTGAGGGGTTGTACCCAGAAGGAAATAACCCTGCCTTTCCCTTGCTCCCCTGGGACAGGAGGACGCCCTCCGCTGTTTCTTCCAGCCCAGGGAGCTGTCCAGCGCAGACAAGTGCTTCTGTGGGAACTGTGAGAAGAAGACCTGCTGGAAGCAGGTACTTGCTCCCAAACCGAATGCTTCTGGCCCGTCTGGGGTTCCCCTTGGGGGCCTCCCGCTGAGGGAGGGAATCCCTTCAGGCTGGGGATCCTGGGGCTTGTGACTTCCAGGGCTGTGGATACGCTCCTCGGACCCCATCACTGAGACGGACGGGGGAAGGCACAAGAGCGGGGGCTGTTTTCCCCTCAGGGCCAGACTCCCCTGGGAGGGGAGCAGACCCCGTAGTTCTTCTGGGTTCCTGGGTGGAGCCCTGGGCTTCTTGAGCCTTCTGTGGGGGGCCCAGCAGATCCAGCAGGTGGGGCCCTTACCGTGTGATTCCATTCCGCTCCCTTCTTTTTTGGAAGACGAACATACCGTCGGCCCTGGTGTTTCTCGGAATCGACCTGTTTCAAGTGCCTGGGACTCGTCTCCACGGTGACTTTGCTTTTTCCAGGTCTTGACGCTGACCCACCTGCCCCAGACATTGACCATCCACCTCATGCGTTTCTCCAGCAAAAATCTGCGGACAGAAAAAATCTGCCACTCACTGTGTTTCCCCCAGAACTTGGATCTAAATAAGCTCCTTGAGATGGAGGGAGAGCCGTGCACTGCTGAGGAGCAGGTGAGGGCCCCTCGTGTCCCTTCCACCCACCACGTAAGACAGCCCGTCCTTTGTTTGTCTTCCCTCCCCCGAGCTGATTGGCATCAAGATCACCGGAGATGCATTTTGAGCATCCTTCTTTCCTCCTGTGGCTGAGCTCAGGACACGGAGGGACGCTCACCAACGGCTTGGTATGATTCATAGAAACATATTCATACACTCGAGAAACACTTGTTTCTCTAAAAAGGAGTTTAATGATGGGAACCCGAGTCTCTTTAATAACAGCGATGGGCTGTTAGCCTCACATTGCCACCAACATTTGCTGTTGGCAGTTGCATTTCTTTTAAGATTCAAAAGACTTTATTTCTGATGATTGCATTTGCACTCATCTACCTCACAGCAATGAGGGAAGGAACCCATAAGTCAGAACCTTCCTTTTAAATAGGATGTGCAGTGCTTATGTAGCCACAGGTAACCACGGCACCCTGGGTTCTAAATAGAGCCCCAGCCTAACGTTCTACTTCAGGCAGCTTATGCTTACCTTGGGGATAATAAGAAAGCAGCCAGCACGTTGGGCCAAACTGATTCAGAGTAAAGTTGGATTCAGTTGTCTTGAGCTAATAAATTGTTGGGAAATTCTGAGAAAAAAGTGACATAAATGTCTTTTCTCCATAGGTTTAAAATGCTACATTTATTCCCATACATATGTGAGTCCATTTTTGGACTTTCTGTTTTGTTCCACTGGGCTGTTTACTATCCATGCTCTAGAACCATGGTTTTTTAAAAATTGAGGCCTGACAACGTGTTATAGTGGCTCCTTCCCTGTTCAGGGCATGTACATTTCATAGGATTCTCAGTTTCTTTCCTTCTAGTTTCCTTATTTCCACTTGCACAGCCTACCTAATGAAATGTATCTTAAAATTTTTTTCCTCTTGAAAAGACTTGTGAGGAATTATATAATGAATCTCCACATCCACCAACGGCTTAAACAGTTACCCAAACTCATGGCCAGTCTTGCTTTACCTACACCCCATCCTCTTCTTTCTCCAAACCTCTACTGGATGATTTTGACGCAAATCCCAGACACCATACATGTCATTTGTAAGCATTTCATTATGTCTCTCTAAAGAATAAGCACTCTTTTTCTAAACATGACCAATTCCATCTTATGATTCTTTAATATCCTCTAATAACCGGTAAATATTTGGATTTCCCTGACTGTCCTGTAAGTTGTTTGCTTTGTTTGAATATACAGCCAAGTAAAGTCTACACTTGTATTTGCTTACCTTTGTTTCTCCCCTCCCTCCCCCTTGCCTTTCTTTCTTCTTCAGGTTAAGTTTCTTTGATGTTTCCCCTCCTTTTCTTTTCCTTGAAATTTATTTGGTTGAAGGTTTTTTTAAATGTATATCCAGAATTGGCTGGCGGGTCTTATTTGACATATTCCTCTAGCCCTGGTATTTCTTGTGAACTGAGAGTTAGATCCAGAGATTGCCCCGCACTTTTTGCACAGCAAAGGAAACCATAAACAAGACAAAAAGACAACCCTCAGAATGGGAGAAAATATTTGCAAATGAAGCAACTGACAAAGGATTAATCTCTAAAATATACAAGCAGCTCATGCAGCTCAATATCAAAAAAACAAACAACCCAATCCAAAAATGGGCAGAAGACCTAAATAGACATTTCTCCAAAGAAGATATACAGATTGCCAACAAACACATGCAAGGATGCTCAACATCACTAATCATTAGAGAAATGCAAATCAAAACCACAATGGGGTATCACCTCACACCAGTCAGAATGGCCATCATCAAAAAAATCTACAAACAACAAATGCTGGAGAGGGTGTGGAGGAAAGGGAACCCTCTTGCACTGTTGGTGGGAATGTAAACTGATACAGCCACTATGGAGAACAGTATGGAGGTTCCTTAAAAAGCTAAAAATAGATACCCTGAGAAAACCATAATTCAAAAAGAGTCATGTACCACAATGTTCATTGAAGCACTATTTACAATAGCCAGGACGTGGAAGCAAGCTAAGTGTCCATTGACAGATGAATGGATAAAGAAGATGGGGCACATATATACAATGGAATATTACTCAGCCATAAAAAGAGATGAAATTGAGTTATTTGTAGTGAGGTGGGTGGACCTAGGGTCTTGTCATACAGAGTGAAGTAAGTCAGAAAGAGAAAAACAAGTACCGTATGCTAACACATATATATATGGAATCTAAAAAAAAAAAAGGTTCTGATGAACCTAGGGGCAGGACAGGAATAAAGAGGCAGACGTAGAGAATGGACTTGAGGACACGGGGAGGGGAAAGGGTGAGCTGGGACGAAGTAAGAGAGTGGCATGGACATATATACACTACCAAATGTAAAATAGATAGCTAGTGGGAAGCAGCCGCATAGCACAGGGAGGTCAGCTTGGTGCTTTGTGACCACCTAGAGGGGTGGGATAGGGAGGGTGGGAGGGAGATGCAAGAGGGAGGAGATATGGGGATATATGTATATGTATAGCTGATTCACTTTGTTATACAGCAGCAGCTAACACACCATTGTAAAGCAGTTATACTCCAATAAAGATGTAAAAAAAAAAATCCAGTGTAACATCCCCACATGAGAATAGAGAATGATTTTAGCCCTCCCTTTTGGGGGACTAAGTTTCGTTTGTCCTACCCTCATCCTGTCCCTTTCACGATCCTGTTTCAAAGTCTCAGGTTAGGGATATTATTTGACTGTGTTGAGAAAACAAGTACAGTTTTCCTGACTCATGTGGAGATCTTGCTCACAGTCAGTGAAAACTCTTTCTCTTGACACTGTTCTCTTTTCACAGAGAATTCTCTCTTATCTTGACTTGCTAAGATTTGAGGGAGTAGAAAGACTTACTGCCAAACCTAGTGAATACTTTTTGGTCTTTCCCTTACTTGATCTTTTTGTGATATTCTGTTATTGATCCTATTCTCCTTCAAAATCTGCCTACTGTAGGCCTCTCTCCTGGGGTTTCTTTCTCCATTGCTGGATCCTTTACTGCCCATTTTTATTGGTATTTAGTTTTAATTACATTCCTTTTTCTTCCCATTTGTTGAATGTCATCTCATTAATTCTCATGGTTTCAATCACCTCAAACTGAAGACTTCCAACCCCTGTCTCCTGCCCAGGTCTCACTCTTGACCTCCGAACGGTGTGTCCACCTCCTACTCAGTGTTGTCACACGGTCCCCAAATGCACTGTCTTCATC
Source organism: Eschrichtius robustus (assembly GCF_028021215.1). NCBI lineage: Eukaryota > Metazoa > Chordata > Mammalia > Artiodactyla > Eschrichtiidae > Eschrichtius > Eschrichtius robustus. The sequence continues at coordinate 348,297 of NC_090836.1, read as the reverse complement.
CCCAATCACCTCTGTTCCATGTGTGACTTTATAGCAGCAGCGTCTTCCTAATTTCCAAGCCAAAAATCTGGGGTTCATCCTTGTAGTGCCCCCTACTTGCTCCCCCACCACCATATCCATCAGTTGCAAAGGAACTTATTATTTTTCCTTAACTTTGCACAAATCTGTCCTCTCGTCTCTACGTTTGCCCTCACTTCCTCAGTATAGGGGTCGAGAGCTTGGGCTTCGAAGCCGGGCAGGCCTGGGTCGAAGTCCCGCCTCTTCTCTTTGTAAGCTCTGACCCTTGCGTAAATTACTCTGCTCCCTGAGCTCAGATTCCACATCTGCGAAGTAGGATTTATGCTGGCACCCAGTTTACAGGTTTGCTGTGGATGTTAAATGTAACAATGCATGTGAAGACTGAGCGGGGTGCTGGCAGTCAGCTAGTAATTGCCGTGTTAATAATGCTTATTATCATTTAGGGGCTGCTCCCGGTAGTAATGGCTGGGCTCTCACCACTTCTTCCTCGTGCCCTTGTGGTTCCCTGACTTGTCTCGTTGGCGCGGCCTCACTTGAACTCTCAGTCCGTTTTTCGCGCCACGTTATTTCAGTGTTTCTCAAACACAAATCCGATGACGTTGCTCTCCTGCGTAAAGCCTTCCGACGGCTCCCCCTGCTCGGGATAAAGTTCTGATTCCTGACTGGGCCTTTGTGGACGTTAATCCCATGGCTCCCAGCACCCCCAGCTGCGTTTCCGGGTGCACTGTTCTGTTCCCACCGGGCCTCCGCAGTTCCTGGTCCATACCCCATCACGCGTGTGCCATGATGGCCCTTCAGGATCAGTTCAAGCACGTCTTCTCTGGCAGCTTTCCTCAGCTGGTCATTCCTTCTCCTTTTTGGGGCAAAAAGTGGTTCTTCCCAGATTTACCTCCAAATGCATCTGGTATAAAACATGGCATTACAGCTCTGGCATAATTAGCTGTGAGCCTTGTGGTCAAAGACGGTTTTCTAGTGCCCCGGAAGCACCAGTGCCTGGCAGAGAAAGGCACTGAATAAGCAAAGGCGCGATGAAATAGTTTCCTCCTTCTAGACGAGGGTCAGAAGAGGAGGGATGATGGGGGTCTCTTTGTCCTTGTGTCCTTCAGCATGGGGGACGGTATGAACTCTTCGCTGTGATTGCCCATGTGGGGAAGGCTGACTTCGGTCACTACTGTGCTTATGTCCGGAGTTCTGTGAATGGAAAATGGTTCTGCTTCAACGACTCCAATGTTTGCTGGGTGAGAAACATCCTCCAGAATTGCCTCTTGCCCTGGATTCTCCATCTCTAATAAGTTCTGAGCCAGGACTAGATGGGCCCTCAAGGCCCAGACACCCTGTGGTCCTGTTCTCTGTGTGGGGGGCCTTTTGTGGGGTTTGAGGCCCTTTTCTTCATGGAGCCCCTGTCTGGTTCACAGCGCTCTGCTACTGCACTTAGCTCAGTGTCTAGGTTTTTGGGATTCTAGGCTCAGTGCCCTGCAGCCTCGTGCTCTGGGGGAAGCTTACTGAAAGCAAGAAGAGTCAGAAAGAGTTAGAAAATCTTGGCTTGGCGACACCAAGTTTAAACAGAGGGACAGTGTACTAAAGAGACTTCATACACATGGCACCTGTCACTAGGTGATCCAGGTCACGGGTGTAACGGGGGTGGGTTTGTCTGGGTGAGTGAGGGAGGGCCGCTTCACCTTGTCTGTCTGTGTGCTTCCAGGTGTCCTGGGAAGACGTCCAGTGTACCTATGGAGATCACAGCTACCGCTGGTGAGAGAAGCACTGGGGTGGTGGGGTCCCAACGCGCTTACACACCCTGAGCAGCATAGGGTGCTAGCTGCTCTATGAAGCGCTCACGGACTCAGCTGCCACTTGACTTTGGATGGCCCCCTAGTGAATACTGCTCAGCCTCATCTTTCAGTACCACCCACCACACTGCTCTTCCTGCAGTTTAGACTCCAACAGTACTAAAGTATAAGTGGCTCCCGAATATCACGCTGTCCGTGGCTTTGCGCATGCTGTTCCTGGCCTGTGCTGCCTTTTCCTAATTTGTCACTGCGGCAAAGCCCCTCTCGTGCTTCGGTACGTCCGCTCGTGCCCGCCTGCTCTGTAAAGCCGTCCCAGCAGCATCCGGCAGGTTTGTAGGAGCTTCTCAGATGCTTTCCCTGCATTTGGAGCTCACCTCCTTTACAGCAAGGATCCCACTGCTCTGTAATTGTTCGCCTACATAACATTCTTTCACATTAACTGTGAACTCTTTGGAGGCAAGGATCACTCTTTTCCTCCTTCTTTGTCTGGTACAGTGGCTTGCATGTAGTAAATAACAATAACTAAATTGTTAAAAATCAATAACTACAGAGGGGAAGCTGGAGAGAAAAAACTGGGTGAAGGTAAAGCAGAGACTTTGTCTTTCCTGCTAAGCTTCTGGCTTAGAGGTGACATTAAGTATGATGTGCGAGATGACCCCAGCTGCACACGTAGGCCTTCACTTGGAAACTAATGAATTAGGTGAAATTCGTGCTTGAAATCCTCCCCGCCTCCACCTTGTACCTTTCGTCTTCTCTTCCTTTTCTTCTAAGCATCTCCCTTAGATGCCCACTCTTTGTCACCTTTTGGTTGTCAGTGATCCCCCATTATTATTATTATTTTTTAAAATATTTATTTATTTATTTGGCTGCGTGGCGTCTTAGTTGTGGCACGAGGGATTTTCATTGCAGCGCACGGGCTTCTTTCTAGTTGTGGCATGCAGGCTCCAGAGCACGCGGGCTCAGCAGTTGCAGCACGCAGGCTTAGTTGCCCTGCGGCATGTGGGATCTTAGTTACCTGACCAGGGATCAAACCCATGTCCCCTGCATTGGAAAGCGGATTCTTTTTTTTTTTTTTTTTAAATTAATTACTTTTATTTTTGGCTGCATTGGATCTTCCTTTCTGCCCGTGGGCTTTCTCTAGTTGTGGCGAGCAGGGGCTGCTCTTCGTTGCAGTGCGTGGACTTCTCATCGTGGTGCCCTCTCATTGCGGAGCACGGGCTCTAGGCACGCAGGCTTCAGTAGTTGTGGTGCATGGGCTTAGTTGCTCCATGGCATGTGGGATCTTCCCAGACCAGGGCTCGAACCCGTATCCCCTGCACTGGCAGGTGGATTCTGAACCGCTGTGTGGAAGGTGGATTCTTAACTACTAGACCACTAGGGAGGTCCCGATAACCCATTATTTAGATCAGGGTTTGGCAGACTTTCTCTGTAAAAGGCCAGAGAGTGAATGTTTCAGCCTCTGGGACACACAGTCTCTGTTGCAACTCCTCAACTCTGCCTCTGCAGCACAAAAGCAGCCACAGATGATATGTGAGTGAATAAACGTGGCTTTATTCCAGTTATGTTTATTTGCAAAAACAGGGTTGGATTTGGCTCACGGGCTCATAGTTTGTCAACCCCTGATTGAGACATTAACTAGCAGCTTAATAGTAGTTATTTTCCCAGGTCACCAGTTTTGTCCCCTCTGAGGTGATGGATATGAAGACTTACTTGATCCAATAACCTGGAAAGTTTTCTGACGGGTGTCCTATCGTGAATTAATAATGTATTAATTAACTATGAATGTTTCATTTCTGTGACGCTGTTGCAATTGTTTTCTTCCTAGGCGGGAAACTGCATATCTTCTGGTTTACATGAAGATTGAGTCCTAATGGATGTACCCTAAACCTTCAGAGACCTACAGAGTATCATTTTCCTTTTCAGTTCCTGGATCTGCAGACTCTTTTAAGATATTCTGCAGTGAGGAGAGGCACCGTTTTGAAATTGTTTAATTAAACTTTATTTATAATCAGTGATGATTATCAAAATATTTAACAGTGACACTGTGCATGTTTGGATCAGTCAGAGTGGATACTTCCACCAGTGGACCCTGGCCCCATGGCTGCATCATGTCCAGAGTACTCCTGCTGTGCAAGGGGTAGTCCTTTAGCTGGGAGATTGCGGAGCCCAGGGGCTCCCAGGGGAGTAGAGACCAGGCCAGCACTGGTAGCAGGGGGCAGTCAGGTGGCAAGGGGCAGTGGTAGGGAACTATTTCCATATTTTACAGCTAAGGTTACTGTACTGGTTGGTACTGGCTGTATATCATTTCTGTTTATAATTTAAAAAATTTTAGAACCTGTATCAATTACATAAAACTCAAGTGCTTTGTAATTGTTATTCATTTATTTGGCAAATATGTATTGATCACCTACTCTCCATGAGATGGTGTGCCAGACACAATAATGAATAAAGTTCTTTCTCTCAAAAGGAGTTTTTAGTTTAATGGGGGTTATACTAAGGGTTAATGCTACAGGAATTCAAAGGAAAGTGAAATTGCTCCTGTTTTGGGGCCATGGGAGAAGACTGAAGGCTGAAAAGGGGCTTAGAGTGAGGACAGTTAGTTTACAGGGAGAAGCATACCCAGTGGCATGCTTGAAAGGGCAAGGTTCAAGGTCCAAAGATCATCCACACACCTGGATGGAAGGGAAGTGGGGCTCAGAATGTAGAAGGTCTTGATCTAGGCGCAGAAATTTGGGTTTAATTTAATAAGTAATGAGGAATTTCTTTTTTTTTTCGGAAAGGGTTCAAAAAGGAAAGGAACAGTTAGTGGTGTTTTCGTAAAATGGATTTGCCAGGGCTGGCGACATGGATTAGAGACAGGATGGCAGAGCGGGTGGAAGGGCGTTCACAGTCTCTGGAGCCACGTTAGAGGAAGAACGTGGACGGTGAGGGGCGGTCCCGGGAGACTCCATACCAACCTGGGAGGTGAGTATGTGGACACCCTCGTCTTACAGATGAAGTGACTGAGTCCTTCGCATGTTTAACGACCTGCTCCAGGTTTCATACTTGGTAAGTGGCAGGGGCCGAAACTTCCAATGTGAAATGTGGGTGGTTTGTTATTTTTATTTTTATTGGCAAAAAATTAGCCATGCAAGAATAAATTCTCACTGTAAAATATATTGATAGAACCTCTTCCTTAGACATAAACATTGTTAAACAGGTGTGTATTCGTTTCCCAGCACTGCCGTAACAAATTATCACAAAGTGCTTGGCTAAAAACAAGAGGAATTTTATTCTCTCACAGTCTGGAGGCCAGAAGTCTGAACTCGAGGTGCCACAGGGCTGGTTCCTTCTGGAGGCTGTGAAGGAGAGTCTGGCTGGCCTCTCTCCTGGCGGCTGGTGGTACGGCCCTGCCTGTCATTTCTTGCGTGTCGCTGGGTCACTGTGGTCTCTACCTCCGTCTTCCCGTGTCCGTCTTCCCTGTGTGTTTTAGTGTAAGGACACCAGCCACAACTTAGGGCCCATATCCTAATCCGGCGTGGCCTCGTTTTCACTTGGCTGATTACATCTGCAAAGACTCTATTTCCAAATAAGTTCACATTCTGAGATTCCAAGTGGATAGGAATTTTAGGGGCATACTATTCAGAGTAGTAAAATGTGTATATCCCTCTAGGCCTCTTTCTAGGCATTTGCATACGTGTATATAACAGATACAACTAATTTTTACATCATAAATTCTACTGTACAAATTATTCTGCTCGTTTTTTTTCACTTAATAATGTCTTAGGAAAATTTCCAAGTCTGCATACAGATGGATAATATTTTAAATTGTTACATTTAACCCATAAATAGATATACTATATTTTTTCCATTCCCATATTGGTAAATATTGAGGGCATTCCCATTTTTTCACTATTTAAAATGCAGAGTGAATGAACACCTTTAGATGTATTTTTGTGCATGAGTAAATATTCTGCAGGTACTGAGAGGTGAAAGTACTGGATCAAAGGGCATGAGTGTCTAAAACTGTGGTAGGTACTGCCAAGTTGACTCCAATTAACACCAATTACTTACTAAGTTTTAATTTTTGTCAGTCTGATAGATTTTTAAAATCTCATTTTTTAAAAATAAATTTATTTATTTACTTATTTATTTATTTATCTTTGGCTGCGTTGGGTCTTTGTTGTTGCGCGTGGGCTTTCTCTAGTTGCAGCGAGCGGGGGCTACTCTTCGTTGCGGTGCGTGGGCTTCTCATTGCAGTGGCTTCTCGTTGCAGAGCATGGGCTCTAGGTGCGCGGGCTTCAGTAGTTGTGGCTTGCGGGCCCAGTAGTTGTGGCACACGGGCTCAGTAGTCGTGGCACGTGGACTCAGTTGTTGTGGCTTGTGGGCTTTAGAGCACAGGCTCAGTAGCTGTGGTGCACGGGCTTAGTTGCTCCACGGCACGTGGGATCTTCCCGGACCAGGGCTCGAACTCGTGTCCCCTGCATTGGCAGGCGGATTCTTAAGCACTGCGCCACAAGGGAAGCCTTAAAAATCTCATTATTGATTAAATTAGATCAGATTTAATTTACAGATTAATACAGTTGAGTATCTTTCCATATGTTTATTAACCATCTGTATCTCTTCTATGAATTTCCTATTATATACTTTGTCCTTGTTGTAGTATTTTACTTTTTTGTTATTGATTCATATAGGATAATAATTTTATCTATTACATATGTGGCAAATATTTCTCCCCAGTCTGTTGCTTGACTTTAATTTATTCGTTAGTATTATTACTTTAGGTTGCAGAAATGTAACATTTCTACCTAGTTATATCTGCTAGTGGGTGGAGTAACTGTGGGGAGTGAAAAGCTGGTGTGCATGTGAATACAGTCTTTTTGGACAATTCCATGGTTAGGTAAGATGTTGGAGGTGGTTGCCATCTGGGAGTTCTGTCCTTTCATACCAGGTTTGGGGCAAACTTGCTCTGTTTTTCTCTCTTTCTTTCCTTTGGCTCTGATAGATTGATAAGACCTTGATTGGACTTCAGGGTGGAAATAACAGAGTGGCTTGTGATCTTCTTTGAACAGAGGATACAGAGGCCTGTCTGATATTGGAAAAATGAGTCCTCCACTTAGCTTGGCTTAGCCACTGGAGTTCGGTACTGGCATTTGGGGTCAAAGCTCCAGCTCGTAGTGAAATGTTACCTTGCTTGCTTTGTATACTTTATATAAATCTCTTCTGGTTTCCTTGAAGAGAACTGGCTGGATGCAGATATTCTTTTATTTATTTATTTATTTTTAATCAAGGGAACAATTTTATTTATTTATTTAAATTTTTTGTATTCTATTTTTTTTTAACATCTTAACTGGAGTATAATTGCTTTACGATGGTGTGTTAATATCTGCTTTATAACAAAGTGAATCAGCTATACATATGCATATATCCCCATATCTCCTCCCTCTTGCGTCTCCCTCCGGCCCTCCCTATCCCACCCCTCTAGGTGGTCACAAAGCACTGAGCTGATCTCCCTGTGCTATGCGGCTGCTTCCCACTAGCTATCTATTTTACATTTGGTAGTATATATAAGTCCATGCCACTCACTCACTTTGTTCCAGCTTACCCTTCCCCCTCCCTGTGTCCTCAAGTCCATTCTCTACATCTGCGTCTTTATTCCTGTCCTGACCCAAGGTTCTCCAGAACCATTTTTTTTGATTCCTTATATATATGTGTTAGCATACGGTATTTGTTTTTCTCTTTCTGACTTACTTCACTCTGTAGGACAGACTCTAGGTCCATCCACCTCACTACAAATAACTCAATTTCGTTTCTTTTTATGGCTGAGTAATATTCCGTTGTATATATATGCCACAACTTCTTTATCAATTCATCTATCGATGGACACTTAGGTTGCTTCCATGTCCTGGCTATTGTAAATAGAGCCGCAATGAACATTGTGCTACATGACTCCTTTTGAATTATGGTTTTCTCAGGGTATATGCCCAGTAGTGGGATTGCTGGGTCGTATGGTAGTTCTATTTTTAGTTTTTTAAGGAACCTCCATACTGTTCTCCATAGTGGCTGTATCAGTTTACATTCCCACCAACAGTGCAAGAGGGTTCCCTTTTCTCCACACCCTCTCCAGTATTAATTGTTTATAGATTTTTTGATGATGGCCATTCTGACTGGTGTGAGGTGATACCCCATTGTGGTTTTGATTTGCATTTCTCTAATGATTAGTGATGTTGAGCATCCTTTCATGTGTTTGTTGGCAATCTGTATATCTTCTTTGGAGAAATGTCTATTGGGGTCTTCTGCCCATTTTTGGATTGGGTTGTTTGTTTTTTTGATATTGAGCTGGATGCAGATATTCTTGAGTCTCTGGTCAAATACCATCAAAATATCACCCTTTACCCTTTTGAATAAAAATCCTGTTATTTTTATTACATTCGATGGAAATAGTGTCAAAGGAATACTTTTATAGGAGGGAGAACCGTAGTCAGTTTGTAACAAGGTAAGGACCCCTTAAAAAGGAGGAATAGAAGAAGGAAGAAAATAGACTCTAATTACTGAAACGAGGGACTTGGAGGAGACAGGAGGAAAAGTGATGAAGAGCACAGGTGGTAGAATTATCTTGGAAGCGAGGGTAGCAAGGAGTGGGACACAGAGACAGAAGAGCAGCAGGGGGTGGGAGAAGTTACATATGGACTCCGAATTAAGAGGAACAGCGGTAACAGATAATTTTTAATGTCCTGGATTCAAGGAGAAGGAAAAGGAATCAACTGACTGAATTTCTAGAAGTAGCTGATTTCTAACTATTTTGTTTCTTCTCTAAAGAGCTACATATTCATCCATATATCCATTTGTCCAAAAATCAAAAGTTCACAGTGAGGCCTGGTGCCCAAACCTGGTGTGAACTTGGCTGTGTTCTTGTTTTGAGGGGTTGGGGTCTACTGTAATTTTACCCGTATATACCCCTGCTGTCTGTTGCCCCAGACCTCTTCAGCACATACACCCAGTACCTTCATCCCCCCCTTTTTTTTTTCTTAAAAGGACTACTTTAAGGAATTCCCTGGTGGTCCAGTGGTTGGGACTCTGTGCTTTCATTGCTGAGGGTGCGGGTTTGATCCCTGGTCAGGGAATTGGGATCCTGCAGGCCATGCAGCGTGGCCAAAAAAAAAAAAAAAAGGACTACTTTAAAGAATAGGGCACAGTGGATAAAACCCTGCTCTCCCAATGGAGGGGGCCCAGGTTCAATCCCTGGTCAGGGAACTAGATCCCACACGCATGCTGCAACTAAGGAGCCCATGTGCCACAGCTAAGGAGCCCTGCAGCCACAACTAAGGAGCCCACCTGCTGCAACTAACACCCAGTGCAACCAAATAAATAAATAAATATTTAAAGAATAGGGCAGAGAAGCCATGCCTTGTCCCACGCACCAGTGGGCCGGCACCAGCCCCAGGCCCCCCAGGCCCCATAGCCAGTCCTGCCACAAGGCAGGGCTTGGCAGCCACCCAGGCCAGGGACAAGTCCTGCCTACCAGAGTGCCCACAAGAGTAGGCCCCAACACAACAGAGGCCCCACTCAGCCCACACAGGGGCACCCATAGATCATATAGCTCTATTACTGGTGACCAGAAGAGAGTGCTGCTGGGCCCCATAGGGTGTCTCCTATATAAGGCTGCTTCTCCATAATAGGGAAGCATAACCAACCTAACTAATACATATAGAGAATTAGGCAAAATGAGGCAACAAAGGAATATGTTCCAAACAATGCAACAAGATAAAACCCAGAACTAAGTGAAGTGGAGATAAGCAATCTACCCAATAGAGTTCAAAGTAGTGATCATAAAGATGCTTAATGAACTCGGGAGGAGACTGGATGCACACAATGAGAAGTTTAACAAAGAGAAGAAGAAGCAAACAGAGTTGAAGATTACAATGACTGAAATAGGAAATACACTCGAAGGAAACAACAGCAAATTAGATGATACAGAGGAATGGATAAGTGAGCTGGAAGACAGTAGTGGGAGTCACCCAAGCTGCACAGAAAAAAGAAATTTTAAAAATGACAGTTTAACGAAGCAACTGACAAAGGATTAATCTCCAAAATATACAAGCAACTCATGCAGCTCAATATCAAAAAATCAAACAACCCAATCCAAAAACGGGCAGAAGACCTCAACAGACATTTCTCTAAAGAAGATATACAGATTGCCAACAAACAAATGAAAGGATGCTCAACATCACTAAGCATTAGAGAAATGCAAATCAAAACTGCAATGAGGTATCACCTCACACCAGCCAGAATGGCCATCATCAAAAAATCTGTAAACAGTAAATACTGGAGAGGGTATGGAGAAAAGTGAACCCTCTTGCACTGTTGGTGGGAATGTAAACTGATACAGCCACTATGGAGAACAGTATGGAGGTTCCTTAAAAAACTAAAAATAGAACTACCATATGATCTAGCAATCTCACTACTGGGCATATACCTTGAGAAAACCATAATTCAGAAAGAGTCATGTACCACAATATTCATTGCGGCTCTATTTACAATAGCCAGGACATGGAAGCAACCTAAGTGTCCATCGATAGATGAATGGATAAAGAAGTTGTGGCATATATATACAATGGAATATTACTCAGCCATAAAAAGAAACGAAATTGAGTTATTTGTAGTGAGGTGGATGGACCTAGAGTCTGTCCTACAGAGTGAAGTAAGTCAGAAAGAGAAAAACAAATACCGTATGCTAACACATACATGTGGAGTCAATAAAAAAAAGATGGTTCTGGAGAACCTAGGGGCAGGACAGTAATAAAGACACAGACGTAGAAAATGGACTTGAGGACACAGGGAGGGGGAAGGGTAAGCTGGGACGAAGCAAGAGAGTAGCATTGACATATATACACTACCAAATGTAGAGTGGATGGCTGGTGGGAAGGAGCTGCATAGCACAGGGAGATCAGGTTGGTGCTTTGTGACCACCTAGAGGGGTGGGATAGGCAGGGTGGGAGGGAGACACAAGAGGGAGGGGATATGCGGATATATGTATACGTATAGCTGATTCATCCTTGTTATACAGCAGAAACTAAGACACCATTATAAAGCAATTATACTCCAATAAAGATGTTTAAAAAAATGACAGTTTAAGAGACCTTTGGGATAACATCAAGTGTACTATTATTGACATTAAAGGGGTCCCAGAAGAAGAGAGACAGAAAGGGGCAGAGAACTTATTTGAAGCGGTAATAGCTGAAAAGTTCTCTAACTTGGGAAAGGAAACAGACATTCAGGTCCAAGGGGCACAGAGAATCCCAAACAGGAGCAACCCAAAGAGGAACACACCAAGTAAAAAATGAAATCTTAGCAGTCCACATCGAGTGTACCATTTTTATCAAACTCAAGAACAAACAAAACAGTATATTGGATAGACATATATAGTAAACCCAGAAGAGAAATGCAAAATTCAGGATAGTGGTGCAAACACACAGATTCAAACCATTGAGAAACTTCTAGTTCTGGAGTTGAGTGGTGCGTTCGCAGGTGCTTGTTATTTTATTTTCCTTTATAGAGGAGGAGCAATGTGTGGATCCAGACAGATCCAGTACGATTTCCCTGTCACACAGTTCCTTGTTTTCACTTTGTCACAATGGGACCCAGAGGTCTTTGGGGAGGTTGGTTCAGGAAGTGGAAGGACCAGAAAGTGGATGAGGGCATTCCTCCCCCTGGGCCTGTTTCCCCGTAAGCAAAATAAAGGCTGCACCGGGAATGACAAATGGCTGGCATGCATAACGCAGGTCTCCCCTTTCTCCTCCACCGCAGACATTACTAACGGATTGCAGCACTCTTTAATGCTGAGCACATATGCAGCTTTGGACTCCTTCTTAGCTTGGCATTCAGGCTGCCAGGGATGGCTGATCATAGATGGCGTACTAAATGACACCTACTTGCTGAGTTGGAGAGTCCCTCAGCTCTGGCCTGGGAGTTTTGAAGCCTGGCTGGCAGGCAGGAGCTGCTCTGAAAGGCAGTCAGGGAGCAAGCAGCCCACTGGCTTTGCAGCCAGCCCTGGCCAGATCCTGGCAGTGGGGAACCTCAGCTTCTACAGCCCCCCCCGCCCCCCAACGGCCTCCAGTCTCTAGAGCCCCTCACTGCCCACGCACCATCCTCCTGGGCCTCTGTGTTCCCACCTTTTGTGTGGGCAGGCTCATGTCTACCCTATGCTTGTGATCTTCGCTGGAGTTGAAAACAGCTTTGCCGGCACAGAAGGCCCGGCAAGATCATCATCACCCTCTAGTCCGGAGGGCACCGCTGGGAATGGCCCGCTGAGCCTTATCCAGTCTCCCCCAGGCAGACGGACCGCGTTCCTCTCACCACCTTTGCCTCTTAGGCCCCAGGCCTTTGTTCTTATGCTCTGCCTGCCTGGGGCCCCCATCTCTCCTCCTTCGTGGCCACAGCTCATAAAAGCCATCCTGGGTTGTGCTGCCCCAGCACCTTCCTCCCCAGCAGGAGCTAACGTGCCTCCTCCTGATGTCCACGAGGCAGAGGTCAGCTTTCTCATGGAGAATATGTGTGCTGGGCCTGCGTCCAGTTTCTGTGGGTGCCTGTCCCCGCAGGTCAGAGACCTGCCTCACGACTGGCATGAAAACACTAGCGCCATCAGGAACAACAGCAATTCCTCCGAATAAGCGGGCTTTTCCGAGCACTGGCCACTGGCTGCATCAGCTTCACACCAGGGCAGCGGGCGGTGAGGGGCAGCGCTTCACTCTGCATTGTAACGGGGAAAAGTCAAGGGCCACAAGTGTCACTGCCCACTTCCCCACCCTTTGGGAGGCTTGGGGGCTTTCCTGCCACATTCTGGCCCCAAAGCCCCAGTCCTGTGTGGACACCCTTCCCTCCCCGGAGCAGGGGACCACCGAGTGACCACAGTCACTAGTCACGGAGCGCGGGACTTGTCCCGGCTCATCCGGCTGCCTGCAGGTTATGCTAATAACAAGATCCTAGCGAGAGACATTATATCCAGTACATGGTGTGTTTGGTGATTCATCTCGCTTACACTTTATTCATCTTAGCAAATGTTAAATGACAGCTGGGGCTGTGTGCTCAGGAAGCTTTGATTTAATACTAGAAAAAACTATGGCACGTTCTTAGAAAACAAGGACAGGAATTAAGGCATCCAGACACCGCCAGTGAGCAGGGTGGGGACAGTGTTGTCTCCTGCTGCTTCATCCCAGAACAAAGCCACCCATGCGCCCACAAGGGACTCACCTGACCCCCAGACCAGAGTGCGCCATGACACCCATTGTGCGGAAGGGCCTGCAATCTGCTATTCTCATTACTGTCCATCAGCTTCAAGAAGCAAACACCACGAGCTGCTTTTCACTGGCAAAGTCACCTGAACAAGAACACTTGTGTTCACAGGAACACAGATGACAGATGCTCACTTCTGGTCCCGGCTGCTCCTGGGCTAATCTTTTTTCAAGACTTGGAAACCCTGGGCACACTGTTTCTTGATCTACAGTCCCCCCACCACATCCCTCAGCAAGCTCCCCACCCGGACAACTCCAACGCCTCCTCCAGAACAGGCTGTGATACCCCTTCCTCCAGGCAGCCTCCCTTGCCTTCCCCCCAGCCTCTTTAATATTCATTTCCTGCTAAAATGATCACAATGGGTTCAAATGCTGCTGCTTGTGTGTTTGTCTCCTCTGCCATGAGGTGGGTTTGTGGAAGCAGGGTTCATGGCTGATTCATACCCAGTACCTCCGGCCCCTCAGCATGGGCTCTGGCATGTAGTGGGGATAGAGCAAGGCCTCCAGAATACATGCGATAACTACCTGGTCTCTGTCTTCATGAACCTCATAGTTTAGTGAAAGAGATCTAATGACAAGGTGAATTCAAGGTATTTTGAACACGGATCAGACAATCCTCTCCTGAGTACCTCACATTTAAGCTTAGATCTCTGGTAAGTAAACATTAACTGGGCAAAACAAGGGTGTAAAGAACCTTCCCAGGAGAGAGAATAACAGACAAATGTTCTAAGGTGGGAGGGAGCAATTTGTGTAACTATGAAAGGCCAGTGGGGCTTTAGCAAAGAGATGGGGCAAAAGCAAAAGCTCATGGATTATGTGCATCAGTTAGGATAGGCTGGGTTATGCTGAGTAACAAATGATTCCCAAACCTCAGTGGCCTTCAGTAAGGCTTATTTACCTCTCCTGTTACATGCCCACGTGGCTCTGCTCCGTGTCATCTTACCTTTGGACTCGGGCTGACAGAGCAGTCTCTATCTGGATACTGCCAATGCTGTGGAAGAAGGAAAAGAAGTGGTAAATCATGCACTGCTTCTTAAGCGTGCGCTCACATGTCTTTCACTGTTCACCAGCACCTTTGCCATGACTGAGAGAAACAAAGGGCAGGGCTGTATAATCCTCCAGTGAGAGGGGGGCCACAGCAAAGGGCACTGAATGTGGGCGCATTGTAATCTGGTTGCACACTAAGCTTAAGATTTTGATGTCTATCTTAGGAGCAGTGGAGTACATTTTCCGTTTTTAATAAATCGCTCTGGCTGTAGTGAGGAGAACAGCAGAGTGGACGTGGGGAGAAACACTAGGAGGCCATTTCAGTTTTCTGGGGACAAAGAATAGTACTTTAGACTGGGTCCCTGGCAGTGGAACTGGAGGGAAACCAATAGACTTAAAGACTGGAGGACATAGTGCTGTGCAAAGAGAAGCAGAGGTGAGTGACCATGTGGCCCCAGGAGGGTGGTGGAAACGCAGCAGGCCTGGCATCTCCTGTCTTACCAGCTGTTTCTCCAGTCTTTTAAGAAGACCAGGTAATCTACTCTCTGTTTTTAGGTTCCCTGTGTTCTAATAAATCTCCCTTCCTGCTTAAAAAAGAGCATGAGCTATATAAAGGGGGGAACAAATGGATTAATAAGGTGAGGAGCTGCTGAGTGAACTGACAATAAATTACAGAATGACCAGGGGAATTAATTCATGTCCCCAAATGTCCAAAGAGTGAAGGGAAACTAGACTTGTCCAGAAGAAAACAGACTCTCCACCGGGCCTGCCTCAGAAGGATCCTCCCTTCCTCATCAACACGCCAGTATCTCTATTCTTCGAGGGAGCCACGACCAATTTCATCTGTGACAGAGAAAGGAGAGGAGGGAGAGAGAGGGAGGTGGATGATGGATGGGCTCCACGGAACCTCCACATCTTCCTCCCTCCCCTCCATGTGGCCTCCCTCTACTTCCCTTTCAGAGCCCCAAACTTGAATTTCAGAGGTGGGAAGGCTTGGGAATCAAAAATGTCCCCAAAGAGATTTCCTGGAGCAGCGGCAGCATAGGGCAGCCTCACAGGGACCCAGAGCCTGGGGTCCTCACAGGCACGGAAAGCCCTGATCCTCGTCTGCCCTGGTTGCTCTCAGCAGCCACGAAGAGGAAGGATCTAGATGCACAGCTGTGTAATTGTGGACTCATCTCAGCCCAGCCCTGCCGTGGGAGCATTGTGGCCATTGTCCATGGTGCTCATGGGCTGACTCAGCTGGAGAGACATGTTCTAAGACCCACCTACAGTATGTCAGAGCTGAGGGGGCTCCAGGACCTCATTTGCCCCAGTGCCTCATTTTGCAGATGAGAAATTAGAAGCCCAGAGAGGGGGAGGAATTCCTCAGGGCCACACAGTGGGTGGCAGAGTGGGACTGGAAGGTCACCTCCAGATGCCTCCTCAAACAAAACCTGTTCCCTTTGGGAGGCCCCTGGTTGATGCCCACTACTCAGAACAATTAACAGTCCTGAAAACCCGTAGCAGCATGTAGTAGGTGCTCAGTAGACATTTGTTGACTGAATAAATGATCGTTTGTTGACTGAACAAATGATTGTAATGGGAGACAAAAAACAAGCCTTGAGGCTGCGAGTGAATCCCCAGTCCTGTCTTCAAACAGGAGGTCTTGCTCCTTTTTGGTGTGGGTGGGTGAAACAGGGCTTGGGAAGAGAAGAAAGAAACGCGTCATGAATTCTTTTGTAAACAGAGGGCAATGGGGTGTGGGAGGAGGATGTGAGCAGATACATCCCAGGAAACTGAGCACAGAGGGCGCAGCAGCTGGACCCTCACCCCTGCTCTCTGGGCATCACACTGTCTCTCACCCTGGGACACAGGGCGAGCAGCTCACAGGTTTCCTGGAGAGGATGGTCACATGACCTTGACCTGGCCAATCAGCATGTTCCATCCTCCCTGGCCACTTGTGATTGGCTTAGGGCTGGGGGAGTGGCCAATCAGGTCCCTGGCAGGGCCTCATGCTGGAATCCTGTGGAAGAGAAGCTCTATTTCTGTTGGGAGGGAAGGGGACATGACGTCAGCCTGCAGCAGCTGGTGGGAACGTGACGTCAGCCTGCAGCAGTTGGAGGGGACACAATGGGGCCAAGGTTGAGGCCAAGATAGAGGCCAAGCACGGGGCCTGGGATTGAGGAGAGTCTTGGTCACCTTGCTTGGTCCTGGGCACCTGCCTGGTGTCTCTGTGTCCTGAGCTCTTCTTGTAAGGACACCAGTCCTATGGGATCTGTCATCTCAGAGTGAAGGGGGATTGTGCACCCTCAGGGCCTCAGGACGGAACCTCAATGGAAGTAGGGTCTGGTCCTGTAAGTAGTTAAGACAAGGACATTAGGGCGGCCCTAATCCTGTGTGACTGTGTCCTTACAAGACGAGGGGAGACACAGAGACAGAGGGGAAGCCACATGAAGACGAAGGCAGAGACAAGAGGGATGCGGCCACAAGCCCAGGGATGCCTGGAGCCCCCAGAAGCTGGAAGAGGCAGGAAGGACCCTCCCCTGGAGCCTCAGCACTTTCCAAGTAGACAGTTGCCATGGGTGGGCCTTAATTGAAGGCAGTGCTGTGGCTCCTGACCATTCTGTCTTGCCCGCATGGTGCCCTGGGGAGCAGCTCTCACAGGACACTGACCAGCGAGTTGGTGTCACATGAGACTACAGGGCTGGTCCTCTAGACATACAGGCTCGTGTCAACATTCCTCCTGGGCTCTGGTCACGCAGGGTGACTATGCACGGTGTGGGCCTGAGCTTTTGGCCCCTGCACAGGACCCCTGGGTGTTGGTTAAAAGTCAGGTTACACCCTAAAAATGATGGAAGGTGAATTTCTCATCAGCCCTGTGCAGTGCAGGCAGAGAGTCACAATTAATTATAGAGTTAAAAGTAGCGGGGGATATTACTCAGCCATGAAAAGGACTGAAACACCGACACAGGCTGCAACATGGATGAACCTTGAAAACATGATGCTCAGAGCAAGAAGCCAGACACAAAAGGACAATTAGTTGATTCCACTTACATGAGACGTTCAGAACAGGCAAGTCCGTAGAGACAGAAAGTGGATTGGTGGTGCTGGGGCTGTGAGAAATGAGGGGTGACCTCTAAAGAGTGGGGTTTTGGGGAGATGATGGAAATGTTGTCAAGTGGATTGTGCTGATGGCTGCACAACCCTGTGAATATGCAAAACACCACTGAGCTTAATACTTAAAATGGGTTAACTGTGTGGTATGGAAATTAAATCTCAATAAAGATGTTATCAGAAGTGAAAAACTGGAGGCCTCCAGGCCCAACTCCAGAATGTGACCCCAGAGGTGCGGGGTCGGACAGGACCTGTGTGTCTGAAAGCCCCATGTGTCCAACCAGGTGGTCTGAGGGCACCTTGCGAAATTCTCCCTGTGGCATCAGAAGCGTGGGACGCTAGTGTGGCCAGGCCTCAGGCAGAGAGGCTGGATTCCGTGGCCTTGCTGTCCTCTCTTAGGGACTGTGGCATCGTCTCCACTGTAGCAGGAGGTGGATCAGCTTGAACACCACTTCCCTCTTCTGCACGTTTCTTCTTTCTCTCCCAGCCATGGTGCTGGCTGAGCTGTGCCAGAGCAACCAAGGCAAAAGCATCATGCACGGAATGACTGAGAACTTTGACCAGGTGCCGTGGGCTCCTCAGAGGCAGTGACCCAGGACTGAGGTCCCAGAGCCTCCTTCTGAGTGTCGTGGCCCCAGTGCCCCTCTCATGGGAGTTGTTGTCAGGCTTGATGGTTGAAGCAGCCATGGTATCGAGATTTCACTGGTAGAAACTATTCCTTTTCTTCCCTCGGAGAAGCAGGTCTCCTTCTACTTTGTTGGGGAGACCCCCTTTTTAATAAACAATAATGATAAGCTGTAAGTACATATTAAGGATTAGGTTAAATACATGTAAAGAATAATCATAAAGATCAGGAAACAGAACATGATGAGTGGACACCCAGGAGTGTCCTTCCCTCGTCACAGCGTCCTCCCCACCGTGAGGTAGCTGTTCTCCTGATTTTGTGTCAGTGACTTGTCCTCATAGTTTACGCCCAGGCTCGCATCCCTAAACAACGCAGCCCAGCTTTGCCTAGTTCCAAAGTCTGTAAGTGTGTGTACCGTGCTTGCTGCTTTATTGCTCTTGATGGCTCAGCATTGTGTCCATGAGATTCTTTCATCTTGTGAATATAGTATTTTTAAAAAATAATTTTTATAGTTTTACTACCTTTAAACAAAATGTACTCCATTGCTGTGGAATATTCCTTCATAGGAGCGTGCATGGTTCATTTCTGCATCCGCTTGTGATGGCCTTCAGGTTCTTTCAGGTTTGGCTCCTGTGGCTGCAGAGTCCATGTCCGTGTGTCCTGGTGCAGGGCTGGTGGGTTTGTGTTCAGCTGGGAGGAGCACTGTGGGTCTCTGTGCACGGACTTCGCTATCTGAGGCCCGATTGTTTCAGAAGTGGTTGCATCCCCCCCCGCTGCGTACCAGGCTTTCCATTGCTCCACATCCTGCTGATATTTGATACTATGTCTTTCATGTCTGCCATTCTGGTAGGTGTATGCACAGTATTTTTCTTATGGCTTTAATCCCTCGGTTGTTAGTGAAGTTGTGCATCTTGTGGTATTCATGGACTATTTCCTGTTGTTTTTAAAAAAGTTTTAAAAGTTGTGGTCAATTACACATAACATAAAATTTACTATCTTAACCATGTTTAAGTGCACATTTCAGGGTCATGAAGCAATTCACACTGTTGTACAACACTGACCGCCATCCTCCTCCAGAACATTTTCATCTTGCAAAACTGAAACAGTCCCCGTTAAACACTCACTCCCCATTGTCCCTCCCTGAGCCCCTGCACCCACCATCCTGCTTTCTGTCTCTATGGTTCTGACTGCTCTAGGGGTCTTGTATGAGTGGATCAAGCACTGTTTGTTTTTTGTGTCTAGCTTACATCACTGAGCATAATGCCCTCAAGGTTCATCCCTGGTGCAGCCTGTGTCAGAATTGCCTTCCTTTTTAGGCTGAATAACATTCCCTTGTATTGATGGACGGTGTTTTTCTTCTCCATTCATCCATTAGTGGACACATGTAATATCTACATTCATTTCTCCTGTCATAATATTTGTGGAATAACGTCAGAAAGTCCTATGAATCAAAAGTCATTTGCCATTAACTTTTTTCTTAAACTTTTTATTGTGAAAAACATCAAAGCTAAGAAAAGGGAGAAATACATGTCAGCTTCACTTGTGTTCATGGATTAATGCTTTACGGATTCACTTTATCCCCTGTGTGTGTGCTATGCGTGTGCATGTGCCTGCTTGCATACATATGCCGTGCATGTGGATAGGTATGTGCACTTGCACACGTTAGTGTGTGCATGGGCATATGCGTGCATGTGTGTTCACATGCTAGTGTGTGAACATATTTGTGCTGTGCACGTGCATGTGTTTGTGTGTGTGCTGTGCCTGCCTGTGCGCACACCTGCGTGTTTGCTGGAACCACTTGCAAGTTGGCTGCAGACTGAATTGTGCCCCAGATATATCCGCACGCAGCTGCTCTAACAACCCTGCGTAGCCACGTAAAGGTCACAGATCTCGGGGATTTAAATGGATGGAGCAGGATATCCTGACACGGAGTCTGTCGTCCAGTGACTGTCACTGTCTCAGTAACACCCTTCACACCTTCTTTAAGCCCCATTCAGGGTCCAGTTTTTTTTTTTTTTTTTTGTAATAAATTTATTTATTTATTTTTGGCTGCGTTGGGTCTTCGTTGCTGTGCGCAGACTTCCTCTCGTTGTCGGCAATCGGGGGCCACTCTTCGTTGCGCTGTATGGGCTTCTCATTGCAGTGGCTTCTCTTATTGCGGAGCATGGGCTCTAGGCTCACGGGCTTCAGTAGCTGCGGCTCGAAGGCTCTAGGGCGCAGGCTCAGTAGCTGTGGCGCACGGGCTTAGTTGCTCCGCGGCACGTGGGATCTTCCCAGGCCAGGGCTCGAACCCGTGTCTCCTGCATTGGCAGGCAGATTCTTAACCACTGCGCCACCAGGGAAGCCCCAGGGTCCAGTTTTGAAAGTCCTGTCTACTGATTACGTTTAGAGCTGACCATGTGTTGTCTATAATAAGATTTAGACCTGACCATGTTCTGTGTATGCTGGGACTATGGACACCTGGGTAGAGACACGGCCTGGCCTCAGTACTGGGAAGCTCCGTGCCTGCATCTGAAGGTCAGTGCTTAGATGTCTGGGGTCTGGAGCTGAGGTGGGCTTGTCTACGTAACAGCCTCTCTTCTGAGTGTGGTGACCTGGTCCTCCCAAGGGTCAGTGCTATGGTCGGGGCCTTAGTCTTAATCCCTGCAAGGTTCACCTTCCCTGGGGCTCGTGGAGAATCCTCAGGAGGGCTACCTGGCAATAATTCCAATTTACCAGCATGTGCATGGTGCGTAGGAAGGCAGGTTTAGCTGGTGAATTGATTGCAGGGCACGCAGATCGGGCAAAAGGCCGATGGGTAACAGCTGAGGCTGCTGCTGAGCTCTCCTTCCAGTCTACCGTCCCTACTCAGCAGAGTCCAGAGCTGCCCTTCGGCTTTCAGCCCTGCTGTCCTGTGAGTTTTCTCAACATGTAAGTGAGACGAGAAAGGACTGAGCCTGCCAGCACCAAGGTCGTGTGTTCAACTCTAGCATGAAAGCTTTAAAAACAGTTAAAATCACACAGAACCAAAGTGAGAAGAGGAGGACTCCTCTGGGACAAGTGTGGGGAAAGGAGGCCCACCTGACACTTTTTCCCATCCCAGGAGGTCCCAGGGACCCAGCTCGTTTCCACATTGGGGGAACCCCCTGCAGAGCCATGGTGTCCTGACCAAGGGGACGTGTGACCCCAGGTGCTGGGTCTGGGGAGGTGAGGTCACCCTGGGACTGTGGACATGTGACCCAGGTGGAGGGGTCTGGGGAGGAGGGGTCACCTGGTGAGAGAGAACGTGTGACTTTAGGTGCAGGGTCTGGGGAGGTGGGTCACACTGGTGAGTGTGGATGTGTGACCCCAGGTATAGGGTGCGGGGACTGTGTGGGTCTCACCACACCTGCATGGGTCAGGATCACATGTATGGGGAGACGGCATATGCGCTCTTTGCCTGCAGTGTGTCCTGTCCCCTTTGAGATTTCCAACCTCTGCATTAAGGGTGTTGCCCTGATTAACCTGTGGTTCCTTTTCTTCTCTTAATCTTGTCACAATCATATGAGGTCAGGCATGTTTGAGTGGGTTGCTCCTCTGTGTTCTGGTGAGTGACAACACTTGGTGGTATCATATTAGTATCATAGCATATCATATGTCTAATCTATGGGGGTCACCGCTGCCTGGGTCCCCTGGACAGAGGTCAGGTGAGCACAGACTAGCCCCCCCTAAGAATGGTCTCCCACGTGCTCTGTGAGGGTACCATGATGGCCCCTAAGGTAGGGGACTGTGTCTGGGCCTCAGACATTTGTGATGAAGGGGAGTCGAAATGGAATCTCAATTAACAAGACATTATTTTAAGAATTTATTTTAAGTGAGATAAGACACACGTCACATACCCTTTACCATCATCACCATTTTAAGTGCACGTTTCTGAGGCATCAGATATATTCACTTTCTCGTGGAGCCATCACCACCATCCCTAGAACTTTTCATCTTGCAAAACCAAAATTCCACAACCATGAAAGTCTCACTCCCCATTCCCTCCCACTGCCCCTGGCACCGATATCCACTTCAGTCCCTGAGTTGTCGACTCCAGGGCACCCACTGGAGTGGAATCCTGCAGTGTTTGCTGATGGGTCATTTTGGAAGAGCTGACTTTCAGTCTGAAGCTCTGCCTGTTTGCATCTGAAGAATCTGCATTTAAGGAGAGGGTGTATGAGGAAGGGGGTGTATGCGGGACAAAGGTGTCCGGGGTGCAGATGATCCAGGACCTGACCAGCTGCCTTTTGGGTCCTCTGGTCCCATCTCTTGGTCTCTGCCTCATCTGCATCATCACTGTCCCCGCTGGCACCCCTGGGGTGTTGTTGTCTGAGCGAGATTCCCCTGGTGCCCCTGCTCTCCTCCCCTCCTCCTGCTGGTTGGGGAGGGAACTGCTTGCTGTGTGGTCTCTACTCCTGAGGCACGAAGGACCCTGTAGCATGCACCTGCAGAGTGTGGGGTGTGGTCCCAAGAGCATGGGGCCCACATAGGACACAACATCGGGGCGTGACAAGTGCTAGGGCTGCCTTATCACTGACAGGGAATGTTGCCCAGATCCTGCTCGAGAGGGCGTGGTGGGTGGCCTGGGACCCTAGAGGCCCCATTCCTATCCTGGAGCTTGGAGAGTGCATCCCCATGGGCTCCAGATTCACCCCATATCTCAGCCGTATCCCTCTGTCCTGTCTTTGAAGTCAGGAAAACGAGCTCTCTTGTCCACAAGATAGGCCTGGTCCTGTTGGTATTAGGATTCTTTCAGCTAGGCGTCCTGGGATAGCAGCTCTTTTTAGGCCTGAGAAGGAACAACTCAGGAGTGTACAACAATTTCAGATGAAACTAATATTCAATGACTATCTCTAACTACTCGGTTGTTGACTTCTATTAGTCATTATTCTCCTGGTTTTAGCTCTGATGTGGGGATTACAGAGGAGTCAACATTTAAATCTTCATCATCTGTGTATTTGTAGCTTCAGTATCATTACTGACCCATAGTTTTTTATGGTTTGGGAAGAGTTACTGATTTCATGTATCATGTAAAGGATTCATAATGATGATAGGGCAATTAAGATTACAATAATGGCTAGTAAATTGTTCACATTTTCTCTACCTGTGCATCTATTGTATGCATGTGAGTTAGTTTAGATGTCAATATTAGGGAAATGATATAGAGGACTAGAGAACTTATTTTAAAAATCACTATTAATGTGTGATGATGAAAATGTAAAAGTTCTTCCTTAATCGGTGATGTTGTATCTTGAGAGCCTAGATGAAATTGATATGCCTTAGTGATATACAGGATTTTAGCCTATGATTTAACTTTGACAAAGCTACATCACTTTTTACTTTTATCTCATTTATTGAGAAGGACATAATTGTTACGGTGTTGGCTTGAAACTGGTTGAGAAGGACTTGAGTCCTTCCTTATTTTACATTTACATAGGTAGGATCTTGAAACATAGGATATGGTGGAGGGCATTCGTGTAACCATTCTAGGTTAGAAGTAGCAATTTCCACTGCTAAGACTTCTTGTTTAGACGCAAATGCTTTTCAAAGTGTGAAGATTATTAGCATTACTGCTGCTACTGAGATAAATGAGCCTAAAGACAAAATATTTCATGTTGTGTGTGCCTCAGGGTACTCAGACTAACGCAGTGACACCCCTGAGAGGCCAAGAAAGCGCTGCAGGAAGTCATATTTACTACTACAAATATACTTGTGAAGTGAATGTTTGCTCATGCTGAGTTAACTGTATAACCTGAGAATAGTGGGAATCAGTGTAGGAAGCCTCCTATAATAGTGAAGACTGCTCCCATGGACATTAGGTCATGGAAGTGTGCTACTACGCAGTATGTATCCTGGAGGACAATGTCTGGGGATGAGCTGGCTAAGATGATTCCTGTCAAACCACCTACTGTAAAAAGAAAAAGTAAAGCCTAAAACTCATAGTATAGTGGGAAGTCATATAATATTACCTCCGTGAACAGTTGCTAACCAGGGACTTCCCTGGTGGCGCGGTGGTTAAGAATCTGCCCTGCCAATGCAGGGGACACGGGTTCGAGCCCTCGTCTGGGAAGATTCCACATGCCGCGGAGCAAAAAGCCCGTGCACCACAACTACTGAGCCTGCCCTCTAGAGCCCGCAAGCCACAACTACTGAAGCCCACGCGCCTAGAGGCCGTGCTCTGCAACAAGAGAAGCCACTGCAATGAAAAGGCCGCACACCACAACGAAGAGTAGCTGCCACTCACCGCAACCAGAGAAAGCCCACGCGCAGCAACCAAGACCCAATGCAGCCAAAAAAAAAAAAAAAAAAAAAGAAAAGAAAAAGAAAAATTAAATAAAAAGTTGCTAATCAGCTAGATACTTTTACTCCTGTAGGGATAGAAGTAATTACGGTAGCTGAAGCAAAGTATGCTCCTGAGTCGACAGCTATCCCTATGGTAAACCTATGATGGGCCCACAAGAGAACTCCTAAAAAGCCAGTGGACATGACTCATACTAGTCCCAAATAGCTGAAAGGCACTTTTTGTCCTAAATAGTATGTAATGATATGTGAGTTTATAACAAACCCTGGTAGGCCATGAATACAGACTTCAGGGTGAGCAAAGAATCAAAATAGGTGTTGGTATAGGATTCGGTCTCCTCCTGCAGGGTCAAAGAAAGTAGTGTTTAGATTTCTATCTCTTAACGGTATGGCAATTCTGGCTGCTCAGACTGAGAGTGGTAATTATAGTAATATGGCTATAGTTGGGGAAGATTAAACAAATAATGGTGTTTGGTATTGGGATATGACTGCTGGTTTTGTATTAAAGACTGTAGTAATAAAAGTAATAATACCAAGAATTGAAGAGACATCTGCTAAATGTAAGGAGAAAACAGTTAGGTCGACAGAGGCTCCTGCATGGGCCAGATTGCAGGCTAGAGCTGAATACACGGTTCCACTGGTACCAGAACCAGCTTCTACTACTGGTGATATGAGTAGGAGTAAGGATGATAGGGGAAGTAGTCAAAAGTTTATATGATTTATTTGGGGAAATGCTACTTCAGGTGTCCGAGTTATTAGTGGCCCAAGCCAGTTTTCAAAGCCTGCAATGATAATGGGTACAACTATAAAGAAAACTATTACAAGTGCAGGGACTGTTATGACTACCTTACAGATTTGGGCATCTCCAAGTAGCGCTCCAGGTTAGCATAGCTCAGACTGGATTCATATACTTAAGGTGCTGCCTGCTACTCCAGCTCAAGCACCAAATAGTAAATATAAAATGCCGATATCTTTGTGATTTATTGAAAATAATCAGCAGTGTATGAACAGAGGTAAAATGACTGAGTTAGCATTCGACTGTAAATCTAAAGACAGAGATTGAGCCCTCCTTCTGGCAAACCCTGTGGTGAATCAACAAATTGAATTGTAACTTGAGAGAAGCAGCTTCAATTCTGCCGGTGATTTTCCTGCCTTTTTCTTCTTTTTTTCTTTCTCAAATGAAGGAGAAGTAGACTGAAGCCAGTTGACTAGAGGATTTGACTGTTAACTAAAGTTTCCTGGGGTTAAAACTCATCAGTCTCCTAAAGATTTGGCTTAAATACAATGTTTGCTTTACATTCAATTGATGTAGAATAAAGTCTTGCAATCCTTATTTTTAGGAATTAAGTAAATTTTACTTGTTTAGGGTTTTGAAATCTCTTGGTCTGAACTAACCTAAATTCCTAGTCCAGCACCAATAGAATGGGTGTTGTGTGTAGTAATCGTATGGGTATTAGGATTGGTAATGATAGGAAGGTTATTTCTTTGTATGTTCAAATTGTTTTGTGTTTGTGTTGTTCAATGAAGGGAATATAGTTATTGATGTGGATTATGTTAGCTGCAAGTAGAAATATATGCTGAGGACTGCTATGATGGCTATTAGTGTTGGGAGAATGATGTTGTCATTTTTGTTATCTCTTGGATAATTATTCATTTGGGTCAAAACCTTGATAGTGATGGGCTATGTCCTAATGATACCATAATGGTGAGGAAAAGGATTGTGATGGGGGGTGTTTTATCACATGTGTGTGATAATGATACTCTTGTAGTACATGATCTGGGCATAAATAAGAAGAAGATAGTGTTGTTATGATATAAATTAGTATGTTTAGGATTGTTATAATCTGAATATACATTATAATAGCTGTTATTCATCCTATATGGGCAATTGATGAGGAGGGTGTAATTCTTTCCAGGTGAGTATGGCGAAGTCTGCCTCAGCCTCCAGCTATGATTTATAATATCACTATGATTAATAGTATATTTAGGTTGATGGATGGTGACATGTGGTATAAAACTGATAGGGGTGCAATTTTGTGATGTTGATAGCATCAGGTCTGCTGTTCACGGGATGCCTTGTGTGACTTCAGGTACTCAGAAGTGAAATGGGGAAAGTCCTACTTTTGTGACAAGGGCGATTGTCATGAGGATGGATGCTGCTGGATTAAAGATTTTTGTTATTCATTGTGTTCTTTGACCAGAGTATATTAGATTAATGTTAATAGCCATTATAAGTATTGATGTGGTGGATTGTTTTAGGAAATATTTGTTGGATGCTTCTGTAGCTTATGGGTTCATGTTTTTTATTAAAATGGGGATACCATTAACCAGTGTGAGCTTGTTATACAATTATATTTCCTGAGATAATGGTCAGTAGAATGATAGTAAAAACAATGAGAGTTTATCAGCACAGGAAGGATATACAAAAACATTTTGGGGGTATGGGCCTGAAGCTTACTTGGAGAGCCTTACTATATAGCATGTGGTGTAATGTGGTAGCATGGAGAATGTAAAATTCTTAGGAAGAATTCAATTCCAGGAATAAGAGCATTGAAACCTCTATGATTTACTCTATCAAAGTAACTGTTTTGTCAGACATATTTCTTAAGTTTGTGGTGGGTTGCCTGGTATGATGACAGGTAGTGAAAACTCTCATATACATAGGGCTAATGTTAGTAGCAAAAAAACTTTTTATAAGAGATGTATATGTTGATCATATCAAAATTGTGGGTAGGATGCTCAAATTCATAGAAAGGAGATTTTTAGATGTGTTTTAATGATGACTTGGGCTGTATATAATTCTGGCACCTAGATATTGTTGAATGCTCCTAAAAATAGATTGTGGTGGAAATGTTTATTATAGGGAAATTGACATATTCTCTAGGAAGAATGGGGTGAATGGGCCTGCTACATTTTCTACATTGAAGACATATACAGGTTTTGATTCTACTTCTGTTAAATCAAGTGGGGCTTCATTGGATTTCTGCTACTGTGGAGATAATCAAATTCTGGGTAGGGGTCAGGAGAAAATTAGTCATAGGTGTTCTTGTGTAATAATTACTGTTGGGAGGAGGGGCAAGATGGCGGAAGAGTAAGACGCGGAGATCACCTTCCTTCCCACAGATACAGTAGAAATACATCCACACGTGGAACTGCTCCTACAGAACACCCACTGAACGCTGGCAGAAGACGTCAGACCTCCCAAAAGGCAAGCAAATCCCCCTGTACTTGGGTAGGGTAAAAGAAAAAAGAAATAACAGAGACAAAAGAATAGGGACGGGACCTGAGCCAGTGGGAGGGAGCCGTGAAGGAGGAAAGGTTTCCAGGCACTAGGAAGCCCCTTCGCGGGCAGAGACTGCGGGTGGCAGAGGGGGGAGCTTCGGAGCCACGGAGGAGAGCGCAGCCACAGGGGTGCGGAGGGCAAAGCGGAGAGATTCCCGCATGGAGGATCAGTGCCGACCAGCACTCACCAGCCCGAGAGGCTTGTCTGCTCACCCGCCGGGGCGGGCGGGGCCTGGGAGCTGAGGCTGGGGCTTCGGTGCTGGCCGGGAGGGAGTCCGGGAAAAAGTCTGCAGCTGCTGAAGAGGCAAGAGACTTTTTCTTGCCTCTTTGTTTCACGGCGCGCAAGGAGAGGGAATTCAGAGTGCCGCCTAAACGAGCTCCAGAGACGGGCGCGAGCCGCGGCTATCAGCGCGGATCCCACAGCAACAGGGGCGCAGAGGGAAAAACGGAGAGATTCCCGCACAGAGGCTCGGCGCCGAGCAGCACTCACCAGCCCGAGAGGCTTGTCTGCTCACCCGCCGGGGCGGGCGGGGGCTGGGAGCCGAGGCGCGGGCTTCGGTCGGATCGCAGGGAGAGGACTGGGGCTGGCGGCGTGAACACAGCCTGAAGGGGTTGGCGCGCCGCGGCTAGCCGGGAGGGAGCCCGAGAGGAGGTCTGCAGCCGCCGAAGAGGCAAGAGACTTTTTCTTGCCTCTTTGTTTTGCAGCGCGCAAGGAGAGGGGATTCAGAGCGCCGCGTAGACGAGCTCCAGAGACGGGCGCGAGCCGCGGCTATCAGCGCGGACCCCAGAGACTGGTAGGAGACGCTAAGGCTGCTGCTGCCGCCAACAAGAAGCCTGTGTGCGAGCACAGGTCACTCTCCACACCGCCCCTCCCAGGAGCCGGTGCAGCTCGCCACTGCCAGGCTCCCGTGATCCGGGGACAACTTCCCCGGGAGAACGCACGGCGCGCCTCGGGCTGCTGCAACGTCATGCCGGCCTCTGCCGCCGCAGGCGCGCCCCGCCTCCTCCGTATCCCTCCCTCCCCCCGCCTGAGTGAGCCAGAGCCCCCGAAGCAGCTGCTCCTTTAACCCCGTCCTGTCTGGGTGGGGAACGGACGCCCTCAGGCGACGTACATGCAGAGGCGGGTCCAAATCCAAAGCTGAACCCTGGGAGCTGTACGAAGAAGAGAAAGGGAAATCTCTCCCAGCAACCTCAGAAGCAGTGGATTAAAGCTCCACAAACAACTTGATGTGCCTGCATCTGTTGAATACCTGAATAGACAACGAATCATCCCAAATTCAAGAGGCGGACTTTAGGAGCAGGATATATTAATTTTTCCCCTTTTCCTTTTTTTGTGAGTGTATATGTGTAGGCTTCTCGGTGAGATTTTGTCTGTATAGCTTTGCTTTCACCATTAGTCCTAGGGTTAGGTCCGTCCGTTTTTTTTTTTTTTTTAAATTTTTTTCCTAATATATGTTTTCTTAATAATTTTTTCTGTATTTTCTATTTTTAGAAATTAAAAAAATTTTTAATAAGTTTTTTCATATTTTTTATTTTAAAAAATTAAAAATTTTTTCTTAATACATTTTTTTCTTAATAATTTTTTTCTTATTTTTTACTATAAAAATTAATAAATCTATTTTTAAAAATTAAAAAAAAATTTTCTGAATACATTTACTCTTAATAATCTTTTTTCTTATTTTTTATTATAATAGCTTTATTTTATTTTATTTTATTTTATCCTCTTTCCTTCTTTCTATTTTTTTCTCCTCTATATTCTGAGCTGTGTGGATGAAAGGCTCTTGGTGCTCCAGCCAGGCATCAGGGCTGTGCCTCTGAGGTGGGAGAGCCAACTTCAGGACACTGGTCCACAAGAGACCTACCAGCTCCACGTAATACCAAACGGCGAAAATCTCTCAGAGATCTCCATCTCAACATCAAGACCCAGCTTCACTCAACGACCAGCAAGCTACAGTGCTGGACACCCTATGCCAAACAACTAGCAAGACAGGAACACAGCCCCATCCATTAGCAGAGAGGCTGCCTAAAATCATAAGGCCACAGACACCCCAAAACACACCACCAGACGTGGACGTGCCCACCAGAAAGACAAGATCCAACCTCATCCACCAGAACACAGGCACTAGTCCCCTCCACCAGGAAGCCTACACAACCCACTGAACCAACCTTACCCACTGGGGACAGATACCAAAAACAACGGGAACTACGAACCTGCAGCCTGTGAAAAGGAGACCCCAAACACAGTAAGATAAGCAAAATGAGACGACAGAAAAACACACAGCAGATGAAGGAGCAGGGTCAAAACACAGCAGACCTAACAAATGAAGAGGAAATAGGTAGTCTACCTGAAAAAGAATTCAGAATAATGATAGTAAGGATGATCCAAAATCTTGGAAATAGAATAGACAAAATGCAAGAAACATTTAACAAGGACGTAGAAGAACTAAAGAGGAACCAAGCAACGATGAAAAACACAATAAATGAAATTAAAAATACTCTAGATGGGATCAATAGCAGAATAACTGAGGCAGAAGTAAGGATAAGTGACCTGGAAGATAAAATGGTGGAAATAACTACTGCAGAGCAGGATAAAGAAAAAAGAATGAAAAGAACTGAGGACAGTCTCAGAGACCTCTGGGACAACATTAAACGCACCAACATTCGAATTATAGGGGTCCCAGAAGAAGAAGAGAAAAAGAAAGGGACTGAGAAAATATTTGAAGAGATTATAGTTGAAAACTTCCCTAATATGGGAAAGGAAATAGTTAATCAAGTCCTGGAAGCACAGAGAGTCCCATACAGGATAAACCCAAGGAGAAACACGCCAAGACACATATTAATCAAACTGTCAAAAATTAAATATAAAGAAAACATATTAAAAGCAGCAAGGGAAAAACAACAAATAACACACAAGGGAATCCCCATAAGGTTAACATCTGATCTTTCAGCAGAAACTCTGCAAGCCAGAAGGGAGTGGCAGGATATACTTAAAGTCATGAAGGAGAAAAACCTACAACCAAGATTACTCTACCCAGCAAGGATCTCATTCAGCTGTGATGGAGAAATTAAAACCTTTACAGACAAGCAAAAGCTGAGAGAGTTCAGCACCACCAAACCAGCTTTACAACAAATGCTAAAGGAACTTCTCTAGGCAAGAAACACAAGAGAAGGAAAACACCTACAATAACAAACCCAAAACATTTAAGAAAATGGGAATAGGAACATACATATCGATAATTACCTTGAATGTAAATGGATTAAATGCTCCCACCAAAAGACACAGACTGGCTGAATGGATACAAAAACAAGACCCATATATATGCTGTCTACAAGAGACCCACTTCAGACCTAGAGACACACACAGACTGAAAGTGAGGGGATGGAAAAAGATATTCCATGCAAATGGAAATCAAAAGAAAGCTGGAGTAGCAATTCTCATATCAGACAAAATAGACTTTAAAATAAAGAATGTTATAAGAGACAAAGAAGGACACTATATAATGATCAAGGGATCGATCCAAGAGGAAGGTATAACAATTGTAAATATTTATGCACCCAACATAGGAGCACCTCAATACATACGGCAAATACTAACAGCCATAAAAGGGGAAATCGACAGCAACACAATCATAGTAGGGGACTTTAACACCCCACTTTCACCAATGGACAGATCATCCAAAATGAAAATAAATAAGGAAACACAAGCTTTAAATGATACATTAAACAAGATGGACTTAACTGATATTTATAGGACATTCCACCCAAAAACAACAGAATACACATTTTTCTCAAGTGCTCATGGAACATTCTCCAGGATAGATCATATCTTGGGTCACAAATCAAGCCGTGGTAAATTTAAGAAAATTGAAATCGTATCAAGTATCTTTTCCGACCACAACGCTATGAGACTAGATATCAATTACAGGAAAAGATGTGTAAAAAATACAAACACATGGAGGCTACACAATACACTACTTAATAACGAAGTGATCACTGAAGAAATCAAAGGGGAAATCAAAAAATACCTAGAAACAAATGACAGTGGAGATACGACGACCCAAAACCTATGGGACGCAGCAAAAGCAGTGCTAAGAGGGAAGTTTATAGCAATACAAGCCTACCTCAAGAAACAGGAAACATCTCGAATAAACAACCTAACCTTGCACCTGAAGCAATTAGAGAAAGAAGAACAAAAAAACCCCAAAGCCAGCAGAAGAAAAGAAATCATAAAGATCAGGTCAGAAATAAATGAAAAAGAAATGAAGGAAACAATAGCAAAAATCAATGAAACTAAAAGCTGGTTCTTTGAGAAGATAAATAAAATTGATAAACCATTAGCCAGACTCATCAAGAGAAAAAGGGAGAAGACTCAGATCAATAGAATTAGAAATGAAAAAGGAGAAGTAACCACTGACACTGCAGAAATACAAAAGATCATGAGAGATTACTACACGCAACTCTATGCCAATAAAATGGACAACCTGGAAGAAATGGACAGATTCTTAGAAATGCACAAACTGCCGAGACTGAACCAGGAAGAAATAGAAAATATGAACAGACCAATCACAAGCACTGAAATTGAAACTGTGATTAAAAACCTTCCAACAAACAAAAGCCCAGGACCAGATGGCTTCACAGGTGAATTCTATCAAACATTTAGAGACGAGCTAACACCTATCCTTCTCAAACTCTTCCAAAATATTGCAGAGGGAGGAACACTCCCAAACTCATTCTACGAGGCCACCATCACCCTGATACCAAAACCAGACAAAGATGTCACAAAGAAAGAAAACTACAGGCCAATATCACTGATGAACATAGATGCAAAAATCCTCAACAAAATACTAGCAAACAGAATCCAACAGCACATTAAAAGGATCATACACCATGATCAAGTGGGGTTTATCCCAGGAATGCAAGGATTCTTCAATATACGCAAATCAATCAATGTGATACACCATATTAACAAATTGAAGGAGAAAAACCATATGATCATCTCAATAGATGCAGAGAAAGCTTTCGACAAAATTCAACACCCATTTATGATAAAAGCCCTGCAGAAAGTAGGCATAGAGGGAACTTTCCTCAACGTAATAAAGGCCATATATGACAAACCCACAGCCAACATTGTCCTCAATGGTGAAAAACTGAAACCATTTCCACTAAGATCAGGAACAAGACAAGGTTGTCCACTCTCACCACTATTATTCAACATAGTTTTGGAAGTGTTAGCCACAGCAATCAGAGAAGACAAAGAAATAAAAGGAATCCAAATCGGAAAAGAAGAAGTAAAGCTGTCACTGTTTGCAGATGACATGATACTATACATAGAGAATCCTAAAGATGCTACCAGAAAACTCCTAGAGCTAATCAATGAATTTGGTAAAGTAGCAGGATACAAAATAAATGCACAGAAATCTCTTGCATTTCTATACACTAACGACAAAAAATCTGAAAGTGAAATTAAGAAAACACTCCCGTTTACCATTGCAACAAAAAGAATAAAATATCTAGGAATAAACCTACCTAAGGAGACAAAAGACCTGTATGCAGAAAATTATAAGACACTGATGAAAGAAATTAAAGATGATACAAATAGATGGAGAGATATACCATGTTCCTGGATTGGAAGAATCAACACTGTGAAAATGACTCTACTACCCAAAGCAATCTACAGATTCAATGCAATCCCTATCAAACTACCACTGGCATTTTTCACAGAACTCGAACAAAAAATTTCACAATTTGTATGGAAACACAAAAGACCCCGAATAGCCAAAGCAATCTTGAGAACGAAAAATGGAGCTGGGGGAATCAGGCTCCCTGACTTCAGACTATATTACAAAGCTACAGTAATCAAGACAGTTTGGTACTGGCACAAAAACAGAAATATAGATCAATGGAACAGGATAGAAAGCCCAGAGATAAACCCACGCACATATGGTCACTTTATCTTTGATAAAGGAGGCAAGCATATACAGTGGAGAAAAGACAGCCTCTTCAATAAGTGGTGCTGGGAAAATTGGACAGATACATGTAAAAGTATGAAATTAGAACACTCCCTGACACCATGCACAAAAATAAACTCTAAATGGATTAAAGACCTAAGTGTAAGGCCAGACACTATAAAACTCTTAGAGGAAAACATAGGCAGAACACTCTATGACATACATCACAGCAAGATTCTTTTTGACCCAGCTCCCAGAGAAATGGAAATAAGAACACAAATAAACAAATGGGACCTAATGAAACTTAAAAGCTTTTGCACAGCAAAGGAAACCATAAACAAGACCAAAAGACAACCATCAGAATGGGAGAA
Source organism: Eschrichtius robustus (assembly GCF_028021215.1). Classification (NCBI taxonomy): domain Eukaryota; kingdom Metazoa; phylum Chordata; class Mammalia; order Artiodactyla; family Eschrichtiidae; genus Eschrichtius; species Eschrichtius robustus. The sequence continues at coordinate 314,610 of NC_090836.1, read as the reverse complement.
AATATTTGCAAATGAAGCAACTGACAAAGGATTAATCTCCAAGATTTACAAGCAGCTCATGCAGCTCAATAACAAAAAAACGAACAACCCAATCCAAAAATGGGCAGACGAGCTAAATAGACATTTCTCCAAAGAAGATATACAGATTGCCAACAGACACATGAAAGAATGCTCAACATCATTAATCATTAGAGAAATGCAAATCAAAACTACAATGAGATATCATCTCACACCGGTCAGAATGGCCATCATCAAAAAATCTAGAAACAATAAATGCTGGAGAGGGTGTGGAGGAAAGGGAACACTCTTGCACTGTTGGTGGGAATGTAAATTGATACAGCCACTATGGAGAACAGTATGGAGGTTCCTTAAAAAACTACAAATAGAACTACCATACGACCCAGCAATCCCACTACTGGGCATATACCCTGAGAAAACCATAGTTCAAAAAGAGTCATGTACCAAAATGTTCATTGCAGCTCTATTTACAATAGCCAGGACATGGAAGCAACCTAAATGTCCATCAACAGATGAATGGATAAAGAAGATGTGGCACATATATACAATGGAATATTACTCAGCCATGAAAAGAAATGAAATGGAGGTATTTGTAATGAGGTGGATGGAGTTAGAGTCTGTCATACAGAGTGAAGTAAGTCAGAAAGAGAAAAACAAATACAGTATGCTAACACATATATACGGAATCTAAGGAAAAAAAAAAAGGCCATGAAGAACCTAGTGGCAAGACGAGAATATAGACACAGACCTACTAGAGAATGGACTTGAGGATATGGGGAGGGGGTGGGGTGAGATGTGACAGGGTGAGAGAGTGTCATGGACATATATACACTACCAAATGTAAAATAGATAGCTAGTGGGAAGCAGCCGCATAGCACAGGGAGATCAGCTCGGTGCTTTGTGACCACCTAGAGGGGTGGGATGGGGAGGGTGGGAGGGAGGGAAATGCAAGAGGGAAGAGATATGGGAACATATTGTATATGTATAACTGATTAACTTTGTTATAAGGCAGAAGCTAACACACCATTGTAAGGCAATTATACTTCAATAAAGATGTTTAAAAAAATAATTACTGTTGAAAGTGTAAATGAGCCATTCATCAGTAGGACTGAGAATAGAATAACTGTTACATTACTTCATATGAGATTGTCTGTGCTACTGTCCCTAGAGCTCCAGTGAGTGAGTATTTTGAATCTGAAGCTCATCCAGATCAGAGGATGGAATAAATGGCTAGGCTTGATATGGCTAATATAAATAGTATGCCTACATTTATATTAATCAGTGGATAAGATATGGGAAGAGGAATTCATGTTGTGAGAGCCAGGGTTAAGGCTAGCATTGGGGCAATAATATATAAATTGATGATGTTGATGGTCATGGTGGTTCTTTAATAAATAATTTGAATGTCTCAGCAATGGGTTGTAATAATCCATGGGGGCTGATGATTTTTGGCCCTTTCTGGATTTGTATATAGCCTAGGATTCTCCATTTAGTTAACATGAGGAATGCTATGGTGAATTAAATTGGGTAATTTGTGAAAGAATGTTGATTATAAACATATTCTTAGGAAGAGGACTTGAACCAGTGCAGATAAAGGTTTCAGTTTTACATAATTACCGGGCTCTGCCACCGTAACAAACCCTGTTCTACAGTAGGGTATGTATAAATTAATTGAATGTAGATTATATCATCATTTAGTTTGAAGACATTTTGTAAAGTAAGCCAAATTGCTTTTGTCCTTTCATACTGGAAGAAATCTGCAATAGACAGAAACCAACCAGGATGACTCCAGTCTGAACTCACATCACGTGAGACTTTAATCGCTGAACAAACAGACAATTAATAGCAGTTATACCATTGAAATGTCGTGATCCAGCATCAAGGTCATAAACCACATTGCCGATATGAACTCCAGAATACAATTACACTGTTATCCCTAGTAAAACTTGTTCCGTTGATCAGTGTTTTAGAAGAACAGGTGATAAAGCATTTTGACTAGCTGGTCTAAATTTTAATCACTCGGAGGCGGTTTTATTCTCCAAAAAATAAATGGTGCACGGGCTCAAGGCACGCCGGCTTCAGTAGTTGTGGTGCGCAGGCTCAGTAGTTGTGGCCCACTGGCTTAGTTGCTCCGTGGCACGTGGGATCTTCCCGGACCGGGGATCGAACCGGGTCCCCTGCATTGGCAGGCGAATTCTTAACCACTGCATCACCAAGGAAGTCCCAGAATTGCAGTCTCCCTTTTAATATACCTTAAGCCCAAAGAATCCATGGAAAAGTGTTACAGAAAATAAGACAATAAAATATTGTAAGGACTATAACAGAAGCATATAGTACACAGTTCATATAGACACATCCCAAGCAGTTACAAAGTATATTAAAAGGCAGGCTGCAATTTGAAAAGAATAAGATAAATTATACCCACAAACTCCCAATCTTTCCTGAAACGTTGCAAACTGAAACCCTATTGTAGGAAGCAGAAGATTCCAGGAGACATTCTACAAATGAAGGACTCCAAACCCTGTGGTTGGATAAGGAATTCTGGAAGGAAGGTATCCTCACCCAAGGAGAGCAGGTTCCTATACTTCTCTAACATCACATCCCTGTACAATTCCCATTGATCTTGGTCCAGGCAGTCTCACTCCTCTTGAGAGAAATCTATGGCCACATCCTGGAATGTCAGCAGTCCCTGAAATCAAAAGTACACATGCCATGTGGCCACGGGAAGAGTTCATAATGTGACCCAAGAAGAAAACAGCAAGGTAAGAGAACTGGTTTTAATTTAGAAGACTGTCTGCAATTATCCACTAATATATATATATATATATATATATATATATATATATATATATATATATATATATATATATATATATATATATATATATATACACATATGTATATATTTACAAAGTAACTTTCTCTACCTTATTTCTAACTACAAGAAAAGAGTACGGCGTGTGATCCACAAAACCAGTATAGAGACTATACTTGTCTGGAAAAGAAATGATAAAATGATGGTTTCAACACAGGCATATGCATTTTTGAGTGATTTATATCAAACTGGATAAAATGTGTGTATTTCTCAGACAGAAAAGACATGTCGAGGTAGAAATGTACCTTTCAACTATTCATGGGTACACAAGTACACTGGGGAGATTGTAAAAGTGCAGGTTGTGATTCAGTAGGTCCGGTGGGCCTGAGTTCTATTTTTTTAACAAGCTCATTTTTAACTAGTGATGCCACAGTCTCTGATTCATTAACCACAATTGTGAATAGAAGAGACATAATTAGAAAGGTAAAAATTCATATTTAACTTTGAACTTAAAGTGTTTTATGGATTTTACACCTTTAATAGAATAGTAAGCACAGCAGCAACAATCATTTGTGAATATTTACTATAGACCGTGTATCTTTCTAACTTTTTTGTGTAGGATTCCAGGAAAAAGGCCTGGGCTGCGGCCACAGTGGGCGTGGCCCCCAGGCCGGGCCGCCCCTCCACGCCCGCCCCTCCAGGACCCCCGACGGGGCCCTGCGCTCCTGGCGGCTCCTCCCCCAGCGCCCCCCCTTCCCGGAAGGCCTCGGGGCAGAGCGGTCCCACCTCCTCGCCCAGAATGGAGTCCGCGTTTCCGCAGAGCTGGAACTCACGGCTCGGGGTCTCTTCCCTCCGCCGTCACTGAAGTGCCCCGGAGCCCGAGGGGAGGGCGGTCTCACTGAGGCTGCCGGCTCTGGAGGGGCCCCGGTGGCCAAAGCCGCGACAGTCCTGGGGACCGCGGGCCGGGTAAGTGGGCGCCGACCCTCCTCCTGGTCCGGTGCCTGGGCGGCAGCGCAAGACCAGCTTCTGAGGGGCAGGGGTTCGCTGCCACCCGCCGCTGCTGTGCAGAAAGAGCGGCCCCCAGCGTCTGGTCCCGGGGAACTTCGGTCCCTCCTCTCGCCCCTGCCCTCAGCCTGGCTCGCGGGGCCTGGTGGGCGTGGGGAGTGGGTCGGCCTGAGCGTCCTGAGGGGAAACGGGGCAAGGGAGGCGCAGGGTCCGGCTGCAGCGTCAGCGCCCCTCCTCCCGACTTCGGGGAAAGTGGCTGAAAACGCATCCTCAGGCTCGCAGGCCCCTTGTTCAGTCGAGTCTCTCTGCGCTCCTTCCTCCCTGAGCTAAAGTACCGGGGGGGAGGGGACAGGGCAGGGGACTGGCGCAGGTAGTGGGGAACATCAAAAGGTGATTGTTAACTAAGGAAAACTAGCTCTCCCAAGGTGAGGAATGCATCGCTTTTCTTTGTACGGGCTCACTGAAATCCTTCCTTTGATATGCACCTCAGCTCTCTGGGGCCTGCATTCTGTATTCGCATATGCTGAGTGCCTCAGGGCCCGCCGGCTCACATTGGAGGGCTGCAAGTGCTGAAGACTGTGACATCCTTTTTTTACTGATATGGCAAGAAATATTCCATTTCTCACAGGCTTGAGGGTCAGACAGTGAAGAAAAGTCGGAGAATCTCACTCGGCATGTACTTTGGTTTACATATAGATAATATTTATACTTAACTGTGCTAATAGAGGTTCTCAAGTCCAATCAACTTGTACTACTGCCCTCTATGTATCAATTTCATCAATATCATAAGATAAATGCCTATAGAATTGACTTAATCCATTTAAATAGGATAATGATTTTTAAAGGAAACATAATAGAAATATAACAACAAAACCTTTACCACTAAAGGCTGGGTCTGGAACAACCTAAATAAATGTTCCATTGTTAAAATATTGAAAGATGTATTCAGTAGAAATATCAACAAAAATGACAAATAATAAGGGCAGCAGAATGTTGAAATGTTCTATCTTTATCATTAAAGTGGCAGAAAATCATTTATTAGTAGGCACTGGGGGCAGAAGATGCCTGATTTTATATCTTTGTCATATTTGTGCAGTTGTTTCAACAAGTAACTTAAAGACAAAATGGAAAAACAAGGAGGTTTGTGCCTGAGATCATGTTGATGTGAAACCAGGGATGGCCACCTTGTGCCAGGTGAATTAAGTTTACCTGGCAGGTAGACCGCAGAGCTCCTGGGAAGCAAGGGTTGGAATTTTTCTGCTGGGTGCCCCTTAGGTTGTGACTTGATTGATTGTGGTCATCTTTCGGGAAAGACCTGATCACAGGAAAAGGGTGGAAATAGAGCGATTTGGGGAGCAGCTAACAACATTCATCACAGCTCACGGCCTGAATGAATTTTAAAGAAACAGGAAAACAAATGCTTCTTATGGAATCAGAGAATGTGAGGGCTGGACAATCCCAGAAAATGAGGAACACCCATCCCATTTTCCAGATGAGAAAACAGAGGCCCAGCAAGGTGAAATCCCTCACCCAAGTTGCACCTGTCTCTCCTCCCCACTACATGGTTCATGAAAGCAGGACTCTTCCTGTCTTGATCACTGCTGAACCCCAAAAAGGGCCAGGCATCTAGCAGCTGCTCCAAAAATTTTGGTTGACTGTAGGAACAATGCTATTTCTTTCTTTCTCACTCTTATTCAGGATTGTGCCAAGAACTCCCCAGGTTGCAATGTAATTTGATAAATGTAAATATTAATTGAGTTTTGTTGTGATGAGGACTTAGGCTTTGAAGGTAACAGACTTGGTTCAGATCTTGGTTCTGCCACTCAATAGCTGTTTGGCTTTGGGAAAATTACTAAACCTCTCTGAGATTATTTCCTCCTTTGTAAAGTGGGGATAAAACTATCTGAGCCAGCAGAGCACCTGCATCAGGGATGTGCACTAAGTATTGGTCTTTCTCACTCTCCTACGCCATCTCTCTGTTCTTCCCAGAGAAGTTGTACAGAAGGATATAGTACTTTTTGAAAATAGTTAACTAATTAATTAATTAATTAGTTTTTGGCTGCGTTGGGTCTTCGTTGCTATGCGCAGGCTTTCTCTAGTTGCGGCAAGCGGGGGCTACTCTTTGTTGTGGTGCGCGGGCTTCTCATTGCGGTGGCTTCTCTTGCTGCGCTTGTTGTGGAGCACTGGCTCTAGGCGCGCGGGCTTCAGTAGTTGTGGCCTGCAGGCTCAGTAGTTGTGGCGGATGGGCTTAGCTGCTCCGCGGCATGTGGGATCTTCTCTGACCAGGGCTCGAACCCATGTCCCCTGCCTTGGCAGGCAGATTCTTAACCACTGCGCCACCAGGGAAGTCCGATATAGTACTTTTTAAAAAGGGGTTTGAATTTATTTCAGATTGTGTACATTTTTCTTGTAGCAAAGATTATTCCACTATAGAAACATAAACACGCAAAACCACTCCAAATGCAGTATTCTATGGGTTAGATATTATCAGTCACATTTTGTAAGTAATTGGGCAAATGCCAAAGCACTAGGTACTGGGGAGTAAGAAGACTCAAATCTGGGGTGCCCCCCACCCCAATTTCAAGAGCAGGGTGTGTTTTTCAAATCCATGTTTCATCTGGTCTTTGCTTCTCATCCATCCTCTGTGTCTGCCTTTCTCAAGAAGGCTCAGGTCCTCGGCTTTCACACCCTCCCGGCTGGCTGTGCCCCAGCTCCCAGCCTGGAACCTCTGCGTGCCTGGGTGTGCCTGCTCCCCCTGTGCATCACCAGCTTTGCCAGGGAGCTGCTGTATCGTGCACTGCTTGCTGTACCCAGAGTACCTGGAACCTTCTGGTACATGAAGTGCACCCTCCTTAACATGTGGGCAGCCCATCCCCTTACCTTATATCCTGCCTCTAAGCCAGGCTTGGGGGTGACTACAGTGTTCATTCAGCTGTGTGAGGTGCTGGGGTCAAAGTGAAATTCCCAACTTTTGAAGTTGCAGGCTTGAGGGGCACACAGTGATTTAAAGTCGGGTCACCTGACTTAAAGGGGGGACTGATTGATTTAAAGCCAAGGCAGCTGACTTAAAGCCTGCGTCCCTCAGCTGCAGGACGAGACCAACTTTGGCGGTGCACGGGTTCGCTCCAAGCCAGCACTGCTGTTCAGGAAGGGCTTCCAGTAGTGTCTTAGTGCAGGGGGACTTGGTCCGTTGTCTTGCCCCTGCCCTCAGAGGGGGGCCACCTGCTCTTCTGGAGAATCAGGGAGGGGGAAGTGCAGAGTCCCGGCTGGAGTTGCGGCACCCCTTGTCTGATGGCAGGGAAAGGGGGACGGGGCTGTGTGGTGTCCTGGGGCTGGACTCAGCAGGTCGACTCAGCCTCTCAGCCTCCTAACCACCCCCCCCCCACACACACACTCCACAAGAGTTCCCAATAATATGTAATTGCGCCTTAGGTTCTGGGTCTTCAAACTCATCCCCAGGCTCCCAGGTCCCTTGATTCAGCCAACTCCTCTGTGCTCTTTCTTCTATTAGATACAGTCCCAGAGGGAGGGGCTGGGGGATGGGACTGGAGGGATGCCGGCAGCACTGGTCTCAGCTGACTAAAGCGATCCGGGGCCTGCGCTATCACACATGTGCGAGGACCCTTAAGGCGGAATCGAGGGGGCCAGTTCGAGGCAGTCCTTGCTGCCTCAAGTGAGTATGGATCACCGTCGGGTGGGGAGCACGCTGACCCCTGAGAAGTACTGTTAGGAGGATGTGTTCCTCCCTCGGCTTCAAGGACGTGGGTGGGCTTCAGGGCTCCAGTTCCCCTCCAGGCCTCCAGGTCCGACTGCACCGCAGCGGCCTCGCAGACCCGCCTTCCTGTCCCAGAACTTGCCAGGCTCCAGGAAGAATCCAGACTGCAGAGATGGTGCCTGAGCGCTCCAGCTTGAGAAGTGCTGTCCCCGGGGACCCAACAGTGGAGGGAGGAAGGGTGAAGGGAGTGGGGGGGTGGGGTCGGGAGGGGTGGCTGCCCTGGGAGACGTTGAGAGAGAAATATCGCCCCCCACACCCCCTGCCCCCCGCAACTGACCCATTGATGCCATAGGATCTCAGGGCCTTTTAGTCACAGATGCCTCTGCTTCTTTACTCCTGTGTTCAAAACTACGCAAAACCAACTCTTCATCCTCTTGCTGCCTTGCCAGGACTTTTAAAGCAGTGTTCTTTTGAAGCACTCGTTCCCTAAACTGCAGCTTGGAGCTGTCCCAGCTATTTAAAAGTGTTCTCCTTAAACTGAGACTAAATCCTACTCTTTTGGAAAAACGGCCTTCACTTCATTGGAGATCGTCTTTTCTGCCCATTCCTTCCTTCTACTGCCCTCTTAAGAACCCCTGTGCTCAAAGAGGTTGGTGATTTATTTTTTGCTTCATGTCGAAAAAACCGTCCCCATGCACCCCAAAAAGCTTTCCTGGAACATAGGTGATTCAAAACCATGACAGTGTTTTGCAGTTAATATACACTGGGTAGACTGCCTAGCAGTCCCTCCAAGAGCCAGAGGTGAGCAAACCTTTACTTATTTGATTGGATGCCCTTCAAGTTTAGGAAGGTCCCATTCTTATGACCCAGCAGGTAAGACAGAGCCCTGGATGGCTGTGGCTGTGATTAGATAACTTCTGATGATTTTATTTCCCTTACTGAGCTGCTGCTTCTAGGTTAAATTCATTTTATTACCTGTCCATTTTTAAAGAAAGACTGACAAAGTCACTGGAATAGGTCAGGAGCCTGAGCCCAGGGTTGGTCAAAGGTACTCACAGGGAGGAAGGTGGATAAAAATAGGTGGGTAAAATAAGAGGGTTGGCAAGTACAGCCAGGACACCCGTGTTCATCGTGCATACTAATAAAGGCCAGAATCTCCTCATTTATCTCTGGTGGGAAGTTCTGATGGTTTCACAGGATCAAACTCAAATCATATTCAAACTAGGGGATTTCCCTGAGCATAAAAGGAAGTATCCATCCCTAGCAGGAGTCGCTGCAGAGGAATAAAGACGTAGATGTAGAGAACGGACTTGAGGACACAGGGAGGGGGAAGGGTAAGCTGGGATGAAGTGAGAGAGTGGCATGGACATATATACACTACCAAAGGTGAAATAGATAGCTAGTGGGAATCAGCTGCATATAGCACAGGGAGATCAGCTCAGTGCTTTGTGACCACCTAGAGGGGTGGGATAGGGTAGGTGAGAGGGAGACACAAGAGGGAGAGGATATGGGGATATATGTATACCAATAGTTGATTCACTTTGTTATACAGCAGAAGCTAACACAACAAGGTAAAGCAATTATACTCCAATAAAGATGTTAACAACAACAACAAAAAAACCCCAACATCTAAGTCAATCAAGCCAACGGAGACAATGTATGTGTTTACAGTTCAAGAAATCCACAAGAGAATCCTTTATTCTGTAGGCAATGAATGGTCCATTCGAAAAGAAAAAAACTTTCTAAAATGTTGTTTTTCCATCTATTGTTCAGAACATCATTTTTATACCTCTGCATTTCTTACTATTCAAAGCCAAGTCACGTGAGTTACAGGGAAGCAGCTGATTGATTTAAAGTTGGGTCATGTGATTTAAAAACCAGTGGCAGTTGATTGATTTAAATCCCGGTCATATGACATGAGGAGGGGGTGCTAAAAACTGCTTTTTCATCTCTGGCTCAGAATATCATATTTACTTTGGTTTTTGTTATGATTTAGAAAACTTGAGCTGTCTCTCCTTGGAATCATCAGGAGAAAAATACAGTATTTCAGGTTCATTCTTGAAACCAACTTCTCACGGTTAAGGTGTATTGACTAAAAGATCTTCCTTCTTCAAGAGATTCCAAACCTCTGTAAGACACTTCATTGTAATTGGAGAAAAAAGAAGAATGAATTCAGGCCAGCAGCTGCAGGAGGCAAGACAGCCCCCAGGGCTAGGGAAGGAGGAGGAGGAAGGGCTGAGAGTTGGCTTTAGAGCAGACAACCTCCAGAGGGCGCTGAAGCACCGGCAGAGCCCACCTGCCACTCCCAGTTTGGCACTCCAGGGTCAGATTTGGGTTTGGAGATGGGGTTGCTGTAACCCCAAGGAGGTGAGCAGAGAGGAGGAGTTGATTACCGGTCTCCTCTGACTCTCTGACCCAAATTGCCTGGCTTCACAGGGGGGACAGAGTTTTGCTTTCAGCAACTGATGGGGCACTTCCAGGCTGGTCGGGTTGCCCAGTGGCCCGACAGCCTGACAGGCTGACTGTGGTGTGACCGCCCTTTGTTTCTCCAGAATCTGTACATCAGGAGGTGCATGGGTGCGGGAGCCCATTCACCGCTCCTCCCCCCAAGGGGGATGGCACCTTCCCTGGCTGTACCCTATGATCACCAGGTACTTGAAATGAATGCAAGTTTTTTGACTTCAAGGAAAAGCTCACATAACCGCTTCTTCCTCATAATGTATGGGATTTACTATAATGGAAGGACATTATAAAGAACAGGTAGAAAACTCACCTGTTGGTCTCCATGTAGGAGTTTATTTTGCCTGAATCCCTCCTACATGAGTAGATAACAGAGGTTTATTTTTGTTCCCGTGTGTGTAGTTGTGGCAGAGGATGTAAGTATGGTGATTTGAAGCCCTCAAAGAAATATTCTCAGAACTCTCAAGACTTCTCTTGATTGGAACCGAAAGAGACCTGGAAAAGGAGGAAAAGAAAAGGAGGAGGGAGAACGAATGACTGTTTCTCAGTAAATTCACCTTCCTGCTTGATTGTTCTGTCTTCTCATTTCTTTTAACTTCTATGTATGTCTAATGGAATAATGTAGAAAGGCTGATTTTTATGCTTTAAAAGATTTTACATCACAAAGAAACTAGAAGTGGCTAACAGAACTTATTCAAATCAATTTTACATAGAGACTTTGATATTAAATTTGTATACTAAAATGGTTTTATCCAAATTTTCCCTTTCTTTTTGAGTGAATATTTGTAACATAGTTTTGTAGATAATAATTTATCCTAGATATACAAAATTGTGGGAATGGGTACCATTTTTTACCACTTAAATGATTTCTTTTAAATGAATGGATTGTACACTTTAAATGCCAATGTTGTGTCTTACATGTTGTTTTTTAATTCCTTGATTTCCAAAACTTGTGTTTATTTAATTGATTTCTATCTAATAATCTGTGTCTCCCCTTTATTGTTTCTTACTTTATATTTTATTGATCTATAGTTAATTTACATTATTATATTAATTTCAGAGGTACAACATAGTGATTCATAAATGTTTAGGTTCTTCTCCATTTATAGTTATTATAAAAGAATGGCTATATTCCACATGCTATACAGTACATCACTGTAGATTATTGATTCTATACATAGTGGATTGTACCTCAAAATCTCCTACCACTATTTTGCTCTCCACCCTATCTCTCCCTGCTGGTAACCACTAGTCTGTTCTTTAATCTGTGAGTCTGTTTTGTTTTTGTTTTTTGTTGTTGTTGTATTCAATTTTTTAGATGCCACTGTAAGTGATAACATACCATGCTTGTTTTCTCATAACATACCATGCTTTTTTTCTCATAACATACCATGCTTGTTTTCTCTGCGGCTTATTTTACTAAGCATAATACCCTCCAAGTCCATCCATGTTCTTGCAAATGGCAAAATTTCATTTTTTGCTGAAGTCATCATAAAAAATCTTTTATATCCACTAAGCTATTGATGAACACTTAGTTTGACTCTATATCTTGGCTATGGCAAATAACACTGTTATGAACATTGGTGTGCAGTTATTTTTTTTGAAATAGTGTTTTTGTTTTCTTCTGATATACCCAAGAGTGAAATTGCTGGATATTATGGTAGTTCTATTTTTAGTTTTTTGTGGAACCTCCATTCTGCTTTCCACAGTAGATGCACTACTTCACATTCACATCAAGAGTGTACAAGAGTTTCCCTTTCTCCACATCCTCACTAACCTTTGTTATTTGTGATCTTTTTGATGACAGTCATTCTGACAAGACTGAGGTGATATATCTCATAGTTTTGATTTGCATTTTACTGCCGATTAGCTATGTTTAGCATCTTTGTGAGTTCTGGCTGTCTATCTGTATTTTTTTCTTGGAAAAATGTCTATTTAGGTCTTCTCATTTTTTTAAAAAAGATTTTGGGTGTTTTTTTGATATTGAGTTGTATGTGCTGTTTCTGTAGTTTAGATGTGAACCCTTGCTTGGTCATCTTTTTGGTGTTAACCTCTTATCATGTGCAAATATTGTCTCTCCTTCAGCAGGTTGTCTTTTCACTTTTGTCTTTGGTTTCCTTTGCTGTGCAAAATCTTTTAAGTTTAGTGAAGTCCCATTTGTTTATTTTTGCTTTTGTTTCATTTGCCTTAGTAGACTGAACCTAAAACTGTTGTTATCATTTATGTTGAAGAATGTTCTATATTTTCCTCTAGCGGTTTTATGGTTTCTGGTCCTACATTTAGGTGTTTATTCAGTTTTGCATTTATTTTATATATGGTGTGCTAAAATAATCTAATTTTATTCTTTTCCATGCAGCTGACCAGTTTCCCCAGTACCACTTATTGAAGAGACAGTTTTTTCTCCATATTGCCTGCTTTGTCATAAATCAATTAAATATAAGTGTGTGGGCTTATTTCTGGGATCTCTATTCTCTTCCAGTGATCTTTGTGTCTGTTTTTGCTCCGGTACGATTCTCTCTGATTACTGTCGCTTTGCAGTATAGTCTGAAGGCAAGGTGCGTGATGCCTCCAGCTCTGTTCTTTCTCAAGATTGTTTGGCTATTTGGGGTCTTTGTGTTTCTATACAAATTTTAAAATGACTTTTTCAAGTTTTGTGCAAATGCTTTGGTATTCTGATAGGGACTGCATTAAATCTGTAGATTGTCTTTGGTAGTATGGTTATTTTAAGAGTATTAATTCTTCCAGTCCATGCACATGCTATATGTTTCCATCTTTTTGTGTTGCCTTCAACTTCTTTCACCAATGGCTGATAGATTTTTGAGCACATGTCTTTTACCTGCTTAGGTGTGTTTATTCCTAGGTATCTGATTTTTTTTGATGTGATTGCATATGGTATAGTTTTCTTAACTTTTCTTTCTGACAGCTTTGAGTTTTGTTTTTTCTTCTTTTTCTAATTCCTTCAGGTGTAATGTTAGGTTGTGTATTTGATATTTTTCTTGATTCCTAAGAATAAGCTTGTATCACTATAACTTCCCCCCGTGAACTGCATTGGCTGTGCCCCATAGATTCTGGATCATAGTGTGTTCATTTTCATTTGTCTTGGGTATTTTTAGAATCCCTCTTTAATTTCTTCAGTGTTCCTTTCTTCCCCTTTTATTCCCTTCATCTGTGATGTGAGGACTATCTTTAACATTATGTTTGGATTTCTTTCAGTTTTGTGTGAGTGTGTGTGTGTGATTATTTAAGTTGCTGAGCTCTTAATTTCACATGGACACTACCAAGCCTGCATTGTTACTCTCCTCCCCCGCAGTTACTGAATTTGACCTTATATTTTACATCTACTTGTTTTGTGTGTCCCTTAACTTCTTATTGTGAATATAGATGATTTTATTACTGTTTTCTTTCATCCTTCCTATTGGCTGTGTACATGGTTGATTTACTACCTTTGTTGAATATTTGCCTTAACCAATGAGGTTTTTCCTTTAGTAAGTTTCCTTTCCTAATTTTTATGTTTCAGTCATGGCCTTTTCTTTTTCACTTAGAAAAGCCCCTTTAAGTTTTCTCATAAAGCTGGTTTGGCGATGCTGAGCCCTTTTAGTTTTGCTTCTCTGTAAAACATTAGATCTCACCATCAGATCTGAAGGAGAGCCTTGCTGGGTAGAGTATTTTTGGTTATAGGCTTTTCCCTTTCGTGACTTTAAATATACCATGCCACTCCCTTCTGGCATGCAGAGGTTATCCTGAAAAGTCAGCTGATAACTTTATGCAAGTTCCCATGTTTGTAACTTGTTGCTTTTCCTTTGCTCCTTTTAATAGTGTCTTTTTGTCTTTATTTTTTTGCCATTTGAATTACAGTGAGTCTTGGTGTGGTCCTCTTTGGGTTGATCCTGTTTTGGCCTTACTGTGTTTACTGGACTTAGATGTCTGTTTTCTTTCCCAGGTTAGGGAAGTTTTCAGCTTGTATGTCTTCAGGTATGTTCTACACTGCTTTCTCTTTCCTTTTTGCTTCTGGGACCAGTATAATGCAAATATTAGTACACTTGATGTTGTTTCACAAGTCTGTTCAACTTTCCTCATTTCATTTTAATCTGTCGTTTTACCGTTCATCTTCAGTGATTGCCAGTACTCTGTCCTTCAGTTTTCTGATTCATTCCTCTGTATCATTTAGTCTACAGTAGTTTCCTTTTAGTGTATTTTTCACTTCAGTTATTGCATTCCTCATCTCTGTTTTGTTGTTCTTTAATGGTCTAACTCTTTTTAAAAAACTTCTAACTTCTTGCTCTGGTCGTCCATTCTTCTCCTGAGTTCTTTGATCATCTTTACAGTCATTACCTTGAACTCTTTCTTGAGTAGATTGGCTATCTCCAGTTCACTTAGATCTTCTTCTGAGTTCTTATCTTGTTCCTTCATTTGGATCATGTTTCTGTGTCACCTCATTTTTCTTAACTTGCTGTTTTTATTGCTATGTATGTAGTAGGTTTGTTACATTTCCTGACCTTGGGGAAGTGGCCTTTTGTAGGAGAGGTCCTATGGGTCCCAGCAGCCCCCTTTCCCCTGGTCACTGGAGCTATATATTCTAGGTGTACCCCCTATGTGGGCTGCTTGGGCTCTTCTGCTGTGGTGGGCTGACTACTGTGGGTGGTCTGGTAGGCTTGGCTGCCCCCAGACTGCTTGTTTGCCAGGCTCTGCCTTGCATGGAGGCTGTCTGTGCTGCTTGGTGAGACTAAATCATAAGGCAGCTGGCTGCACAGCTCTGGGGGACACCAAATCTGGTGCTGGTTCACTTATGGGTAGAACTGCCGTCCAGGTGATGTCAGGGCTAGTGCCCAGTCACCAGTCCTGGGGCTATACTGGCTACTGGGAGGAAGAGACACGTCCTGTGTTCTGGCTGCAGGGCCCAGGAGTCGCAGAGTTGGTGTTGGATCACTGTTCCTGACACAGCTCTCTGCAGGGTCTGGGGTATCCCTAATCTTGTGTTGGCATTCTGATGGGCTGGGTCAGGTCCCAGCTGAGTCCATGGCTGCTTCTGGCCTGCAAGTGAGTGATCTGGTCACACAGGCTGCTGGGCTGTGATATTCCTGGAGCTGGTGTGTGCCTGTTGGTGTATGAGGCTGATCCCAATGCTCGAGCAGGTTTGCTGTTGGGTAGGTCCAAGCCCCATCCAGTCCCTGTGCAGTTATCACCTGCCGATGGTGAGGCTGACTCCAAGGCCAGAGTAGGCTCACGTGTCAGAGGCGCCAGGGACTCTGGGGCTGGTGCCTGTCCACTGAGGTGTGGAGGCTGGTCCTAGGGCTTTTGGTGGCTGGGCCCATGTCCAGGGGCAGCTGTGCAATGAGAGGGTCTGAAGGCAGCCTGTTCGCTGGTGGGTGGGGCTATGCCCTGCTCAGTTAGTTGCTTGGCCTGCAGCATCCTAGTACTTGTGTCTATAGTCTGGTGGAAATGGGTAGGGCTCGGTCCTGAGGCTAAAAAATAGAGGGAGGATTCTGAAATTATGCTTGCTGGTACCAGTGTCCACGAGGTAGGAGGAGCTCCCCCGAATGGCTGCTGCCAGTGTCTCTGTCCCTGAGGCTGTGCTGTAGTTGCCTCTTGCCTCTCTGGGAGACTCTCCAAGATCAGGAGGTAGGTGTGACCTGGGATCCTTTCAAATGACTGCTTCTGTTCTGATTCTCGGATTATGTGGGATTTTGTGAGCATCTTTTAAGAGTGGAATCTCTATTTCCCACAACCCTCTGGCTCTCTGGAAAATAAGCACTACTGGTCTTCAAAGCCCAACTTGCTGGGAACTCTTCTTTCCAGCACAGGATCCCTGGGCTTGGGAGCCTGATGTTGGCTTCAAACCCCTTGCTACCTGGGAGCACCTTTGAAATTGTAATTATTCTCCCATTTGTGGGCCACCCACCTGGTGGTATGGGTCTTGACTCTATTGAGATTTTGCCCTTCCTTCCTGTCTTGTTGAGGTGCCTTCCTTATATCTTTAGCTGTAAAACATCTTTTATGGTAGGTCCCAGCCTTTTTCATCAATTGCTGCTCTGTAAACAGTTGTGACTTTGGTGTGCCCATGAGAGGCATCAAGCTCTGGGCCTTTGAATGCTACCCTGTTGGACAATCTCTCTACTTCATTCTTAAATCATATTATTTAATTTTTCTTAGTATCTTATTTGATTAGCGACAGTTTGAAATTTATTATCACTCATGTTTACTTTGCTTGTTTAAAGAAATTGGATAGTGCATTCATTCATTTTGAAATGAAGGTAGTGCCCTGTGAATTTCCATACCTCAAAAATCAAGGATAGGACAAAAGCCTTTTCTACCTGTGTTATCCTCAAACTCTGCACCCCACCCCAGCCTGAGGATTAACCTCTTGCACCCATGCTCACTTTCTCTTTTTGGACCGTTAACCATCATTGCATCTGTATGTGTGTTGACAAAGTGAACTCCAGTCTTTGCAGTTTTTGAGTTTTGTTTTTTGGTTTAGGGAACAGTCCTACTATGAATGTACATTTACTGGTCTGCTGAAGTTCATATATAAACCTGTCAAGCACATTACCAGAATTGGAATTGCTTGTATATACACTTTGATAAATTTTAGAGACAATGGTAGAACAGAAGTAAATTGTATTTCAAATCCCACAATATTCTCACACCATGAAAACCCTTCCCTGTTTAATATATTTGTGTGTAGTTTATCTTTATGCCCATACTATATTTCCCAGAGATGGGTAAGTGTTATGTTTCTTGCTGGCACATTTACCGTATTGTTCAAAGTCAGGCGTTTAGTAGTTTTAGCATGATCCTATTTCCATGAACTCGCAAATACAAGATCTTCTCTCACACTGTCTTTTACTCCCTGCTGTTTTATATTGCCCTCCTAATTCTCAGTCCTGGTCTTTATGTTCTTCATCAACCTGGATAAGTTATACTATTTTCTCCCTTATTCAAGACCAATAGAATAGAACACCCAGAAATAAACCCTGATATATGGCCAAATGATTTTTGACAAGTTGCTAAGACTTTTCAAAGTAGAAAGGATAGTATTTTCAACAAATGGTGCTGAGAAGTCTTGTGGTCAACATGCAAAAGAAGGAAGATGGACCCTTACCTAACATCATATGCAAAAATTAATGAAAACATATCAAGAAACTAAATATAAGACCTAATAAAATAAAAAGTCTTAGAAGAAGATACAGGACAAGAGCTTCATGACATTGGATTTGGAAGTGTTTTCCTCAATATGAAACGAAGGAACAACAAAGGTACAGCTAACAAAAAAACTAACAATTTGCAGTACATAATTTTTTAAAAAATGTGTATCAAAGAAATGTAAACATAATAAAATGGCAATGCACAAGATGGGAGAAAATATTTGAAAGCCATCTATCTGACAAGAGATTTCTATTCAGAATATACAGAGAACTCCTACAACTGAACAAAAAGCAAACACCATGATTCAAAAATGGATAAAAGACTTGAATAGATGGTTCTTCAAAAAGATGTACAAATGACTAAGCACTTGAATAGATGTTCCATATCACTAAATGCATGTTTATATATTCGTGTGCATGCATACACACACAAGCACACACACACATACACAAGCAGAAAACAAGTATTGGTGAGGATGTGAGGGAGTTGGAACCATTGTGCTATGTCAGCGGGAATGTAGAATGATACAGCTGCTTTGCAAAAGAGTATGGCAATTTTTCAGATATTGAAAAATAGAATTACTACATGATCCAGGAATTTTACTATGAGGTATACCCAAAGGAATTGAAATCAGGGTCTTAAAGAAATATTTGTACTCCAGTGTTTAGAGCAGTAATAATCACAGTAGCTAAAATATGAAAGCAACCTAAGTGTTCATCCACTAGTTCCTGGATAAGCAAAGTGTGGTATACCCATATAATACAATATTATTCAGCCTTAAGAAGGAAAAGATCTAGGAATATGCTACGACATGGATGAATCTTGAGGAAATTTAGCTACCAAAAATGCCATTTTGGTGACTTTTAGTGAGTCATAACAATACAACTACTTATTTCAATTATATGGGGTACTTAGTGTAGTCAAAACCATAGAAATTGGGAGGGTAATGATGCTTTTCAGGTGGCTATGGACCAAAAAGGAAAGTTATGTTTAAAGGATATAGAGTTACAGTTTTAAAACGTAGAAAAGAATTAGAAAGATAAATGGCGATGTTGATCGCCCAATAATAGGAATGTATTTAATATCACTGAACGGTGCACTTTATAATAATTAACATGTTATATTTTATGTTATTTGATTTTACCAACATACAAAATTGGGAAAGAATGTAATATCAGGAAAGGGAGTGGACCTGGGATAGAGCAGAGAGTAATCAGCAGGGTGAGACACTGCATATGTTGAAGAAGAAGAGCTGAGAGTCTTCATTGGCCAGAAGGGACTTTACAAAAAAGAAAAAAAAATACTCTGAGGGTGTATTAGATAGATATCTGTAGGTGTACTGCTATCTCCCATTGGGTTATCTTAAAGAGTCTTTAATAAAGTCCATAAGGCTTGCTGAGGCTTTTTTAAAAACTGGATTCCCTAGGAGATAATTAGAGGGTGGTACTTCAGTCTATGTCTAGGTTGACAGATTTTGCAGGGAAGACGAACCTGAGAACAGTGGAGGTGTTAAGAGTGTAAGTACATGGAAATTAGAAAAAAAATAATAAAGGGAATTAGGAAAACTTTGGACTTCGAAGGTCATGTATTATTACTGAGTCAGACCTGAGGTTTCTAAGGAGTTATACACACAGTTGCTATTTGGATTACTTGTTGATAAAGATAAGTGGAAAAACTAGAGTCGTTTCCAAGTGTAGGTAAGATATAATGAGAGGATGGAGGTGGAAAGTAGGGAGGCCCAGAGAAAAGTGGGAAGGTCATATTGGGCCAAGATGGTGGTAATATCCAGCAGAACAGATGGCAGGACAGACTATGGATTCATCTCTTTTATTTCGGCTCCCCACCTCATCCTTAATAATTCTTTGGGAATATTTCATGGCTCTGTGATGCAGGTACAGAATTCGAGTGAGGAGACTACACCCTCAGTGTCCAGCTGTCTGAGTCCTCAGTGTGCTTCAAATGATGGAGAACTATTGCTTCTTTATGAGAAGAGTTAGTACCTCGTAGCTAAGCTTAAGCTGGAGCTTATGCAATATTGATTCCATTTTATATATACTGTTGGCATGGAGGTTCCTCCTCCTCTTTTCTTGACCATTATGAAATGAATCTATATTTCTCAATATTTGGGTATATCAGATAAATACATTAAGTAAAGGAATCTTATATATTGCTCCCTGCATAGTTTGCTCTTTCTTGTTTCTCTTTTACCTTTACTAAATTAGCACAGGGAGAGACCTTGAAATGTTCTAATCAGGAGAGATTAGAACATCATATTTCTAGAGAGGTTGGTTGGACAGAGCAGGGGTCCCAGTGAGAATCCAAGCTTCTGTTTCTACTTGGAAGTGTACCTGTGTAGAATAGAGGGCTCCAGGAAATATCCTAGAATATTCCAGTGTCCCTGCAGGAGATCATTAAGAGAGGCAGGATCTGGTACCAGATCAGTGTACTATGACATGTTTGTCAGTCATCTGATGTGAGATTCTCAGAGCCAATCCCATATGGTAGGGCTGAGTGCAGAGTGATGCAGAACCCATGAAAGCCTTTGACTGCATGTTAAAGATGAAGCTCTGATTTCAGGGAGAATTTTCTAACTTGACTGGATGTCACCCTTCTGTGGGGATGAGATTTTGTGCTTTTCCTCTGTTGATGACCACTGACTGAAAATCATTAGAGGATCATGTCTAGAAAGCATTCTTTATTTAATTTCTTAAAGAAGAAAACATAGAAAACATTTTTATCCACTTTCAAATTGAGGATCAAGGGGAATGACATCAGTGAAAATGTCAGAGTAGGGAGTTCTGGCTTGTGTCCATCCCCAGAAACACTGACATACGTGGTACAACCTGTCAAAAGGATCTTAACAGCACATGTAAGTTTTCTTTTCTTTTCACCCTGTAGATTTATCTTTCACTGAAACTTTACTTACCTCAGGATGTGGAGAATAAACAAGGAAGTAGAAACTGTATTTCCTGATGAGAGAATCACTAAGTCACAGTAGCTGTTCTGAGCTCTGTCTTAACTCACCGTGACTCCAATTAAAACAAACAAACAAAACACTTTTTTTTTTGGAAGTCAGTTCTGACATTTCCTCGTTAGAGACAAGGTAACAGATACAGACTTAGATCTACCAGAATTGAGCAAACTTTTGATTGTACCTGTGTTAAATATAGGAGCATGACCTGCTACAAATCTTCATTATACTTATTGCCACAACTGACAAATTCCCTTTTTCCACTCCTGATATGTTGCATGTAAGGAATGCATAGGTCACTAACCCCAGCTGGTCACAGGTAAACTCTGCCACATGGATTACTGCATGTTTTCCTGCTGGAAGACCACACATTCTCGAGTATCATGCCTGCAGAGTATCTGGGCTCTTCTTTTTTTCTGGATAAAGGTTAGATAATCACCTAATTTTATGAGAAATATATAAATTGTATTTGCATATTCTTCAGGTTTTTATTTATCCATTCTCTTTCAAGTCCTAAGTGCAAATATTAAAGTGATTTCCAAGAGGGTGGTAAATAAGACAGCTACATTTATGCTCCAAAATTAGCAATAAATCATAATACAATTGTAAATGCATTAATGTGTGATTAATATGTAGATACTTATGTAAATGCAAGTTTAGTAATGCTTTGTGGAGAGCTTCAGAATCTAGGTATTAAAAAAAAAAAGAAGGAGTTCTTGAAACTCTCAGGGAATTATAGAGAAGTCTTTGTGTCTATAAATATCATTCTGAAATAATGCATATTCTCAGAAATAAACTAGACATAATATTGTAGGAAAAAACTTCATGAAATGAAAGAGCATGTGAGATGGCCATACAAGAAAAAGAATATTCTCAGAGAATAATGAACAGTGTGGATTCAGCAGAAGGGTCATACACATTCAGAGAGCAAAACTTTGGAGAGCCTAATTGTGAGTTCCTCATATTTCATCTTTGGAGATACGGTAGTCATTTGAAATACGATGTTATAAGATGACGTTAACATACTTAAATACTTTCGTTTAGAAATGACCACTTAGAACCAGAATAAATGAAAGAGAACACAAAATTATGTTTATGTTGATTTTTAAAGACCTCAGGTGAGTGCTGATTATTTAAAAATACATGATGTCTTTCACTGCAAAGTAAAGGAGCTGTTACAGTGGAGGATTACTGGACTGAATGGCAATATTATGACATAGTATGAGTGTGTTTCATGTTTGGTAATTGCAATCATTGTTGCTTTTGTTGTGGTCATCCATTTACAATGCTTGGTGTCAGTTGATTTATCTTTTGTAAAAATAAAATACAGTCTGTGTGTGTGAAAAAAACATACATGATGTCTTGACTAAAGTTGTATGGAATTTGAGATCTGGAAAAAAGCATTTCCTTTCTGTAATGCTAGGATGCTAGTTGGACATTTTTGCAAGAAAGAGATTTCAGAATTCAAATCTCGTGTCTCTAAGGTGGGAAGTCAGTTCATGGTGGAACATTCTATTAAACTTGTGTGAGTGGAGAAATATTTCTTTGGAAGGAAGAGGTCACAAATCCCTTTTTAATAGTTAGTGGTTTATAGTATACCGAATGAGCAAAATGGCTATTTCTGAACTTTAGAAAAAAATAATATAGTTTTTCTGCATTTATAATATGAAGCTGATGTAAAATATCAAAAATTCTTTATTTTGAAAAGCAATGTAATCAATTTGACATAATTCATATATATTGAACCTGTGGTACACACACACAATAAAACTCACGTTCAGAAAATTTTTTGCACTTAAGAAATATTTTCAAGTGTAGTTGATTTACAATGTTGTGGGTTTTTAAAATACATGTTTATTGGAGTATAATTGCTTTATAACACTGTATTAGTTTCTGCTTTACAACAAAGTGAATCAGCTATATGTATACATATATTCCCCATATCCCCCCCTCTTGAGCCTCCCTCCCTCACTCCCTATCCCACCCCTCTGGGGGACATAAAGCACCGAGCTGATCTCCCTGTGCTATGCGGCAGCTTACCACTAGCTATTTTACATTTGGTAGTGTATATATATCAGTGCTACTCTCTCACTACATCCCTGTCTCCCCTTTCCCCCTGTGTCCTTAAGTCCGTTCTCTACATCTGTGTCTTTATTCCTGCCCTGTCACTAGGTTCGTCAGTACCATTTTTCTAGATTCCATATATATGTGTTAGCGTACGGTATTTGTTTTTCTCTTTCTGACTTACTTCACTCTGTGTGACAGACTCTAGGTCCAACCACCTCACTACAAATAACTCAATTTTGTTCCTTTTTATGGCTGAGTAATACTCCATTGTATAGATGTGCCACATCTTCTTTATATATTCATCTGTCGATGGACATTTAGGTTGCTTCTATGTCCTGGCTATTGTAAATAGTGCTGCAGTGAATATTGTGGTGAATATGTCTTTTTGAATTATGGTTTTCTCTGGGTATATGGCCAGTAGTGGGATTGCTGGGTCATATGGTAGTTCTATTTTTAGCTTTTAAGGAATCTCCATACTGTTCTCCATAGTGGCTGTATCAGTTTACATTCCCACCAACAGTTCAGGAGGGTTCCCTTTTCTCCACACCCTCTGCAGCCTTTATACATTGTTGTATTAATTTCTGCTGTGCAGCAAAGTGATTCAGTTTTATATATACATAGATATATAGATATATATCTATATCTATCTATCTCTCTCTCTATATCTCTATATATATGTATATCTATACATCTATATATATTCTTTTCCATTATGGTTTATCACAGGATATTGAATATAGTTTCCTGTGCTATACAGTAGGTCATTGTGGGTTGTCCATCCTATGTAGAATAGTTTGTTCTGCTATTCCAAAACTCCCAATCTTTCCTTCACTCTCTCCTTGGCAACCACAACTCTGTTTTCTATATCTGTGTGTTTGTTTCTGTTTCGCTGACATGTTCATTTGTGTCCTGTTTTCGATTCCACATATAAGTGATATTATATGGTATTTGTCTTTCTCTCTCTGGCTTACTTCACTTAGTATCATTATCTCTAGGTCCATCCATGTTGCTGCAAATGGCATTATTTCATTCTTTTTTATGTCTGAGTAATATCTATTGTATACGTATACCACACCTTCTTATACATTCATTTTTCAATGGACATTTAGGTTGTTTCCATGTCTTGGCTATTATAAATAGTGCTGCTATGAACATAGGGTTTCATGTATCTTTTTGAATTATAGTTTTGTCTAGATATATGTCCATAAGTGGGATTGCTAGATCATATGGCAACTCTCTTTATAGTTTTTTGAGGAACCTCCATACTGTTTTCTATAGTGGCTGCACCAACTTACATGGCCACTGACAGTGTAGAAGGGTTCCCTTTTCTCCATACCCCCTCCAGCATTTGTTAATTGTAGATTTTTTTAAATGATGGCCATTCTGATCAGTGTGAAGTGATACCTCATTTTAATTTGGATTTGCATTTCTCTAATAATTACTGATGATGAGCATCTTTTCATGTGCTTATTGGCTATCTGTATGTCTTTGGAGAAATGTTTATTTAGGTCTTCTACCCATTTTTCCATTGAGTTATTTGTTATTTTGTTATTGAGTTGTATGAGCTGTTTGTATAGTTTGGAAATTAAGCCCTTGTCAGTCTCATCACTTGCTAATATTTTCTCCCAGTCCATAGGTTGTATTTTCATTTTGATTATGGTTTCCTTTGCTGTGCAAAAGCTTGTAAGTTTGATTAGTTCCTGTTTCTTTTTTGCTTTCACAGTAAGTCCCCTACATATGAACAAGTTCTGTTCCAAGAGTGCGTTTGTAAGTCCAATTTGTTTGTAAGTCCAATAAAGTTCGCCTAGGTACCCAACTTACACAGTCAGCTATATGGTATTGTACCGTCATAGGTTTATAATACTTTTCATGCAAACAATACATAAAAAACAAGCACAAAAACAAAGAAAACATTTTTAATCTTACAGTACAGTAACTTGAAAAGTACAGTAATACCGTACAACAGCTGGGATACTCGGGCTGGCATCGAGGGAACAGGCGAGAAGAGTTACTGATTGGAGGAGGGAGAGGAGGTGGGGGATGGTAGAGGGGAAGGATTATCAGCAGTAGGAGACAGAGGGCAAGCTGCAATTTCACTCTTACCTGACGTTGATGGCAAAGGTTCTGGTTCCTTGCTGGATTTAATTCTGTCTACCCTCTTGAAAGAACGATCCATTGATGTCTGCGTAGTAGCTCTTTTTTTCTCATCATAGATGACAAGGTAGTACTGGATTGCATTCTGAATGGCTGCTGCCACCTTTGGGTCCCATTCTAGGTTCGGGTCCTGTGCCTCAAAAACTAACAGTGCTTCTCCAAATAACGAAGATTCCCTTGCCATTTCCTGTGTCGTGAATCTCTTCAGTTCTTCAGTTACTTCTTCTTCCTCCTGCCCCTCTTCATCCTTTCTCTGGGCCTCCAATTCCGTCAGTAAGCTCCTCATGTTGCACAGCAAGGAGTTCAATGAAATCGTCCTCTTGCAGATCTAGCTCCAGCTTCTCGCTGAGGATCACTACGTTGCTGAAGACCGCTTTGGACTTCTGATCTACCTTCTCAAATCCACAAAAATCATGAACAAACTGTGGGCAAAGGTTCTTCCAAACCCCATTCATGGTGACCGCCATACCCTCACACCATGCAAAGTCAATGTTTTTTATGGTCTTGTAGATGTTATAGTCCTCCCAAAGTTGTCCCTAGGTTGTTCCTGATTTGTCACTTACCTTTACTGCCTGACAAAAACTGTGACATAAATAATATTTCTTGAAAGTCGCTATAACTCCCTGGTCCATAGGTTGGATGAGCAACGTAGTATTCGGTGACAGATGCAGAACTTTGACGTTGGGATGAAAGTCATCCATGAATGGGGGGTGGCCCAGAGCATAGTCGAGCAGCAACAGAATGTTTTGCTGGAACGTCCTTCTCCAAGCAATATTTCTCTACATCTGGGATAAAGTGGTGGCAAAACCAGTCCTGGAACGTGGCCTGTGTAATCCAGGATTTGGGGTTACGCTTCCACACAACAGGAAGAGAGCCCTTGGCTATGTTTTTAAGAGTTCTTGGGTTCTGTGAATGATAAACTAAGAGAGGTTTCAGCTTCAATTCACCGGAAGCATTGCCACCAAACAACAGTTAGCCTATCCTTTGCTGCTTTACAGCCCGGCATCAACTTTTCCTCCTTACTGATGTAACTTCGGTCTGGCATCCTCTTCCAGTACAGTTGTGTCTCATCCACATTAAAAACCTGGTTGGGTAAATACACACCATCATCAATAATTTCTCAAAGTGTTTCTGGAAGTTCCTGGACAGCTACCCTATCTGCACTTGCTGTCTCTCCACTTACTTTTACATTGTGAAGGTTGGCTCTAGCCTTGAACCGATGAAACCAGCCATGGCTGGCATTAAAAGATGTGCCCTCTGATTCTTTGCCGTGTTTCTTCTTCAAGTCTTTATAAAGGCTTTTAGCTTTCTCTTGAATCAGCGTTAAGTTGAGCAGGACTCAGCACTGATGTTGATCCTGCATCCGCACACTGAGAAGTTTCTCCATCTCCTCCATCACTTTTCCATGCTTCTTCGATATTTTGTCAACATCATCGGCACAGCAGACTTCACATGTTCCATGATCTTGTCCTTGTTCTTTAGATTCGTTCCAATGATTGAATGATTCATGTTATAAGAATGAGCGATGTCTAACATCTTTTTGCCTCGCTCCACTCTCTCAATGACTTTCACTTTTGTTTCCATCATTATCGCTTGGCGCTTCTTAACAGTACCAGCTACATCACCTCTGCTTTTACGGTTGCTTCCAGACATCTTGGGCTTGAAATAAAGGTAATGTACTACTGTACTGTATACAGTACTGTAAAGTACACAAAAGCACAACCACATATAGAGGAAGCACGCACGTGACAATGTATGCCAGACACGTGAACTAACTTACATGATTGGACATGCGAATGGACGTTTGTGTCTTTGAAAGTTTGCAACTTGAAGGTTCGTATGTAGGTGACTTAACTGTATTTGTACTGCCTAAGGAGAACTACCTAGGAAAACTTGGTATGACTTATGTCAGAGAATGTTTTGCTTATGTTCTCTTCTAGGAGTTATAAGGTGTCCTATCTTATATTTAAGCATATAAGCCGTTTTGAGTTTATTTTTGTGTATGGTGTGAGGGTATGTTCTGACTTCACTGATTTGCATACGGCTCTCCAACTTTCAAAACACCACTTGCTGAAGAGACTATCTTTTCTCCATTGTATATTCTTGCCTCCTTTGTCGAAGGTTAATTGACCATAGGTGTGTGGGTTTATTTCTTAGCTCTCTATTCCATTCCATTGATCCATGTATCTCTTTCGGTGCCAATACCATGCGGCTTTGATTACTGTAGCTTTGTAGTATTGTCTGAAGTTTAGGAGGGTTATGCCTCCTGCTTTGTTCTTTTTCCTAGGGATTGTGTTGACAGTTCTGACTTTTTATGGTTCCAGATACATTTTAGGATTATTTGTTCTAGTTCTGGGGAAAATGTCATGGGTAATTTGATAGGGATCACATTAAATCTGTAGATTGCTTTGGGTAGTATAGCCATTTTAACAGTATTAATTCTTCCCGTCCAAGAACGTGGGATGTCTTTCCATTTCTTTGAATCATCTTCAGTTTCCTTTACTAATGTTTTGTAGTTCTCAGCATATAAGTCTTTCACCTCCTTGGTGAGATTTATTCCTAAGCATTTTATTTTTTTGATGCCATTTAAAAAAGGATTGCTTGTTTACATTTCCTTTCTGATATTTCATTGTTAGTGTAAAGAAATACAACCAGGGACTTCCCTGGTGGCTCTGTGGTTGAGAATCCATCTGCCAATACAGGGGACACGGGTTTGAGCCCTGATGCAGGAAGATTTCACATACCGTGGAGCAACTAAACCTGTGTGCCACAACTACTTAGCCTGCACTCTAGAGCCAGTGAGCCACAACTACTGAGCCCATGTGCCACAACTACTTAAGCCTGCGTGCCTAGAGCCCGTGCTCCACAACAAGAAAAGCCACTGCAATGAGAAGGCTGCACACCACAAGAAAGACTAGTCCCCACTGGCCACAACTAGAGAAAGCCCGTGCACAGCAATGAAGACCCAATGCAGCCAAAATAAATTTAAAAAAAAAGAAAGAAAAACCAAGAAATGCAACCAATTTATGTATGTTAATCTTGTATCCTGCTACTTTGCTGAATTTGTTTATCAGTTCTAGTAGTGTTTGTGTGGAATTTTCAGGGTTTCCTTTATATATATTATCATGTCATCGCATATAATGACAACTTTACCTCTTCCCTTCCAATTTGGTTAGATTTTATTTCTTTTTCTTGTCTGATTGTTGTGGCTAGGACTTCCAATACTATGTTGAAGAGAAGAGGTGAGAGTGGGCATCCTTGTCTTGTTCCAGATTTTAGCGGGAAGGCTTTCAGCTTATGAACATTGAGTATTATATTGGCTGTGGGTTTGTCATAAATAGCTTTTATTATGTTGAGATATGTTTCCTCTATACCCACTTTGGTAAGTGTTTTTATCATGAATGGATGTTGAAGTTTTTCAAATGCTTTTTCGCCATCTATTGAGATGATCGTTTGTTTTGTGTTTTTCCTTTGTTGATGAGGTGTATAATGTTGATTGATTTGCATATGTTGAAACAACTTTGTGACACTGGGGTGAATCAAATTTGGTCATGGTGTATGATCCTCTTATGTGTTGTCGGATTCTGTTTTCTAATATTCAGTTGAGAATTTTTGCATCTATATTTATCAAAGATATTGGCCTGCAGTTTTCTTTTTTGGTAGTGTCTTTCTCTGTGTTTTTTTAAAAAGTCTTTATTGAATTTGTTCCAATATTGCTTCTGTTTTATGTTTTGGTTTCTTGTTTGTGAGGCATGTGGGATCTTAGCCCCAAAACCAGGGATCAAACCCGCACCCCCTGCACTGGAAGGCGAAATCTTAACTGCTGGACCATGAGAAAAGTCCCCCTCTGTTTTATTTTGTTTTTTTTTTTAAGTAAATTTCTTTCTTTCTTTATTTTTGGGTGCATTGGGCATTCGTTGCTGTGCTCGGGCTCTCTCTAGTTGTGGCGGGCGGGGGCTACTCTTCGTTGTGGTTTGCAGGCTGTTCATTGTGGTGGCTTCTTTTGTTGCAGATCATGGACTTTAGGTGCGTGGGCTTCAGCATTTGTGGCTATCAGGCTCAGTAGTTGTGGCTCACTGGCTCTAGAGCGCAGGCTCAGTAGTTGTGGCACACAGGCTTATTTGCTCCGTGGCATGTGGGATCTTTCCAGACCAGGTCTCGAACCTATGTCTCCTGCATTGGCAGACTGATTCTTAACCACTGTGTCACCAGGGAAGTCCCCCCCCATCTGTTTTTGATATCAGCGTGATAGTGGCTTCATAGAATGTCTTTGGAAGTATTCCTTACTCTTCAATCTTTTCGAAGAGTTTGAGAAGAATCAGTGTAAGTTCTGCTTTGTATATTTGGTAGAATTTGCCAGTGAAACCATCTGATCCTGGACTTCTGTTGGTAGGGAGTTTTTTAAAATTACAGATTCTATTTTTTAAAAAAATTTATTTATTTATTTTTGGCTGTGTTGGGTCTTCGTTCTGTGCGAGGGCTTTCTCTAGTTGCAGCGGGCGGGGGCCACTCTTCATCGCGGTGTGTGGGCCTCTCACTATCACGACCTCTCTTGTTGTGGAGTACGGGCTCCAGATGCGCAGGCTCAGTAGTTGTGGCTCACGGGCCCAGTTGCTCCGTGGCATGTGGGATCTGCCCCGACCAGGGCTCGAACCCGTGTCTCCTGCATTGGCAGGCAGATTCTCAACCACTGCACCACCAGGGAAGCCCTCTATTTTGTTTTTAGTGATCAGTATGTTCAAGTTATCTATTTCTTCTTGATTCAGTTTTATTCGGCTGTAAAAAAACAAAATATATTTTTAGGTTATGTTAACACCTAAATACTTACCATGTATTAGACCACAAAAGAGCGAAGAAAAAAATATTAAAATAGTTTTTCAAATACAAAAAGTATTGAAATGTTTTTAAGAAATTGGTATAATAATACTAATTACAATAATGACAAATTGTTCTGAACTTAAAGACTACTTATATCTAAGATGCATATTATATGCTTATTGTTTTATTGTTTTTAAATACATGGAATGTTTTCTCCTTTCTAATGTAATTCTTTTATTTTACCTGTATATTGTGAAAAAAATTTAGTTGCACATAATATAAAAAATTACACTTTAATAGGATATTAATCCATTTACATTTACTATAACACTGAAAATACTTAGGTTTAGAGTTCCATGTCATTGAGTGCTCTTTTTTATTTATTTATTTTTAAAAAAGATTTAATTTGGGGGGGGGCATACATTATTTATTTACTTATTTATTTTTAACATCTTTATTGGACTATAATTGCTTTACAATGGTGTGTTAGTCTCTGCTTTATAACAAAGTGAATCAGCTATACATATCCATATATCCCCATATCTCCTCCCTATTGCATCTCCCTCCTGCCCTCTTTATCCCACCCCTCTAAGTGGTCACAAAGCACTGAGTTGATCTCCCTGTGCTATGCAGCTGTTTCCTACTAGCTAGCTATTTTACATTTGGTAGTATATATAAGTCCATGCCACTCTCTCACTTCGTCCCAGCTTACCCTTCCCCCTCCCCATGTCCTCTAGTCCATTCTCTATGTATGCGTCTTTATTCCTGTCCTGTCCCTGGGTTCTTCCCAACCATTTTCTTTCTTTTTTTTTTAGATTCCACATATATGTGTTAGCATACAGTATTTGTTTTTCTCTTTCTGACTTACTTCACTCTGTATGACAGACTCTAGGTCCATCCATCTCACTACAAATAACTCAATTTCATTTCTTTTTATGGCTGAGTAGTATTCCATTTTATATTGAAGGTGTGCAACATCTTTTTTACCCATTCATCAGTTGATGGGCAGTTAGGTTGCTTCCATGTCCTGGCTATTGCAAATAGAGCTGCAATGAACATTGTGGAACATGACTCTTTTTGAATTATGGTTTTCTCCAGGTATATGCCCAGTAGTGGGATTGCTGTGTCATATGGTAGTTCTATTTTTAGTTTTTTAAGGAACCTCCATACTGCTCTCGATAGTGGCTCTATCAATTTACACTCCCACCAACGGTGCAAGAGGGTTCCCTTTTTTCCACACCTCTGCAACATTTATTGTTTGTAGATTTTTTTGATGATGGCCATTCTTACCTGTGTGTGGTGATACCTCATTGTAATTTCGATTTGCATTTCTCTAATGATCAGTGATGTTGAGCATTCTTTCATGTGTTTATTGGCAATCTGTATATCTTCTTTGGAGAACTGTCTATTTAGGTCTTCTGCCCATTTATGGATTGGGTTGTTTGTTTTTTTGATATTGAGCTTCATGGGCTGCTTGTAAAGTTTGGAGATTAATCCTTTGTCAGTTGCTTCGTTGGCAAATATTTTCTCCCATTCTGAGGGTTGCCTTTTCGTCTTGTTTACGCTTTCCTTTGCTGTGCAAAAGCTTTTAAGTCTCCTTAGGTCTCATTTGTTTATGTTTTTTTAAAATTTCCATTTCTCTAGGAGGTGGGTCAAAAAGGATTTTGCTGTGATTGATGTCATAGAGTGTTCTGCCTATGTTTTCCTCTAAGAGTTTGATAGTGTCTGGCCTTACATTTAGGTCTTTAATCCATTTTGAGTTTATTTTTGTGTATGCTGTTAGGGAGTCTTCTAATTTCATTCTTTTACCTGTAGCTGTCCAGTTTTCCCAGCACCACTTATTGAAGAGGCTGTGATTTCTCCATTGTATATTCTTGCCTCCTTTATCAAAAATAAGGTGACCATATGTGTATGGGTTTATGTCTGGGCTTTCTCTCCTGTTCCATTGATCTATATTTCTGTTTTTGTGCCAGTACCATACTGTCTTGACTACTGTAGCTTTGTAGTATTGTCTGAAGTCAGGGAGCCTGCTTCCTCCAGCTCTGTTTTTCTTCTCAAGATTGCTTTGGCTGTTCGGGGTCTTTTGTGTTTCCATACAGATTGTGAATTTTTTTTGTTCTAGTTCTCTGAAAAATTCCATTGGTAGTTTGATAGGGATTGCATTGAATCTGTAGATTGCTTTGGGTAGTAGAGTCATTTTCACAATGTTGATTCTTCCAGTCCAAGAACATGGTATATCTCTGTATCTGTTTGTGTCACCTTTGATTTCTTTCATCAGTGTCTTATAGTTTGTTGAGTAAACGTCTTTTGTCTCCTTAGGTAGGTTTATTCCTAGGTATTTTATTCTTTTTGTTGCAGTGGTAAGTGGGAGTGTTTCCTTAATTTCTCTTT
The DNA here is from genome assembly GCF_028021215.1 of Eschrichtius robustus. Taxonomy (NCBI): domain Eukaryota; kingdom Metazoa; phylum Chordata; class Mammalia; order Artiodactyla; family Eschrichtiidae; genus Eschrichtius; species Eschrichtius robustus. The sequence goes on along the minus strand of NC_090836.1, from coordinate 283,053 downwards.
CAGATTTTTCATCTTTGGTGTATAGGAATGAAAGAGATATCTGTACGTTAATTTTGTATCCTGCAACCTTACCAGATTCATTGATTAACTCTAGTAGGTTTCTGGTAGCATCTTTAGGATTCTCTATGTATAGTATCATGTCATCTGCAAACAGTGAGAGCTTAACTTCTTTTCCGATTTGGATTCCTTTTATTTCTTTTTCTTCTCTGATTGCCGTAGCTAAAAATTCCAAAAGTGTGTGGAATAATAGTGGTGAGAGTGGGCAACCTTGTCTTGTTCCTGATATTGGTGGAAATGGTTTCACTTTTTCAACATTGAGAACGATGCTGGCTGTGGGTTTGTCATATATGGCCTTTATTATGTTGAGGAAAGTTCCCTCTATGCCTACTTTCTGGAGGGTTTTTATCGTAAATTGGTGTTTAATATTGTCAAAAACATTTTCTGCATCTATTGAGATGACCATATGGTTTTTATCCTTCCTTTTTTTAATATGGTGTATCACATTGATTTACATGTATTGAAGAATCCTTGCATCCCTGGGATAAACCCCACTTGATCATGGTGTATGATCCTTTTAAGGCGCTGTTGGATTCTGTTTGCTAGTATTGTGCAGTGGATTTTTGCAGCTATGTTCATCAGTGATATTGGCCTGTAGTTTTCTCTCTTTGTGACATCTTTGTCTGGTTTTGGTGTCAGGGAGATGATGGTCTCATAGAATAAGTTTGGGAGAGTTCCTCCCTCTGCTATATTTTGGAAGAGTTTGAGAAGGATAGGTGTTAACTCTTCTCTAAATGTTTGATAGAATTTACCTGTGAAGCCATCTGGTCCTGGGCTTTTGTTTGTTGGAAGATTTTAAATCACAGTCTCAATTTCAGTGCTTGGGATCGGTTTGTTTATAGTTTCTATTTCTTCCTGGTTCAGTCTTGGAAGATTGTGCTTTTCTAAGAATTTGTCCATTTCTTCCAGGTTGTCCATTTTACTGGCATATAGTTGCTTGCAGTAATCTCTCATGATCCTTTGTATTTCTGCAGTGTCAGTTGTTACTTCTCCTTTTTCATTTGTCATTCTATTGATTTGAGTCGTCTCCCTTTTTTTCTTGATGAGTCTGGCTAATGGTTTATCAATTTTGTTTATCTTCTCAAAGAACCAGCTTTTAGTTTTTTTGATCTTTGCTGTTGTTTCCTTCATTTCTTTTTCATTTATTTCTGGTCTGATCTTTATCATGTCTTTCCTCTGCTGACTTTGGGTTTTTTTTTCTTTCTTTCTCTAATTGCTTTAGGTGTAAGGTTAACTTGTTTATTTGAGATGTTTCTTGTTTCTTGAGGTAGGATTGTATTGCTATAAACTTCCCTCTTAGAACTGCTTTTGCTGCATCCCATAGGTTTTGGGTCTTCATGTTTTCATTGTCATTTGTTTCTAGGTATTTTTTTCTTTCCTCTTTGATTTCTTCAGTGATGTCTTGGTTATTAAGTAGTGTATTGTTTAGCGTCCATGTGTTTGTATTTTTTAAATGATTTTTTCCTGTAATTGATATCTAGTCTGATAGCCTTGTGATCAGAAAAGATACTTGACACGATTTCAATTTTCTTAAATTTACCAGGGCTTGATTTGTGACCCAAGATATGATCTATCCTGGAGAATGTTCCATGAGCACTTGAGAAAAAGTGTATTCTGTTGTTTTTGGATGGAATGTCCTATAAATATCAATTAAGTCCATCTTGTTTAATGTATCATTTAAAGCTTGTGTTTCCTTATTTATTTTCATTTTGGATGATCTGTTCATTGGTGAAAGAGGGGTGCTAAAGTCCCCTACTATGATTGTGTTGCTGTCGATTTCCCCTTTTATGGCTGTTAACATTTGCCTTATGTATTGAGGTGCTCCTATGTTGGGTGCATAAATATGTACAATTGTTATATCTTCTTCCTGGATTGATCCCTTGATCATTATGTAGTGTCCTTCTTTGTCTTCTGTAATAGTCTTTATTTTAAAGTCTTTTTTGTCTGATATGAGAATTGCTACTCTAGCTTTCTTTTGATTTCCATTTGCATGGAATATCTTATCCCATCCCCTCACTTTCCGTCTGTATGTGTCCCTAGGTCTGAAATGGGTCTCTTGTAGACCACATATATACCGGTTGTGTTTTCGGATCCATTCAGCCATTCTATGTCTTTTGGTTGGAGCATTTAATCCATTTACATTTAAGGTAATTATTGATATGTATGTTCTTATTACCATTTTCTTAATTGTTTTGGGTTTGTTATTGTAGGTCTTTTCCTTCTCTTGTGTTTCCTGCCTAGAGAAGTTCCTTTAGCATTTGTTGTAAAGCGGGTTTGGTGGTGCTGAATTCTGTTAGCTTTTGCTTGTCTGTAAAGGTTTTAATTTCTCTGTCAAATCTGAACGAGATCCTTGGTGGGTCGAGTAATCTTGGTTGTAGCTTTTCCCCTTTCATCACTTTAAATATGTCCTGCCAGTCCCTTCTGGCTTGCAGAGTTTCTGCTGAAAGATCAGCTGTTAACCTTATGGGGATTCCCCTGTATGTTATTTGTTGTTTTTCCCTTGCTGCTTTTAATATTTTTTCTTTGTATTTAATTTTTGATAGTTTGATTAATATATGTTTTGGCATGTTTCTCCTTGGGTTTATCTTGTATGGGACTCTCTGCGCTTCCTGGACTTGATTAACGATTTCCTTTCCCATATTAGGGAAGTTTTCAACTATAATCTCTTCAAATATTTTCTCAGTGTCTTTCTTTTTCTCTTCTACTTCTGGGACCCCTATATTCGAATGTTGGTGCGTTTAATGTTGTCCCAGAGGTGTCTCAGATTGTCCTCAATTCTTTTCATTCTTTTTTCTTTATTCTGCTCTGCAGTAGTTATTTCCACTATTTTATCTTCCAGGTCATTTATCCATTCTTCTGCCTCAGTTATTCTGGTATTGTTTCCTTGTAGAGAATTTTTAATTCCATTTATTGTGTTGTTCATCATTGTTTGTTTGCTCTTTAGTTCTTCTAGGTACTTGTTAAACGTTTCTTGTCTATTCTCCATTCCAGTTCCAAGATTTGGGATAATCTTTATTATCATTACTCTGAATTCTTTTTCAGGTAGACTGCCTATTTCCTCTACATTTGTTTGGTCTGGTGGGTGTTTACCTTGCTCCTTCATCTGCTGTGTGTTTCTGTGTCTTCTCATTTGGCTTTGGGGACTGTGTTTGGGGTCTCCTTTTCGGAGGCTGCAGATTCGTAGTTCCCGTTGTTTTTGGTGTCTGCCTCCAGTGGCTAAGGTTGGTTCAGTGGGTTGTGTAGGCTTTCTGGTGGAGGGGACTGGTGCCTGTGTTCTGGTGGGTGTGTCTGGATCTTGTCTTTCTGGTGGACAGGTCCACATCTGGTGGTGTGTTTTGGGATGTCTGTGACCTTATTATGATTTTAGGCAGCCTATCTGCTAATGGGTGGGCCTGCATTCCTGTCGTGCTAGTTGTTTGGCATGGGATGTCCAGCACTGGATCTTGCTGGTCTCTGAGTGGAGCTGGGTCTTAGTGTTGAGACGGATATCTCTGGGAGAGCTTTCGCCATTTGATATTACAAGGTGCCGGAGGTCTCTTGTAGACCAATGTCCTGAACTCGGCTCTCCCACCTCAGAGGCACAGGCTTGACACCCGGCTGGAGCACCAATACCCTGTCAGCCACACGGCTGGGGGTGAGAGCAAGAGGTAGCTTTGGTACATCTCAAAGACCACCAATGAGATTCACTGACCATTTTCTCTCCAGAAGTGAAGAAAACAAAATTCAGATTTTGGCTAGTCAGCCACTTTGGTAGCCAGCTTCCAAGATGGCCCTAATTATCCCCTAATTATCTCCCAGTCTCCATGTACCTGTGTGGCTCCTCGCACTTGAAAATGGTTGACTGTTTAACTAATAAGAAATTGCAGAAATGACAAAGTGCAGCTTCCAAAGTTATAAAAGACATTGCAGCTTCTGCTTTGGTTTCTGCTAGATCACTCATCCTGGGGTAAGCCAGCTGCCATGTCATGAGGACACTCAAGCAGCCCTAAGGAGAGATCCATGTGGCGAGGAACTGAGGCCTCTTACCTACAGCCATGTGAGTGAGTCATCTCAGAAGTCAAAAGATTTAATTTTATTTATTTTTGGTTGCATTGGGTCTTCGTTGCTGCACAGGGTTTCTCTAGTTGTGTCAAGCAGGGGTTACTCATCGTTGTGGTGCACGGGCTTCTCCTTGCGATGGTTTCTCTTGTTGTGGAATATGGGCTCTAGGTGCATGGGCTTCAGTAGTTGTGTCATGCAGGCTCAATAGTTGTTGCTTGCAGGCTCTAGAGCACGGGCTCAGTAGTTGTGGCATACGGGCTTAGTTGCTCTGTGGCATGTGGGATCTTCCCAGACCAGGGATTGAACCCCTGTTCCTTGCATTGGCAGGCAAATTCTTACCCACTGTGCCACCAGGGAAGTCCAGTGTGCTCTTTTTTAAACCTAGTCTGTTTTCATTATTTTCTATCTTAACGATTCTGTATTAAAGAAAAAAAATAATACTCCTTTCTACCCCTCCTCTTTGAGGATTATATATGAAGAAGTATGTCTCATTTATTAACCTCAAATTTTCACCTTACTTTTAAGAAGTAATCACAATGTCAAGTATTTAATGCTTTTCACTTCCACCTTGAAAAGCATGGGTATTAAAGTGCTAATATAATTACCTTCCTTCGTCTATCTTTTTTACTTTTTGTTATGTGTAAAAAACAACTAAAACATGCATGGTTTGCAAGGAAATGACAAATTTCAGAAAATTCAGCATCTGAATACACTTTATACATAGCTTCTAGATAAAGACACAGAAAATTGCCAGGTACTCAGAGGCCCCCTGGTCCCATTCTAGTGACTCCCCTTAAGGTTTAATATTGTTCTGGTATCTAACAAAAAGATAACTTTACCTGTATTTTGTATTTTATATAAATGTTATGGCACAGTAAAATCACTTTTGGATTGGGCTTTTTTATTTTATGTTGTTTGTGAATATGCCTATATGGTTGCCTGTTGTTGTGATCATGCATTGCCACTGTTGCATAGGATTCCATAGTGTAAATATTTCACTATTAATTAATTTATTCCAATGTGTATTACAATATGAGTGATTTTCAGTTTGTGTCTATTGAGAACAGCACTGGTATATAAATTCTAGAACTTGAGCTTTGGTGGTGTGTGTATAAATTATTGTTCAGTATACATGTAGTAGTAAAATTTTCGAGTCATAGCTTTCTTGTGTTTATCTTTTTAGATATTTCTAAATATTTTCAAAACATTTGTATGATTTTTCATCCTCAGCAGCAGTGAATGAGATTCAAGGATTATACGCATTCTTGTCCAACTTGATAATACCTGTCATTTTCATTTGAACTTTCTGGTTGGTGAGTGATAATTCCAGGTATCACGTTTTTGCATTTAATTGACTACTAAGAAGCCAAGCATCTTTTGATATGTTTACTTAACATTCTGTACTCTCTTTTTTGAAATATCTTTTGGTATATTTTCCCCATTTGCTATTCCATTATCTTCTTATCGAAGACTTCTTTTTTTTTTTAACATCTGAAGACTTCTTATTTAGGAGTTTTTAATATATGCTTGATATGAGTTCTTCTCTCTTTCTGTCTCTCCTTCTCTTTCTTTAGATGAGTGTCAGTTTTTAATGTTAATAACATCTAATTTGTTATTTTCCTCTTTATTTATTTATTTATTTAGTCTTATTTCTATTTATTTGTGCAGTCTTCTTATCTGTAGCAGAACACATTATTTATTCTAAACCACAAATATGTTTTCATTTCTTCAATAAATGTAATTATTAAGCTTTAAATTTAAGTTAACTTTCTAAACTAAATATGTTGTATCATAGTGAGTATTAATTTTTCTATGACAGCTGAAAGGTTACATTTATTCAGAAAATGTTGTATTCAGCTTTCTTTTCATTTGCTCCTACTTCTCATTGATTCACAGTGGTAAATAAACATCACTTCATCCTTGGATCTGACTTTTCTCTGATTTCTCATGGTCATTCTCACTAATTCGTCTTGCCTCCTGAAATCTTTAGCAATCCCATTATTCCACAGAAGCAAAAACCTTCCTTGGGCCTTTTTCCTCAGAAGATTGATTATTCTCACATTTTAAATGGGAGATTGCAATAAGTTAGGAGAAAATGCCACAAGGGTCTCTCATTTTTTTTTTCACATCTTGTATCAGCCTCTGCTTGCACTCTGTTCAAAGATTTTTGTACAACACATTGATGGAAGATGCCAGTTGTTTCTCTCCTTGGGGAAAAGACAGATTAATTACCTGACAAATAAAATAAAGAGAGTGTCTTGCTCTGTTCAAATGTTGGACAGGATTGCTTGCATCCTAATTTAAATGTTTCAGGTGACTGAAGCTTAAGATTCCTAAGCTTTAATCCATACTTGCACCATGCACAGCACCCAACAGGAGTGCTTTACATAACCCCATGAGACACTTGTGTGCAAGTGGAACAGATAAAAATATAAAACTATTGCTGTCTTTTTGTGTCATAAAAATGATTTTTTGTCACATTTAAAATATTTTTTTCTAAAATCCAAAAACGTGTCAGGCTAAAACATTGTTATTTCAAATATGGTAAAATCGAAGGCCCTTCAAATTTCTTTCCAGTTTTGTTGATGATGGAATGCCGTCAGAGATATGACTTCATTAAACACAATAGGTAAGATTCCTTCATAGGCCTGATTGGGGAATATGAAAATAATCCCCAGAAAAATCTGGACATTTTCTAGTTCTCAAATATTGGTTAAGATGGTAGAAAGGGCCCTTCATTGTCCTATATGTTAATGCAGATCAATTGTGAGAGGTGGGGATAAAACAAGCAGCCTAAATATCCTTTATGTTTGTTGTACTACTAGTAGAAAGAGGAAGGGTCAACATGTCACCATGGTTGATATAGCAAATAAGCTGCTTGAAACTACACAGAAATGTACCTGCTTGTATTTTCTGTGCAGTTACCCTCTCTTTTGGTGTGCCCTGATACCTCCCTCAACTTATGTACCAACTCCAGCAGCATTAAGCAGAAATCCAAAGAAATCTATTCTTTGGAGTTATGAGGAAGGGAAGAGTCGAAAATTTTATAGCATGCTCTATACAAGGATACACGTCAACATCCTTATCTATGTGATGCCATGCATGGAGGGTCAGTAGGTTCAGGGGCTTCTGGAAGCACCAAGTTCTGTGGGGTTAATCACAGCTGCATTCATGGGCAGTAAAAGAGAAGGGCCTTATCTTGGTCACTTTCTCAATGCTAGTAGCTACAAACAGAAGAGGATAGCAGACATCTTAGGGAGAAGAGCCAACATTAAATGAAATGTCCTAATTACTCTAGGCAACCTCTCATGATGGCTTCCCATAGCTCCTCAAATCCCTACATACTTGCACAAGGGATAGTGTAATATTACTGGAGCGTCTGACTGCAGATTAACATTATTTTTTCTTGAAAAAAATAAAAATAGGTTCAAGTGATAGGGTTTGAAAAGGGTTCACAGTGTGAGGGAAACTACTGTAACAATGTGGACAGAACCCTTTGGATGGATTCATCATGTATTTTTTTTTATTTGGTTTTTTTTTTTGCTACTTCAGAATCTGTAGTAGAGGATGGTGTGTTCCATGATGTCTTCCCGCTTCTTATAAGTTTTAGATGGAATACCCCATTAGGAAGAAGTGCACGTAAGGAAGATTAGTGAGTCAAACTCCTCTGCCCTCTGTCAGCAGTGGGTGCAAAGGCATTTAGACCAAGTGCTTTCATCCTTTGATGTGCAAAGTTTTCACTATATGAATGATGTTTTGTTTGTTTGCAGGTCAGGAGCCTTGGTCTCAATATCCCTGTTTAAAAAGTGTTATCACGTGTCTGCCAGAAAGAATTGCTGATGATACTGGAAAAAATTGAGAGTTATCCTTAACAATTAAGGGTTTTGTAGCAACATGGATGGACCTAGAGATTGTTATACTGAGTGAAGAAAGTCAGACACAGAAAGACAGATATCATATGATATTGCTTATATGAGGAATCTAAAAAAGAAATAAAAGGTACAAATGAACTTATTTACACAACAGAAATAGAGTCATGGATATAGAAAACAAACTTATGGTAACCAGGGGATAAGTGGGGAAGGGATAAATTGGGAGATTGTGACTGACATATACACACTACTATATATAAAATGGATAAGTATTGATAAAGACCTGCTTTATAGCACAGGGAACTCTATGCAATGGTCTGTACTGGCGTATATGGAAAAAGCATCTTAAAAAAAAACAAGGGTTTTGGGATTATATAATAAATGTAAATGTGCAAACCTTTAACATGAAAGGAAAAATCAGTTAACTCTGTTGTCCCTGTTATGGTGTAAATATTTTGTACCTCTAATTTTAAAATTTTGAAACCCAGCTCCCATATTGATGGTATTAGGAGGTGGGGCTTTTGGGAGGTGATTAGGTCATGAGGCCAGAGACCTCAAACATGGGATTAGTGACCTAATAAATGTAGCACACAGAAGATCTTATGCCCATTCCATGATTTCATTGCCGAGCGAGAAGAACCACATTATGAACCAGAAATTGGTCCCTCTCCAGACACTAAGTCAGCTGGCAACTTGTTCTCTTTTTAAAAAAAATTAATTAGATAATTAATTAATTTTTTGGCTGTGTTGGGTCTTTGTTGCGGTGCGCGGGCTTCTCATTGGGTGGCTTCTCTTGTTGCAGAGCACGGGCTCTAGGCGTGCGGGTTTCAGTAGTTGTGGCTCACGGGCTCAGTAGTTGTGGCCTGTGGGCTCTAGAGCACAGGCTCAGTATTTGTGGTGCACAGGATTAGTTGTTCCATGGCATGTGGGATCTTCCCGGACCAGGGCTCGAACCCTTGTCCCCTTTATTGGTAGGCAGATTCTTAACCACTGCACCACCAGGGAAGCCCCTGGTAACTTGTTCTTGAACTTTTCAGCCTCAGCAATTATGAGAAAACAAAAATATTCTGTTGTTTATAAAATACCAAGTCTCTCGTATTTTGTTTTTAGCAGTCAAAGAGCTGGCTGAGGAGAAATATCTGTGAGCTTGAAGACGTATCAAGAGAAACCTTTAAATCTCAAAAGAAAAGAGAAAATGGGCAGGAAAGAAATCAACAGAACAGAGTAATCAATAATTGTGGAACAATGAAAAATGCTGTGACCTATACATAACGGGTATAGCAGGAGGAGAATAAAGATAACAAAGAACAGAAAATATTTGTAAAAAATGACGGAGAATCTCCCCAAATGAATGTCTGTCACTAAATCCACAACATCCAAACTTAGAGGAACATATGAATAGTAAAGAAAACTGACCAATATCTCTCAGGAACATCAATGCAAAAATCCTCAACAAAATATTACCAAATCGAATCCGACAATATTTTGAGAGAATTTTATATCATGAATGAGAGGGAATAATCCCAGGTATGCAAGGCTGGTTCAACATTCTAAAATCAAATAATTATATCCATCATATCAACACCCTAAAGACAATCATTAGCATATCAATAGATTCAGAAGACCTTTGAAAAAATCTAACACCCATTCTTCATAAAAACTCTCAGTTAAAGAAATAGACTGGAGCTTTCTCAAGTTGATAACAAAGATGTACAGGAAACTTTTATCTTACATCATGATTAATGGTCAAAAACATGAAGCTTTTCCACTAAGTTCAGGTAAAAGCAAGGATGTCTCCTTTCATGACTCCTTTTCCATATTTTACTCCAAGTCCTTGCTAATGCAATAAGGCACGAAAATAAATAAAACAAATACAGATTGGGCAGAAAAAAAAATGAAAGCAACCTAAATAAAATGTGGACCAATATACTTTATGGACACCTCACCAAAGGAAATAGACACTATGCATATAAGTATACAGGAGAATAATCCAGATTACATGCTGCCATGAAAAAGCAAATTAAAAGTACAATTACATACCACTATGTAACACTTAGAATGGCTAAAATGTGAACAATGACAAGAACAAATTCTGTAGGAGATGTGGAACAATAGGAAATGTCATTTGTTATTGGTGGAAATACAGCTACTTTGGTAGTCTGATTGACACTTGCTATAATATTGAACATTCCCTTACTGTACAATCTGGCAAGTGTTCTCATGGATATTTACTGAAAGTAGTTTAAAACGTACTTCCAGACGAAAACCTGCATATGGATATTTATAGCACCTAATTCAATATTGCCAAAATGTGAATGAAACTGAGGTGTCCTCCAATAGGTGAATGAAATGATATAGTATTAATATATTCTGGGAATGGGATAATATTGAGCACTAAAAAGTAAGCTATCAAGCCATAAAACTAGATGGGAATTCTTTTTTTTCTTTTGAAATATAGGTGATTTTCTTTATTTTGTAATTTAAATTTTATTGGAGTATAGTTGATTTACAATGTTGTGTTCATTTCAGCTGCACAGAAAGTGATTCAGTTACACATATGCATATATTCATTCTTTTTCAGATTCTTTTCTGATAAAGGTATTCCCAGAATATTGAGTAGAGTTCCCTGTGCTATACAGTAGGCCCTTGTTGCTTATCTATGTTATATATAGTAGTATTCGTATGTTTACCCCAAATTCCTGATTTATCCCTACCCCCACCTTTCCCCTTTGGTAACCATAAGTTTGTTTTCCAAGTCTGTGAGTCTGCCTCTGTTTTGTAAGTTAGTTCATTTGTATCAATTTTTAGCTTCCACCTAGAAGTGATATCATACAATATTTGTCTTACTCTGTCTGACTTACTTCACTTAGTACAATCATCTCTAGGTCCATCCGTGTTACTGCAATTGGCATTATTTTCTTCTATTTTATGGCTGAGTCATATTCCATTATATATATGTATCACACATTCTTTACCTATATTCATATGTTGATGGACATTTTGGTTGCTTCCATGTCTTCGCTATTGTAAAGAGTGTTGCAGTGAACATTGGGGAAGATGTGTCTTTTCGATTTATGCTTTCCTCCAGATATGCGCACACGAGTGAACTTGCTGGATCATCTGGTAGCTGTATTTTATTTTATTTCATTTCATTTCAATTTTTTTGGAGTATAGTTGATTTACAATGTTGTGTTACTTTCTGCTGCACAGTAGAGTGAAGCAGTTATACATATATGCAATCCTTTTTGGATTCCTTTCCCATACAGGTCATTACAGAGTATTGAGTAGAGTTCCCTGTGCTATACAGTAAGCCCTTATTTGTTATCTCTTTTATATATAGTGGTGTGTATATGTCAATCCCAATTTCCAATTTATCCCTCCCGCCTCCCCTTACTCTGGTAACCTCCATTCTGTGCTCCATAGTGGCTGTTACCAATTGGTCTTGCCACCGATAGCATAGTATTTGTGGCGCAGTGGTTAAGAATCTGCCTGCCAGTTCAGGGGACACAGGTTCGAGCCCTGGCCCGGGAAGATCTCACATGCCACAGAGCAAGTAAGCCTGTGCACCACAACTACTGAGTCTGTGATCTACAGTCCACGAGCCACAACTACTGAAGCCTGTGTACCTAGAGCCTGTGCTCCACAGCAAGAGAAGCCACCGCAAAGAGAAGGCTTCGTACCACAACGATGAGTAGCCCCCGCTTGCTGCAGCTAGAGAAAAGCCAAGTGCAGCAATGAACACCCAATGCAGATTAAAAATAATAATAATAAGTAGTACGTTTCTCTTTTTCTCACACCATCTGAAGCATTTCGTGTTTGTAGACATTGTGATGATGGCTATTCTGAGTGGTTCCAGGTGATACTTCTTTGTACATCTGATTTGCATTTGTCTAACATAAAGCAATGGTGAGCATCTTCATATGTGCCTTTTTTTTTGAACAGTGTGAGTAAAATTTACCCCTTGAAAAAGGGTTATTGAAAGGTTGGCTTGTTTTGAAGTCTATTTCGATTACCTACCCCAAGACATTTTTTGAGGGCTGTTGTCATTTACAGCTCCCCAGGCATTGTGAAAATGAAGTGCCTATAAGGTCCAGTTTTTAGAGTTGTTGTTATGGGAAACAGAAGGCGGCAGGATTTCTACTGTCCCTGTCTGGTTACTGACACAACCTTAGATGTAGGGCAAGTCCTGTTCCTGTGTTTTAAATTAGAGTGGAATGTGCCTGACCAAACATGTAAGGGCTTCTGTCCCATTCCTTCTTCCCCCTTACCCTTCATCCCCCGAACAAATACAAACCCCTGCAAAATCACCTGCTGAGAGTGCTGTCTTGCAGAGTGGGATGACCCTAATGAAGAAGTCTGGAGGTCGGAACCCAAACACCAGGATATGTTGAGAGCAGGTGATTTTCCAAGTGTCATCCGGCCCAGAGAGTCCAGCATCCTTTGGGTGTCAGAGGGTTGGTTTAGTAGTATGAGGGCACACTTAGATCTGGAGATTGTGATCCCATGCAGAGGGGACCAGGTATTACATGTTCAAGGGGGGCGAATTAGCTGGCATATACTCCCGAGGTCCTCAGGCCCACAACCGTCCAGCCTTGGGACCAAATTGGGTCTGTGTCCAGGGATGTGACACTAGCACGTTCACTGCGACTAAACAAATTTAGTGATCATTTTTCTTTTCTGTAATTTAATTTTAAATTTATAATGGAGTATAGTTGATTTACCATGTTGTGTTCGTTTTTGATATACACCAACATGATTCATTTATACAGAGATGACTATATATTCTTTTTAGAATTATTTTCCCATTGAGGTTACTAAAGGGTGTTGAGAAGAGTTCCAAGTGCTCTACAGCAGGTCCATGTTGATTACAAGTTTTCTCTCTGTAAATATGTATATACTAACTCCAACCTCATGATTTATGCCTCCAACACACCTTTCCAGTTTGGTAACCATAAGTTTGTGTTCTAAGTCTGGGACTCTGTTTCTGTGTTGTAGGATAGTACCTTTGTATCAATTTTAAGATTCCACCAATAAGTGATCTCATATGATAGTTATCATTGTCTGATTTATAACACTTAGTATGAATGTATAAATGTCCTTCCAAGTGGCTGCGAATGGCCTTCTTTCATTCATTTCATGGCTGAGTAATATTCCCTGGTACATATGCACCATAATTTCTTTATCCAGTTTTCCTTCCAAGGACTTTTAGGTAGCTTCCAAGTAGAGGCTCTTGTAAACAGGGCTGCATAAAGGTTGGAGTGCCTGGGTTCTGTCAGTGTATGTTTTTTCCAAGATACAGGCCCAGGAGTGGAAGCGCCATATGCTCTGAAGCTCTGTTTTTTTAGATTTTTAAGGAATCACCATCCACTTCTCCAGAGTGGCTGTTAGCAGTTTACATTCCCACCATCAGCTTGTCAGGGTTCCCTTTTCTCCACGCCCTGTCCTGCATTTCAGGTTTTACACTTTGTGAGGTTGGCCATTCTGACTGGTGCGAAGTGATACCTCTTTGTAGTACTGATTTGCATTGCCTGCCTGTTTTGTTGGCCAAAAAGCGAGTAAGGGTTTTTCCTGACTGTATTAAGGAATAACGCATACGGCCTTTTTGGCCAACTGCATCTTTGGCGATGTTCAGCAGTTTTGCATGTGCTTTAATGGCGAGTGCAAACTACCTCTTGAAATCCCTTTCCTGCAATTCTGCCTTGCTTACAAGTCCTTTAGGAATACTTGGCTGAAAAAAATGACTCCATTAGAGGTGTCAATTACAACCCTGCATGTCTGTGAATTGCAGTGCCCCTGAGCACCGGTTTTCACCTTGTTGTTTAGGGAAGCAGCCACAAAGGGGCAGGATTTCTACAGACCCATTCCGGTTACTGGGGCACCTGAAGGATAGGGAAATTCTTCTTCCAGATTGGGAAACTAGAGTGGCATATGCCTGTCCAAACATCTAGGGCTTGTGTCTCATTCCATCCCCCCATTCCCCTTCTTCACCCGGAAAATTCCAAGCTGTGCAAAACTGGCTGTTGGGTGTGCTGCCTTCCCAAAGTGGGGAGACTCTAAGGAAAGGAGTTGGGGGGGGACCCGTATACCAGGAGACGTGGAGATGAGGTGACTTTTCCAAACTCTTCCCGATCAGAAGGTGTACCATCCTCTGGATGTGCCATGCATGTTTTAGCTGTAGGAAGGGTCCCCTGCACCTGGAGATATGGGACCCATGGAATGGGGGCCAGGCAGTACTACTCTAAAAGGGCTGCATTTGCTGTCCCATGCTCACCAAGCCTCTCAGACCGAAGAGTGTAGAGCCTTAGGTCCCATCCAGCTGTGTGTCTAGATGTGGTCAGTCCAGGTTGCATCACAGCCCCTGAACAAATTTTGTAAGAATTTCTCTCTCTCTCACTGTCTTTTTTCTTGTTCTTGTTATTTAATTTTAAAATGGGGTATAGCTGATTTTCAGTACTGTGTTTCTTGCTGCTCTACATCTATTCAGTTGACTTACAGAGAGACATCAATAAATTCTTTTACAGATCCTAACCAGTCTTATATATTCTTTTCCAGTGACAACAGTGTGCTGAGCCCAGCTCCTTGAGCTATAGAGTAGGTAATGTCGATCACTTATTTTGTTTATGGAACAGTATCTGTGCGAATTTCAACCTCCTGGTTTATGCATCACCCCACCCCACCTTTCTCCTTTAGCAGACATAACTTTGTTTTTTAAATGTGTGACTCTGTTTCTGTTTTGTAATTCAGTTCATGTGTAGCGATTTTTACATTCCCTCTATAAGTGATATGTTATAAGTTTCTTTTTCTGTGTGACTTATTTCACTTAGAATCATCGTACCTAAATCCACTCATTATGCTGCTACTAGGCTTATGACATTGATTACATGGCTGAGTGATATTCCATTGTACATAACTACCACAACTTCTTTATCCATTTTTCTCTTTCCTGGGATAGTTAAGGTGTACCGAAGTCGAGGTACTTGCAAACAGAGCAGCCTTAAAATTTGGGGTGCCTGTGTCCTGTCGATTTTTGGTTTTGCCACGATATACGAACATGAGTGGAAGTGCATTATGCTCTGTGGCTCTGTTTTATACATGTTTTAGGAAACACCATACACTTCTCCAGAGTGGCCATGGCAAATTATATCCCGCTCATCAGCGTAACAAAGCTCGCTTTTCTCAATGGCCTGTCCTGCATTTCTGGTTTTTACGCTTTTTTCAGGATGGCCATTTTGACCGATGGGAAGTGAGACTTTTTGTAGTGCTGATTTACATTTCCAGCTTGCTTGGTTGGCCAAAAAGGGCGTATGCGTTTTTTCCTGAATATATTCGGGAAAAAACGCATACACCCTTTTTGTCCAAGGGCATCATTGTCGACGTTTTGCCGCTTTTCATGTGCTTTAAAGGCGAGTGGAATCTACCTCCTGAAGTCTGTTTCCTGCAATTCTGCCTTGCTTTCAAATCCTCATCGTTGCCTTCCCTCAATATATTTGTGGACGAGAGTTATCATTTATAACTCTGCAGGTATGTGAATTGCAGTGCCCCTGAGCTCCATTTTTCAACTCGCTTTTTTGGGAGCTGGCCGCAAAAGCGCAGGATTGCTTCAGGCCCTATTGTGGTTCCGGGTGGCAGGCTGAGCCTGTGGTTAATTCTTCTTCCTGATGGGAAAATAGAGTGACCTGTGCCTGTCCCAACACCTAGAGCTAGTCTCTCATTGGTTCCCCCTCTTCCCGTTCATGCTCAGGACAAATTGCAACCTGTACGGAACAGGAGGTTAAAGGTGCTGATTCTCCAAGCAGGGAGATTGCTAGTAAAGCGGCTGGAATGGCGAACCCGAGCACAAGGAGATGAGAAATGAGGTGCGTTTTAGAAACCTTTCCCGATCACACGGTGGACCATCTTCTCGGTTTCCCATGCATGTTTTTGATGTAGGAAGATGCCCTTGAACCTGGAGATTTGGGACCCATGGAATGGGTACCACGCAGTATTACTTTAAAGGGTCTGCGTTTGCTCACCCAACCTCACCAATCCTCTCAGCCCCAAGAGTGTCCAGCCTTATGTCTCATCCAGCTGTGGGTCTAGAAATGGTCAATCCAGGTTGCATCACAGCCCCTGAACGAATTTTGTAAGAATTTCTCTCTCGTTCACTGTCTTTGTTTTATGGGTTTTTAAAAGTAATTTATTTTTATAATGGGGTTTGGTGCTTTTCACTGCTGTGTTTATGCCGCTTTACACCCACTTGATTCACTTACAGAGAGATATCAATACATAGGTTTTAAGATTCTTACTAGTCAGATATATTCTTGTGCGGTGAATAGGGGGTGTTGAGTCCAGTTCACTGAGCAAGGAGTAGGTCTTGTCTATTACATATTTGGTTTATGGAACGGTATCTGAGCTAATTTCAAACCCTTGTTTTATGCATCACTCCACCTCACCTTTCCCGTTAAGCAGCCATAGTGTGTTTTCTAAATGTGTGACTCTGTTCTGTTTTGTAATTCAGATCAAGTGTAGCGATTTTCCCATTCCCTCTATAAGTGATATCTTATGATAAGTGTCTTTTTCTATGTGTCTTATTACACTTAGAATCATCGAACCTAAATCCACTCATCATGCTGCTGCTACCCTTATGACATTGATTTCAGGGCTGAGTGATATCCCATTGTACATAAGTACCACAACTTCTTTATCCATTTTTCTCTTTCCTGGGATAGTTAAGGTGTACTGAAGTGGAGGTTCTTGTAAACAGAGCAGCACTAAACTTTGGGGTGCCTGTGCCTTGTTGATATTTAGATTTTCCAATTTATACGCCCATGAGTGGAAGTGCCCTATGCTCTCTAAGCTGTGTTTTTTTACACGTTTCAGGACACACCGTGCACTTCTCCAGGGTGGCTGTTGGCAATTTACATCCCGCCCATCAGCGTAGCAAGGCTCCCATTTCTCCATGGCCTGTCCTGCATTTCTGGTTTTTACACTTTTTTCGGCATGGCCCTTTGGACCGATGGGAAGCGAGACTTCTTTGTAGTGCTGATTTGCATTTCCGGCTTGCTTGGTAGGCCAAAAAGGGCGTATGCGTTTTTTCCTGAATATATTCAGGAAAAAATGCATACGCCCTTTTTGGCCAAGTGCATCATTGTCGACGTTTTGCTGCTTTTCATGTGCTTTAAAGGCGATTCGAATCTACCTCCTGAAATCTGTTTCCTGCAATTCTGCCTTGCTTTCAAATCCTCATCGTTGCCTTCCCTCAATATATTTGTGGACGAGAGTTATCATTTATAACTCTGCAGGTTTGTGAGTTGCAGTGCCCCTGAGCTCCATTTTCCAACTCGCTTTTTTGGGAGCTGGCCGCAAAAGCGCAGGATTGCTTCAGGCCCTATTGTGGTTCCGCGGGGCAGGCTGAGCCTGTGGTTAATTCTTCTTCCTGATGGGAAAATAGAGTGACCTGTGCCTGTCCCAACACCTAGAGCTAGTCTCTCATTGGTTCCCTCTTTTCCCGTTCATCCTCAGGACAAATTGCAAGCTGTACGAAACAGGAGGTTAAAGGTGCTGATTCTCCAAGGAGGGAGATTGCTAGTAAAGCGGCTGGAATGGCGAACCCGAGCACAAGGAGATGAGAAATGAGGTGCGTTTTAGAAACCTTTCCCGATCACACGGTGGACCATCTTCTGGGTTTCCCATGCATGTTTTCGATGTAGGAAGATGCCCTTGAACCTGGAGATTTGGGACCCATGGAATGGGTACCACGCAGTATTACTTTAAAGGGTCTGCGTTTGCTCACCCAACCTCACCAATCCTCTCAGCCCCAAGAGTGTCCAGCCTTATGTCTCATCCAGCTGTGGGTCTAGAAATGGTCAATCCAGGTTGCATCACATCCCCTGAACGAATTTTGTAAGAATTTCTCTCTCGCTCACTGTCTTTGTGTTATGGGTTTTTAAAAGTAATTTATTTTTACAATGGGGTTTAGGTGCTTTTCACTGCTGTGTTTATGCCGCTTTACACCCACTTGATTCACTTACAGAGAGATATCAATACATAGGTTTGAAGATTCTTACTAGTCAGATATGTTCTTGTGTGGTGAATAGGGAGTGTTGAGTCCAGTTCACTGAGCAAGGAGTAGGTCTTGTCTATTACATATTTGGTTTATGGAACGGTATCTGAGCTAATTTCAAACCCTTGTTTTATGCATCACCCCACCTCACCTTTCCCGTTAAGCAGCCATAGTGTGTTTTCTAAATGTGTGACTCTGTTCTGTTTTGTAATTCAGATCAAGTGTAGCGATTTTCCCATTTCCTCTATAAGTGATATCTTATGATAAGTGTCTTTTTCTATGTGTCTTATTACACTTAGAATCATCGTACCTAAATCCTCTCATCATGCTGCTGCTAGCCTTATGACATTGATTTCAGGGCTGAGTGATATCCCATTGTACATAAGTACCACAACTTCTTTATCCATTTTTCTCTTTCCTGGGATAGTTAAGGTGTACTGAAGTGGAGGTTCTTGTCAACAGAGTAGCACTGAACTTTGGGGTGCCTGTGTCTTGTTGATTTTTAGATTTTCCAATTTATACGCCCATGAGTGGAAGTGCCCTATGCTCTCTAAGCTGTGTTTTTTACATGTTTCAGGACACACCGTGCACTTCTCCAGAGTGGCTGTTGGCAATTTACATCCCGCCCATCAGCGTAGCCAGGCTCCCATTTCGCCATAGCCTGTCCTGCATTTCTCGATTTTACACTTTTTTCAGCATGGCCCTTTGGACCGATGGGAAGCGAGACTTCTTTGTAGCGCTGATTTGCATTTCCATCTTGTTTGGTTGGCCAAAAAGGGCGTATGTGTGTTTTCCTGAATATATTCAGGAAAACACACATCCGCCCTTTTTGGCCAAGTGCGTCATTGTCGACGTTTTGCCGCTTTTCATGTGCTTTAAAGCCTATTCGAATCTACCTCCTGAAATCTGTTTCCTGCAATTCTGCCTTGCTTTCAAATCCTCTTCGTTGCCTTCCCTCAATATATTTGTGGACGAGAGTTATCATTTATAACTCTGCAGGTTTGTGAATTGCAGTGCCCCTGAGCTCCATTTTTCAACTCGCTTTCTTGGGAGCTGGCCGCAAAAGCACAGGATTGCTTCAGGCCCTATTGTGGTTCCGGGGGGCAGGCTGAGACTGTGGTTAATTCTTCTTCCTGATGGGAAAATAGAGTGACCTGTGCCTGTCCCAAAACCTAGAGCTAGTTTCTCATTGGTTCCCCCTCTTCCCGTTCATCCTCAGGACAAATTGCAACCTGCACGGAACAGGAGGTTAAATGTGCTGATTCTCCAAGGAGGGAGATTGCTAGTAAAGCGGCTGGAATGGCGAACCCGAGCACAAGGAGATGAGAAATGAGGTGCGTTTTAGAAACCTTTCCCGATCACACGGTGGACCATCTTCTGGGTTTCCCATGCATGTTTTCGATGTAGGAAGATGCCCTTGAACCTGGAGATTTGGGACCCATGGAATGGGTACCACGCAGTATTACCTTAAAGGGTCTGCGTTTGCTCACCCAACCTC
Organism: Eschrichtius robustus; assembly: GCF_028021215.1. Lineage (NCBI taxonomy): Eukaryota > Metazoa > Chordata > Mammalia > Artiodactyla > Eschrichtiidae > Eschrichtius > Eschrichtius robustus. The sequence continues at coordinate 263,543 of NC_090836.1, read as the reverse complement.
ACCAATCCTCTCAGCCCCAAGAGTGTCCAGCCTTATGTCTCCTCCATCTGTGGGTCTAGATATGGTCAATCCAGGTTGCATCACAGCCCCTGAACGAATTTTGTAAGAATTTCTCTCTCGTTCACTGTCTTTGTTTTATGGGTTTTTAAAAGTAATTTATTTTTATAATGGGGTTTGGTGCTTTTCACTGCTGTGTTTATGCCGCTTTACACCCACTTGATTCACTTACAGAGAGATATCAATACATAGGTTTGAAGATTCTTACTAGTCAGATATGTTCTTGTGTGGTGAATAGGGGGTGTTGAGTCCAGTTCACTGAGCAAGGAGTAGGTCTTGTCTATTACATATTTGGTTTATGGAACGGTATCTGAGCTAATTTCAAACCCCTGTTTTATGCATCACCCCACCTCACCTTTCCCGTTAAGCAGCCATAGTGAGTTTTCTAAATGTGTGGCTCTGTTCTGTTTTGTAATTCAGATCAAGTGTAGCGATTTTTACATTCCCTCTATAAGTGATATCTTATGATAAGTATCTTTTTCTGTGTGATTTATTTCATTTAGAATCATCGTACCTAAATCCTCTCATCATGCTGCCAGTAGCCTTATGACATTGATTTCATGGCTGAGTGATATTCTATTGTACATAAGTATCACAACTTCTTTATCCATTTTCCTCTTTCCTGGAATATTTAAGATGAACCGAAGTAGAAGTTCTTGTAAACAGAGCAGCCCTAAACTTTCGGGTGCTTGTGTTCTGTTGATTTTTAATTTTCCCAATTTATACGCCCATGAGTGGAAGTGCCCTATGCTCTCTAAGCTGTGTTTTTTACATGTTTCAGGAAACACCATACACTTCTGCAGAGTGGCTGTTGGCAATTTACATCCCACCCATCAGCGTAACAAGGCTCCCTTTTCTCACTGGCCTGTCCTGCATTTCTGGTTTTTAGACTTTTTTAGGATGGCCCTTTTGAACGATGGGAAGTTAGGCTTCTATGTAGTGTTGATTTGCCTTTCCAGGTTGCTTGGTTGGCCACAAAGGGCGTATGCGTTTTTTCCTGAATATATTCAGGAGAAACCGCACACGCACTTTTTGGCCATGTGCACCATTGTCGACGTTTTCCCGCTTTTCATGTGCTTTAAAGACGAGTCGAATCTACCTCCTAAATTCTGTTTCCAGCAATTCTGCCTTGCTTTCCAATCCTCTTCGTAGCCTTCCCTTAATATATTGTGGACGAGAGTTATCATTTATAACTGTGAAGGACTGTGAATTTCAGTGCCCCTGAGCTCCATTTTTCAACTCGCTTTTTTTGGAGGTGGCCGCAACATTGCAGGATTGCTTCAGGCCCTATTCTGGTTCCAGGGGGCAGGCTGAGCCTGTGGTTAATTCTTCTTCTTGATGGGAAATTAGAGTGACCTCTGCCTTTCCCAACACCTATAGCTAGTCTCTCATTGGTTTCCCCTCATCCCGTTCATCCTCAAGGCAAATTGCGACCTGTACGAAACAGGAGGTTAAAGGTGCTGATTCTCGAAGTAGCGAGATTGCTAGTAAAGTGGCTTGAATGGCGAACCCGAGCACCAGGAGATGAGAAATCACGTGCGTTTTAGAAAACTTTCCCGATAACACAGTGTACCATCCTCTGGGTTTCCCATGCATGTTTTCGATGTAGGAAGATGCCCTTGAACCTGGAGATTTGGGACCCATGGAATGGGTACCACGCAGTATTACTTTACTGCGTCTGCATTTGCTCACCCAACCTCACCAATCCGCTCAGCACCAGGCGTGTCCAGCCTCATGTCTCATCCAGCTCTGGGTCTAGATATGATCAATGCAGGTTGCATCACAGCCCCTGAACGAATTTTGTAAGAATTTCTCTCTCTTTCATTGTCTTTGTTTTGTTTTGTTTTTATTTTAATTTATTTTTATAATGTGGTTTAGCTGATTTTCAATACTGTGTTTATGCTGCTGTACACCCACTTGATTCATTTCAGAGAGATATCAATACATACTTTTTAAGATTCTTACTACGCAGATATATTCTTCTCCGGTGAATACGGTGTTTTGAGTCCCGCTCATTGAGCAGTGTGTAGGTCTTGTCTGTTACACATTTGTTTTATGGACTGGTATCTGTGCTAATTTCAAACTCTTGTTTTATGCATCACCCCACGTCACCTTTTGCCTTAAGCAGGCCTAAGTGTGTTTTCTAAATGTGTGACTCTGTTCTGTTTTTTAATTCAGTTCATGTGTAGCGATTTTTACATTCCCTCTGTAAGTGATATCTTATGATATGTTTCTTTTTCTTAGTGACTTATTTCACTTAGAATCATCGTACATAAATCCACTCATTATGCTGCTACTAGCCTTATGACATTGATTTCATGGCTGAGTGATATTCCATTGTACATAAGTACCACAACTTGGTTATCCATTTTTCTCTTTCTGAGGATATTTGTGGTGTACCCGAGTCGAGGTTCTTTTAAAGCGAGCAGCCCTAAAATTTTGGGTGCCTCTCTTGTTGATTTTTTGTTTTCCAAATATATACGTCCATGAGTGGAAGTACCGTATGCTCTGTAGCTCTGTTTTATAGATGTTTTAGGAAACACCATACACTTCTCCAGAGTGGCTGTTAGCAATATACATCCCGCCCATTAGCGTAACATGGCTCCCTTTTCTCCTTGGCCTCTCCTACATTTTTGGTTTTTATACTTTTCCAGGATGGCCCTTTTGACGGATGGGAAATGAGACTTCTTTGTAGTGTTGACTTGCATTGCCTGCTTCTTTGGTTGGCCAAAAAGGGCGTATGCGTTTTTTCCTGAATATATTCAGGAAAAAACGCAATGCACCCTTTTTGGCCAACTGCAACATTGTCGAAGTTCTGCCACTTTCCATGTGATTTAAATGCGAATCCAATCTACCTCTTGAAAACTGTTTCCTGAAATTCTGCCTTGCTTTCAAATCCTCTTTGTTGCCTTCCCTCAATATATTTTTGGACGATAGTTATCATTTATAACTCTGCAGGTTTGTGAATTGCACTGCCCCTGAGCTCCATTTTTCAACTCGCTTTTTTGGGAGCTGGCCGCAAAAGCGCAGGATTGCTTCAGGCCGTATTCTGGTTCCGGGGGGCAGGCTGAGCCTGTGGTTAATTCTTCTTCCTGATGGGAAATTAGAGTGACCTGTGCTTGTTCCTACACCTAGAATTAGTGTCTCATTGGTTCCCCCTCTTCCCGTTCATCCTGAGGACAATTGCAACCTGTACGAAACAGGAGGTTAAAGGTGCTGAGTCTCCAATGGGGAGATTTGTAGTAAAGCGGCTGGAATGGTGAACCCGAGCACAAGGAGATGAGAAATGAGGTGCGTTTTAGAAACCTTTCCCGATCACACGGTGTACCATCCTCTGGGTTTCCCATGCATGTTTCCTCTGTAGGAAGATGCCTTTGACCCTGGAGATTTCGGACCCATGGAATGGGTACCGCTCAGTATTACTTTAAAGGTTCTGCATTTCCTCACCCAACCTCACCAATCCTCTCAGCCCCAGGAGTGTCCAGCCTTTTGTCTCATCCAGCTGTGGCTCTAAATGTGGTCAATGTAGGTTGCATCACATCCCCTGAATGAATTTTGTAACATTTTCTTTCTGTGTCTTTTTTTTGTTTTTTTTTAAATTTATTTTTATCATTTGGTAAAGGTGATTTTCAATGCTGTCTTTCTTGCTGCTGCACATCCACTTGTTTCACTTACAGAGAGACATCCGTAAATTCTTTTAAGATTCTTACCCGTCGTATGTATTCTTTTCTGGTGACTAGAGTGTGCTGAGTTCACTTCTTGAGCTATAGAGTAGATTTTGTCGAATACCTATTTCGTGTTTGGAACGGCATCTGTGTTAATTTCAACCCTTTGGTTTATGTCTCACCCCACCCCACCTTTCCACTTTATCAGCCATAAGTGTGTTTTGTAAATATGTGACCCTGTTTCTGTTTTGTAATTTAGTTCATGTGTAACTATTTTATATTCCACCTATAAATAGTATCTTGTGCTAAGTGTCTTTTTGTGTCTGACTTTTGTCAGTTAGATTGATCTTATCTAAATCCACTCGAGTTGCTGCAACTGGCCTTATTTCATTGATTTCATGGCTGAGTACTATTCCATTGTACATAAGTACCATATCATCTTTATCCATTTTTTCCTTCCAATGACATTTATATTGTTTCCAAGTCGAGGATCCTGCAAAAGTGCTGCAGTAATAGTTGAAGTTCCTGTGTCCTGTTGATTTATGGCTATCCCAAAATATATCCCCAGGAGTGGTAGTGCCGTATGCTCTGTAACTCTATTGTTTTTTAATTAATTAAGTAATTAATTTTGCCTGTGTTGGGTCTTCCTTATTTCGTGTGCGGTTTCTCTAGTTGCAGGAAGTTGGGGCTACTCTTCGTTGAAGTGCGTGGGCTTCTCATTGCTGTGGCTTCTCTTCTTGTGGAGCACTGGCTTTAGGCGCCAGGCTTCAGTAGTTGTGGCTCACGGGCTCTAGAGCACAGGCTCAGTAGTTGTGGTGCATTGGCTTTGTTGCTCCGTGGCATGTGTTATCTTTCTGGACTTGGGCTCGACCCTGTGTCCTCTGCCTTGGCAGTTGGATTCTTAACGTCTGCACCACCAGGAAGTCCCTGTAGCTCTATTTTTTAGAATTTTTAGGAAACATCATACCCTTCTCCAGCATGGCTGTTAGCAATTGACATTCCCACCATCAGCGTAGCAGGGTGCCATTTTCTCCACATCCTCTCCTCCATTTGTTGTTTTTACACTTTGTGAGGTTGGCCATTCTGACTGGGGCAAAGTGCTACATCTTTGTCGTGTTGAGTTGTGTTTCCCGCATGTTTGCTTGGCCACAAAAGTCGTATGGGTTTCAACCTGTACACCCTTTTTGGCCAACTGAACCATAAGCAATATTGAGCAGCTTTCATGTGCTTTAACGGCAAGTCCAATCTACCTCTTGCAATCCGGTTCCTGCAGTTCTGCCTTGTTTTCAAGTTCTTTTCAGTTACTTACCCCAAGACATTTTTCTACGATAGTTGTCACTTACAGCTCTGCAGGCGTTGTGGATTGCAGTGCCCCTGAGCAAGTGTCTTCAACTTGTTTCTGGAACCGGCCACAAAGTGGCAGGATTGCTTCAAGCTCCATTCTGGTTACAGGGGCAGCCTGAGCCTTTGGGAAATTCCTCTTCCTGATTGGAAATTAGAGTGTCACGTGCTGTCCAAATACGTAGAGCTTATTTCTCATTCCTTCCCCCCTTTTCCCTTTCATCCTCCCGATGAATTCCAAGCCTTGCACGACCAGCTGTTGAGTGTGCTGACTTCCCCAGGTGGGGAGACTCTATGGAAAGAGGCTGGAGCAGGGAACCCTCCCCCAGGACATGTGGAGATAAGGGGACTTTTCCAAACTCTTCCTGCCCATATGGCCCCCCATCCTCTGGGGTTCTGTCTGGACATCCCGTGGTTTCCAGCGGTGCGGGGCTCTGGCGCCACCCTGCAGTGAGCAGCCCTGTTACCCGCGCCTACAGCGCCGCCTCCTGGTCTCTTCGTCCTCCCATCAGGCACAGTCTTCCACCTTCCCCACTGCCTCGAATGATCTGTCTCCTCACTGTCCTGTGATCAACCCCTCCTCCCCACCGCCATCACCCCCCGCTCCACACCCCTCCTTCAGCCTCAGGGATGACCCAGAACCCTTCCTGGGCTCCCTGCCTGCCCATCCTTGGTCTGTGTCCTCAATCCACCTGTGCAGACAGGTGAGGGTTCCCTCCAGAGGCTCCCAAACACTTCACCCCTACATCCTCCCCAGGGTCGGCCCACGTCCTGTCGGGATGTTCCACCCTCACCAAGCCCCCAAGTACATGGCAAGGGCAGGCATCAGGCCTGCTGCATGCACTGCGGTGCATCCTGCTGTATACACAGGCATGACCCTGCCCCAGGGTGCAGGAAAGGCAGCTCTACCTCGGGATGTGGGGAGATGGACTGACCACAGGGCGGACGTCATCTCTCGGCTCACCAGGCAAGGGCAGCCACGTTCTCGCTCTTCGGACCCTTTCTCACCCAGCCTGACCATGACCCGGCTTTGTTCCCACCCACGTTGTCCCTCCATTGGCCTCGCTCTTGGGAGCAGAGCAGGACAGTGTGGTCTGTGGTTACAGGCTGAGACACACAGACACTTGATGACCCACATGCACCCATGCTGACCACATGGAACGGGCACTGCACCAGGGCCTGTATGGTGTGGGTTCACCTGCCCACAGAGAGGCCGGGCCTCTGCTCCTGGCTCTAGGAGGTCACCTTGAGTCTTTTGGGAGTGTCCATGCTCCATGGGCCTCGCTCCAGGCTGGTCTGTGCTGACGGCGTGATACACGGTGGGGCTTCCTGAGTTGCCCCCGGGGGCTGGAGGCCAAGGTCAGGCACATAGTGGTCCCCACATTGACGTGACAGACCCCAATAAACCCTGCACTTCAGGACTCAGGTGGGCTTCCCTGGGCTGCCACAGCCGAGGAAGCTGGACCCTGCTCATCCCCCCATCCTTGCTGATTTTAACTTGCATCCTTCAGCATAATAAACCCTGAGTATAACATCTTCAGGGAATTATGGGAGCCTCCAAGAAAAAAGAAGCCGGGGAGGGGGTCTCTGGGTCCCCGACTCTGCAGGTGGGGTCAGAAGTCTGTGGGGAGGATCTTGGGGCCCTGGAATCTGAAGGGTCCCTCTACCAGGGGAGGGTAGGAGACCCCGGATGGAAGTTAAACTGAGTCCAAGGCCCTCCTGGGTAGGAGGCATCCTAGCCCTGGGGATCCTGAAGAGGCCGGCTCCCTCTTCCCCTCCGCCCCCAGGCCTGGTCCCTGCTCTTGAGAAATTCCCTAGGGTGGAGTCCTGGTGCTGGAGGTGCCCCGATGCTGTGGCCTCCTGAGCCTCCAGGGAGGATAACGGGAGTGGGGGAAGACTTGTTCACAGAAAGGGAGCTTCTGCTGGAACAAAGCCTGGGTCTGCTGCCCCCGACCCCAGGTGCACTGGGGCAGGAATGTGAGAGTGAGGCTCCTTCCCCTCCCGAGACACACAGGACACATGGGCGCTGGTCGCTGGACTCCCACACAATATTAAAATCTCCCACGCAGGCCTGTTGGGTGAGAGACACTATTTAAAGACTATTAATGGGGTCAGGGGGGCCCAGGGGGTGAGGCTGATGTGGGGAGAGTTGGAACATCACCCAAGGACATGCTCTCCCTGCAGCGACACCCCAGGTGAGCCCAGGTGGAGGTGGACCCCTCAAGTCAGAGCCCACATCCTGGGTCTTTGGGGGACAAATAGCCAAGCACCCCCAGTCCTTGCCTTCACCTGCTGCAGTTAGGGCCTGCCCTGTCTTCTTCATGGTCGAATTCTCACCCCTCCCAGAAGCCCTCTTGGGGGTTAATGCGATGGGGGTGTCCATGGCAGGACTGGAGGGTCTGTGGTGGGCTGGAGGCCACGGGGCAGGCAGGAGGGCTCCCACCCATCCTGCCGGTCCCCACCTCCTGGTCATAGGCCCGCACAGAGTCCACAAGGCTGTGGATGTGGTAGAATGTGCCGGGGACCGGTCCAGCCCATGCAGGTGTCTGACCACTGAGCAGTCAGTGTGGAGTGTTCACAGGGAGCCCTGGCCGTGCTCGCACTCTCCCGGGAAGGACACGTCAGCGTGGTCCCTGGAATGACCGGGAGGTCAGCCGGAAGTGCTCCCCACCCAACCTCACTGTTACCACCAGAAACAAGAGGAAACTCCGTGCAGAAAGACTGAACATCACCAGCCTGATGCTGTCCTGAGGAAGGTCGGCTGGCACCTGGGACCTGGGTGCTATAGTGGGTTGAATGGGGGTCCCCCAGAAGTTATGTCCACGTCATGCCCCCCAGAATCTGAGAATGGAACCTCATTTGGAAGTAAGGTCTTTTCAGGTATAATTAGTTACGGATCTGAAGATGAGGTCATCCTGGATCAGGGTGGCCCTAAATCAGTGACAGTGTCCTTCTAAGAGACAAGCGGAGAGACACAGACACACAGGAGATACCATGTGAAGACAGAGGTAGAGACGGGAGGAATGCGGCCACAAGCCCAGGGATGCCTGGAGCCCCCAGAAGCTGGAAGAGGCAGGCAGGACCCTCCCCTGGAGCCTCCGGAGGGAGAGCGGCCCTGGGACACCTTGACCTCAGACGTCTGGTCTCCAGGACTGAGAGAGGACAGGTTTCTGTTGCTCTGAGCCTCCGTTTGTGGTCGTTTGTCACAGCTGCCCCGGGAAGCTAATGCAGCTGGTGAGCAGCTCCCTGCCCTGATCTAAACCCTCCCGCCTCCCTTTAGGGGCAGCCCCCTGCGCCTGTGCTGTTTGCACAAACCATGTGGTTCATGCTGAGCCCCGGCTCCCCTTCTGGGCACTGGCATTTTGGAGGGTGAGGGCAGACAACACCACGTGACCAGCCCCCAGCCGGGTGCCAAGTGTCTAATGAGCCTCCCTGGGGGGACGGGGGTGGGGGTAACTGTCATGGTTCTGCCCTTCATCGCTTGGGGAAGAGACACCCTAGAGACCCTCGAGAGAAGGAGGGGGCATGAAGGGTCATGAGGTGACCGGAGCAGGGGCCCTCCCTCCCGTGCATCCCTACTGCGTGCTGTGACCCATCTCAGCTGTGAGCACACAAGCCACAAGCATGTGCTGGGTCCTGTGAGCCTCCCAGCTAGTCCCTGAAGGTGAGGGCGGCCCTGCAGACCCCAGCCCTTTCCTCCACGTCTAGTAGGTGGAAGACCCACTTCTCCTTGCCATTCCAGAAGCGGTTCTGGGGCTGTCCTGGGAGGGCTTCTGGGGTTATGCGGGCTGAGCCCCTGTTGCTAAGTCCCCACTTCCCCACAAGAACGTCCAGAGCAAGCTGTTTGCCCTGTTGCCTGAATGCCCCCCCACCAGTTTTCTCAGGAAAGAATCAGGGGGTTCTGTAGCAGCGTCTGCAGGCAGCTCTGCATCTGGGCCAAGGTTCACATCTTCTGTGTAAACACCGAGAACATTCCCTGACACGTGCCCCAGCTGACCACCTCCGCATGCCGACCACAGGCCCCAGTGCGGGCGTCAGACTGACCGCCCGTCTCAGCCTCCTCCTCTTGTTGTCAGAGCTGCTCCAGGCCCTGCTCAGAACCCGTGGACCCACCTTTCACAGGGCTGTCCTCCACCCCCAACTTCAGCAGGAGTTCACCTAAGTATTTAAGTTAAGGGGTCCAGAGATAAGAAAGGAAGCTACAAACAAACAAACAGATGAAACCAGCTGGGACCAAGATGGCAACGAATGTGACCTCCAACAGACCCTGAGTCTCATCACATGTGGAATTTACTATATCAGCATATTAAGTGACACATTTACCTGTGGCCATGACTGGACATGAAGGACCAAAGACGGGTGAAAGGAGGTGGTACCCCACTCCCTTGGGAAAAGCCCTGCCCCTTCCCCGGAAGGCCTCTTCATCCCCATCATTAGCTGCACTCCTCCTCCCTTTGTCTTTACTCTTTAAAATTAAACCACTCTCTCCAGGAGGGCGAGAAGTTGGTCTGTGAACTTCGTTCCCATTTCTCCATTCTTTGGCCACTGAACAGAGCCTGTGCTGTGGTGGTCTCAGCTTTGGTTTTGTTATTTGCCTACTTGAACCCACATGGAAAAAGGAAACCTTCCCCGCTGAGGCAGAGCGCCTCGCCAGGCTTGGGCCCGAGCAGGGTCCATGTGACTTCACTTTGTAACAGTCTGTAAGGGGACGGTGGTCTCTGCCCAGGGGTGGGGGCATGGCACACGTACAGCCACAGCACCGGCTCCGTGGACGGCACGGCCCCTCGTGGGCCTAGACCGTGTGCTGTCGTCCCCCCACGCCTGACACCCCCTGACAGTCATGACGCGGTGACACTGGCTGCTGGGCGTCCAGTCAGGAGGGACCAGAGGCAGCACCTGGGGCCAGATCAGACGTGCCTTTTCACGGGCAGGGGACATAGGAGATATTAGGACTTTGTGTGTAGAAAACAAACCAGTCGGCTAGAAGGTGATCTGAGCTGTGGGCGTGAAACCCACGTGCGAGGTGAGAGCTCCCACTGGACACTGGCTCGGAAGCTTCCCCACAGGGGAACACCACACCAGTGCTTCCCGCCCGACCCCTCCAGGCCTCCCTGGCGAGCACGGCTGGACCTGCGCTCCTCAGGCTCCCCGACCCCGAGCCTGAAGGTCTGATGCTGGCAGGGCCTGGGGACGCGAGTGGTCACCCCACCAACGCTGCTCGGCTCCTCCAACCCAGTGACCAGGGGAGGGAAGCCCCGTGGAGGCTGAGGCCCGGCACAGGCAAAGCTCGCACACCCCCTCCTCGGGACCCCCGGCCCCGCCCTGCTTCCTCAGCCCACCGTCTGCCCCTCCCAGTGCCCGCGTCCCACCGCCCCACATTCCTGGTGTGGACGTCCATGTACACAAGCTGCTCCGTGTCCTCTTCCCACATGGGACACCCCCATCCCTGCTTCTCCCTAATGACGGCCTGGACCTTGAATGTTCTGGGCAGGAAGAGGGCCGAGGAGGAGGCCGGCCTCTCCCATCTGCCTCCTGGGGGCCCAGACACAGGGCTCGGGGGCTGCTGGTCCTTGAGGTTTGGATGTTTCCAGGTGTGGGATGAAACTGCCACTGCCCACTGGAGCTGCTCCTTCCGAGATTCAGGAAACCGGGGGACCCACCAAACGGAGCCCATCCCCAGGCTCTGCTGCAAGTCTGCTCGGATTTGCTCTCCTGCAAGTCTCCTCGGATTTGCTCTCCTGATCCTGAAAACAGACCTGCGGGAAACAGGACCTGCGATTCCCATACTGATGGTGTTCTGTAGAATTTCCACTAGACCCCTTTCTACCCTGTTCTGAGCAAATTACTACTTAGTCCACGCTACCATCACCCCACGAGCAGACCAGGAAGCTGAGGCTCTGAGAGGCCAAGTAATCCAGCCGGAAGCAAGCTGTGGGACCACGGAGTGGGGTCTGCACCTGCCACCCGTCCAGGGGGACTGCCCACTCCCCACAGCTTCCACACCTTTTCCCTTCGCCCCCCTCCCAGGACCAGCTCACAGAGCCTCCTCTTGGGGGGATTCACTTACCTTCTTCTAACAGGATCTGTCTCACTATCCTGTTCTGGGATCACCCGGAAGGCTTGTCACTCTGAAGCAGGTTCAGCCTCACGTCACCACGGCAGCTTTCCTGGATCACACTCACTACCTGCACGTCCTCTCCCAGCTCAGACCCAGAAAAGCCCCCTCGGCCCCGAGCCCCATGGCTCTGCCTGGGCTCCCACCCCCTCCTGCCTGGTCCGTCCCTCTCATGTCCCCTGCAGCATCACCAGGAGCTCCCACCTGCCCCAGGCAGGCTGTCTGCTCTGTCCTGGGGACACCTCCATGGTGTCAGGTGGAAGACACAAGAGGTACCCGTGGGGCCTCCCTCACGCAGTACAGTGGCCAGCACCCACCTACTGACCTCATCACTCTGGATGGACAGGGGTTCATGGGGCCTGCAGCATCTCCTGGTGCTCATTCCATCCCAGCACCGCCCACAGGGAAGTTGCTAAGCAACTCTGTGCCGGCTGCACAGAGAGGACGCTCATACACACGCCCCCCCTCCCAGCACCCGGGGCTCTCATGGTCAGGCGCCCCCCAGGATATGGAGCTCACCTGGGCAGGTACCCAGCAGCCCACGGGGCTCTCGTGGTCAGGCCCCTCCCAGGATATGGAGCTCACCTGGGCAGGTACCCAGCAGCCCACGGGGCTCTCGTGGTCAGACCCCTCCCAGGATATGGAGCTCACCTGGGCAGGTACCCAGCAGCCCACGGGGCTCTCGTGGTCAGGCCCCTCCCAGGATATGGAGCTCACCTGGGCAGGTACCCAGCAGCCCACGGGACTCTCGTAGTCAGGCCCCTCCCAGGATATGGAGCTCACCTGGGCAGGTACCCAGCAGCCCACGGGGCTCTCGTGGGCAGGCCTCTCCCAGGATATGGAGCTCACCTGGGCAGGTACCCAGCAGCCCACGGGGCTCTCGTGGTCAGGCCCCTCCCTGGATATGGAGCTCCCCTGGACAGGTACCCCGGCAGGGCTGGGCACACGGGAACCGTGCATATAGCCCTCATTGCAGAGCACCCTCAGCACACCTGTCCCTCAGAGCTGACACAGAGAACCTCAGAGCAGGGCTTGAACTAACAAACAGCAGCTCCAACAGGTCTGTGACCCTAGGCTTCACTCTGTGCGACCTCCCTCTGCCTGGTCTTCCAGGGGCTTCCACAGCAGCCGGGGCACCAGGCCTCTGTCTCCACCCACCACCCCTCCTCTCCCTGACTCCTGGGTTCCTCTCATTAGCAGAGGGTCTTCTTGAAGTTGTCTCCCACTCATGGACCAGATAAAATGATTAGAAAACAAGCCAGGGCTGCCGCCCCTTGTCTATCCTGACTCTCGGGACCCTACATCTGTTCCTTGGATCTGGCCGGTGCAGCAAGACCCATTTTCTGCAACTCTGAGCCTCTGAGGGGCGAGGATTGGCTGACCTGGGCAGCCTGACCCGGCCGGCCAGCCCTTCCCAGCTGTGCCTGGGTTGAGGTCAATATAACCACCCCTCCAGGCAGCAAAAGCCCCTGCAGCTGTGCCTGACGCCATATTCTCTGTCCCGTCAGCAGTCTCGGGGCTGGGCTGGTGGGAGGGAGTAGGGCCCACGGCTCTATGGGTGGCCCGGTGTGAGTGGGGCTCTGCTGGACTTTCTGCAGGAGTTGCCGGGCTGCCACCTGCTAAAGAAGAGGATGTGTCACCTATACCTGCTGCTGGAATTTCTCCCCTGGCAGAGGTGAGGAAGGAAAAAAGCAGTGGGGGCCGGGACAGAAGAGGTACCTCAGGCAGGGAAATGGAACGCTTCCAGAAGAGTGCCTGGGGCCAGGACCATCCTGGCTGGCCTGCAGGCACCAAGTTGGCCTACGTGTTGTCACTGGTGTGATTCCAAGCCCCTTCCTCTAGGCTTTCAAGTCCTTGCACACATTCAGGTGTTTTACCTGGGAAGGGTGGGAAAAGTTCAGCAGCAGCTGGCCTGGGGCTCAGCTCACATTTACTCAGAAACGCCTCTTCATGGTCCCCCAGCTTTGCAATGAGGACGCTCCTTGTGTGGGGGCTGCTGGCTGCATGGGAGACGATTCCCCAGCTGTGACCAACTTCAGGATTTTTTACCACTGGAGCAAGTGTCCTGATAGGGTTTTCGTCGGTGTAACTAGTGGGTTCTTAATTAGCAATGTGAACGGTGATATCAGAGGTCCTGAATCAGGATGGAAATACTTATTTTACGCATGTACAGGCGTAAAAACCTGGGGAGGCCATGTGCAGCCGGCACCCTTAGGGATGGGCTTCCAAATGACCCCTCAATGTTCTGGTGTCCAGCCACTGCTTTAGGATTTCTGGGGCCCAGTGCTGACTCTCAGGGCTCTGCGATCCAGCCTTTGTTGGCCTTTAATGAGACCCGCACTTCCAGGATCCTACAGAGCAGGGTCTGTGTGACTGTTCTGTGGCTTCTGTAACAAATGACCACAAGCTGGGTGGTTTAAAACAACAGGAATTCATCCTCCCCCAGTCCTGGAGACCAGACATCTGAGATCAGGGTGTTGCAGGACGGAAGTCTCTCCAAAGGCTCCAGGATAGGGTTCTTCCTGCCTTTTCCAGCTTCTGGGGGCTCCAGGCGTCCCCAGGCTCGTGGCTGCATCCCTCCCGTCTCTGCCTCTGTCTTCACGTGGCTTCTCCTCTGTGTCTGTGCCTCTCCTCTTTTGTCTCTCATAAGGACTCTCTCAGTTGGATTGAGGGCCACCCTAACCCAAGATGACCTCACCTTGAGATCCTTAACTACATATACAAAGACCCTTTTCCCAGATATGGTCCTGTTCACGTGTTCTCGGGGGGCACATCTTTTGGGGCCAGCATTCAACCCATTACCTGTGTATAAAATAACCCTCATTTTAGGAGATTACCAAGGTCCCGTATAGACTGGCATAGACAGCAGCCATGTGGGTGGGGGTCTGGGGAGAATGAGGACCCTGGAATCGCCTGGAAGGGATGAAGTCCTGGCTGCATGAGGTGAGCTCTTCCACCACGGGGCCCGTGGAAACAGCCGCTCCACTCTGTCCGTGGAAAGGGACCCAGCGCCGAGTCCAGAAGTGGTTACCTTGCAAAGCTGGCTCTTTTGGGATTTCGTCATCAATAGCATCATGTAACCAGTAACTACGGGCTTGGAGGAGTCACTCTCTGGCACATGATGACAGCACTAGTCACTTTAGGCTCATCAAGCCTAGAATAGGAATGTTTGAAGGAGAAGAGTTTGGGAGATTGCGAAGCTTGGTTGTCAAGGAAACTGAGCAGGTTTGTCAAGGAAACTTCTCCCTTAAACTGAAGGCAGGGCTGGGAGAGCTGAACTCCAGAGATCTTGTAAAGGGGCTGCTCTGAAGCACCATCACCTGAGAGGTGGTCCCAGTGTGAGCTGGGGTTTGAGAAAAGTGTGATGAGATTAAGCCTGACTTTCTGTGACAGCTGGGGAGGGGTTTGTAAAGCACCTTGGCTTTTAAGGCAGAAGTTTGTTGCTGGACAAAGTGTCTCCCAAAACTGGGCTGAAGCTCAAGCTGTCTCTTTCCCCTTCTTGTGACAGTCCAGGGCAGGTGGGTGTCAGGTCCCAGGCTCTGTCCCCCTTGTTTCTCCTCCCTGCTTCCAGGTGAGGGCTCCAACCAGCAGGGTGGGGTGACCAGGTGGGCATCATGCCCTCTGTCCTAGGATGCAGGCTGGCCAAGCCCTCACCACCTCCACCCCTTCCCCTTGGTAACACGAGACATTACACCCTAGCTGTAAGGAGTGGGAAGGCTGGGAGGTGCAGGGTAGCTGTGAACAGGAAAAAGGGAAATGGGTCCTGATGGGTAGCTGCGCGGCCCTGCTGTGAGGGTTGCCCAGACGCTAGCGCACAGACTCTGGGTCCTGTGAAGGTTCGATGCTTTGTGGTTCTGGAAATCCTATAGGAGATGGTCCACAGTAGGTGAAGCTAATGCTCTCAGTGGAGGTGGTGAAGCTAAAGATCTGCAGTTCAGACCGAAGGTGCCGCTGTACATACAGGACAAAACCATCTCGTGTGAATGGACCTCAGGCACATTTAACATGAATGCAGTCATGTTAATGCCTAGCACCTTCTATCTTGTGCCTCTCCTCAGGGACCCCTTCCTCAGTTCCTGAGGATCCTGTAACTCCCGTACAGGGGGATGGAGAGTGGGCTCTGTCCAGTCTGAGCCCTGAGTTACCCTGTGTGTGAGTCTGCTCAGGACCTCTGTAACAAATACCACAGACTGTGCAGCTTGAATAACAGACCTATCTCCCAGTCCTGGATGCTGTCTGAGATCAAGGTGTATGCAGGCTGGTTTCTCCTGAGGCCTCTCTACTTGGTACTTAGACAGCCATCTTCTCCCCAGATCCTCATGTGGTCTCCCCCTGTGCCTATCTGTGTCCTAATCTCTTCTTGTAGGACACCAATCCTATTGGATTAAGATCCACCCTAGTGACCTCATTTTTACCTTGATCGCCTCTTTAAAAATCCCATCTCCAAATACAGCCACATCCTGGGGTCCTGGGGGTTAGGGATTCAGCATATGAATTTGGGGGGCATGGCTGAGCCTATCCCATCCTCCTTAGGAGCCAAGTGTGCCTCGGTCCGTCCTTCCCTCAAGTCACACGAGGTGATGTAGTGGCTCAGGGAGAGGCCACTCGTGCAGAGTCTGTGTCCCAGCTGGGGAGCCCTTCTCTGCTCTCTCTGATCAGGCCGTGGCCGTGCCAGTCCCCTCCTGAGGTGAGCAGTTCTGGGGTTTCCTGCCGTGTCGCCTGGCTGGCTGAGGTGCTCATTGTCAGGGAACTCAGGAGCCAGCAGCCTAGTGGGGATGCCGGGGACTCTCAGGGCCTTGGCAGATGTCTCTCCCAGCAGATACCCTAGCGAAAGTGGGGAAACTTTTGGGGGATTACAGGTGGGGGAGAGTCACAGTCTCGTTTATGCTTCAGAAAAACCACGTTGGGGTGGGATGTGAGGTGCACCGTGCGGGCAGGGAGTTCTGTCAGGGCCTGATGGAGGAACCAGGCACAAGATCGGGCTTGGGCCAGGACTGTGGGCGTAGAGGTGAATTAGTGTGGGAACTGGCCACAGACTGCTGTCGAAATCTCGGCTTCCCTGTGCACCGAGGCCAAACAGAAATACGGAGACAGGGATTTTGGAGGAAGAGAGAGATGGCTTTATTCTTCTGCCAGACAACAGGGAAGACACAGCCGGCTAGCGCCTCAAGAACTGGGCACCCCTCCTTGAGAATCAGGGAAGATTTTATACGTGGGGCTCTCGCAGTCCGGGGTATAGGATGAGGATCGAAGTAGTGAAGGTCTTGCATTCCTCCTTTCCTTTGCATTATTTCAAAACAGTCATAGTTGGCATCAGGCTGCCCGGTAATTGGGGTCCGACAGTCTGGTAATTGCATCCGTTTGCTTCTGGTTTATCGACCGGTGACCTTGTTTCTGAAATGCAAAAACTATAGGGGGTGACTTGTTATGAAGGGCGTATAGAATGTAAGTGCTGTACATAATAAGGTTAGGGAGTGAGAGGCAGGGGATGTAACTCACACAGAGTTAGGGGTAATGGGTGCCAGAGGTAAATTACATAGTGTCAGGGAGTGAGATTAGCTTTCTAAAGTACACATCTAGTTACTACAAATTAGTGACAAAGTAAAACAAGGAGTGATTAACTCTTTCAGGCCAGATTATGTTTCTTCTCTAGCCTATTCACTGTTCCCTTTGTTTTCCTTGTTCTCAGGGGAGGGAAAACTTCATTTCTATTTTTGCTGCAACAAGACTCTGGAGGAGCAGATGACAGTCAGTGGGGCACAAGGAGAGTGGGAGCCTGGGAGACCCCAGTGTTACCGAATGAAACTTGGGGCCGCTTGCCCGAGTGCAGTAAAGCCAGTCTACTGACACCGGGTGTGGTGAAGGGAAGTGCAGCTTTAATTGTAAGAGTGCCAATACAAGGAGGCCAGGTGGCCTGTGCTCTAAAACCCCAAACTCCCTGAAGGATTTCAGCAAAGGAATTTTAAAGGCCAAGTGAAGGAGGGGGGTCGCAGGGTATGCGATCAGCTGGTGCACAATTCTCTGGTTGATGGTGAGGTAACAGGCGGTTAACATTATAAATTCTTAGGCACCAGAAGTTCCGGGGCTACCTGTTCAAGATCATCAGGTAGTTAATTTCTTCCGTTTGGTGGTGGTTTCAGCATCTGTAAAACAACTCAGGAAGCGTGCATCAGATACTGTTATCCAGGTACTTCAGAGAGGAGATACAGCAGAGGATGTCGGGGAGGGGTCTGTACTGGGAAGGCCCCGTAGGGTCCTGCTCGGTTACACCCGGTGCCTGGGCTCGGCAACCTGGGAAGGTGGGGCTGCTCCTGGGTGTGGGGAGCTGCAGGATCCCAGTCCTCTGACGGGCCTGTTAGCCCCCAAGGTGAGATGGGGGTGCAGTGACTGGACAGAGGCGTCTGGCCTGCGAGAGGGGTCGAGGCTGGAAATGTCATGGGAATCATCGCAGGGAGGGAGAGGAAAGGCCAATGGGGGCAGGTAGGTCACAGCAGACTATGTGCAGGTGACTGCGGTCCTGTTGGAAGCAACTCAGAGCCAGAAAGGAGTGGCCGTCAGGGGCTCAGCTCCATTCTCTTGTTCCTTTGTAAAACCACTGTGTCAGAGTTTGAGACACTGCCAGTAGATGTCTGGGCCCAGTGCTGCCATGGCTTCATCAAAGGGGCCCAGGGGGAACACAGAACCACTGCAGACCCCGCCCATGTCCTCAGTGGGAATGAATCCCATCGGGGCTCCTGGGCTCACAGACTTGAGGGAACCTCTGTCCTCAGGACTGGTCTTCCTCCTTCCTCTCACCTGCTGGTCAGAGGCCCAGGCACCCCCAACCTGGCTCCACCCCCAGGGCCTGGATTCTGGGACAGCTTAGGGGTAAGCAAGACCCTCATGTTCCTTTATCTGCCTGGGGGCGAGAATGTCTTAAACGCTGCAATTGACTGATGATAGAGGGCTGAGTGTTTCCAGCAGGTATGGGTGGAAAGATGGGGCGTGAAGTTCCTGCGTCTGCAGGGTCTTCCCAGTGTGAAGATCTGTGTGTTTCCCCCGGCCAGTCATCATCCGCCCAGGAAGCCCAGATCCAGGATTACGAGGGCAGAGGCTCTCCCCTTGCTTATCTGTAACTTCCCGCTCCCACAGTGAGGAGCCTGGCTCCCACCATCTGCCATTTCTGTATGCATTGCTCCTTTCCAGGTTACATGTGCAGAGGTTTCAGAGTTGTTAGCTACTACACCCTGGAAAGAACTTCGTAAAATAAAGCCCACTGTTTATATATGGTCCATTTTGCCTTTAATCTACAGATTCCATTCATTTCCAAAGGTAACTTAGGTCAGCACCTTTGATCCCATCCCCTACGGTGAGTTGTTTCCATATATTTCTAATACAGTTAGACACTGTCACATAATGTATTCCATCCTGCAACACTCCTACATCCTAAATAACTAAATTTGAATAGATTATGATTGGCCTCTTGGGCTACACACATCTATGGGTTTAGACAAATGCATAGTGACAGGTATCCATCCTAGAGTGTCACATGGAATACTTCAAACCCCCCACCGCATGATCTGCTTATCATCTGTGTAGCTTTGCCTTTCCCAGAGTGTCACCAATGGGGTCATACTGTGTGCAGCCTCCTCAGCCTGGATGCTTTCACGTAGCAGTATATACTGAGGATTTATCCATGTCTTTCCATAGGCTGATGGTGCATTCCTTTCTGCTGAGTAGTATTCCACTGCATGTGTATGGGCGGAAAAACAATTTTCCCTCTACTCTTCTAGGTTCTTGGTTGAGGACCCCCTGCCCCTGAAATAAAAGACAGATTACCAGGAGAAAAGCAGAAGTTTAATTACATGTATACCTTCTGAATACAGGGGGGATAGCAAGGAAAACTGAGTCACTCCCTGAAATGACCAAAACCATCCCCTTAAATACCTCTTCAGCTAAAAACAGAAGAAATATGCTGGGGAAGGGGGGAAGACCACTTATGGCAGGTTATCATGCAAAGCACAGTAAACAAGGGTATGATTGTTTGCACATTTAAGTCAGGACTTCTCCATTGAAAAGAGTTACTTAAGATTTAATTATCCTTCCATTTTTGGTGCAAAGAGGGACATACCCTTATAAATGGAGATTTCTGTATTGTAAATGTCTTTCATAAAACAGCAATCTCAGTTTTCTGAGATATTTTTATTGGATATATTATTTTATTTTTGGCTGCATTGGGTCTTCGTTGCTGCGTGCAGGCTTTTCTCTGGTTGTGGCGAGCAGGGGCTACTTTTCTTTGCAGTGCATGGGCTTCTCATTGTGGCTTTTCTTCTCGCGGAGCACAGGCTCTAGGTGTGCAGGCTTCAGTAGTTGTGGCACACGGGGTCAATAGTTGTGGCTCGTGGGCTCTAGAGCGCAGGCTCAGTAGTTGTGGAGCACGGGCTTAGTTGCTCTGCGGCATGTGGGATCTTCCCGGACCAGGGCTCGAACCCGTGTCCCTGCATTGGCAGGCAGACTCTTAACCACTGAGGCTCCAGGGAAGCCCCCCCCCTTTTTTTTTAAAGCAGACCAATAATCCTTATGCCAGAGAGACATATTTTGGGGTGGCATATTCTCACCTTGACATGGATGTACCCCAATTTGCTTATACATTCATCTTTTGAAGGATATCCTGATTTCTTCAAGTTTTTAGCCATTATGAAAGTGCTGCTGTGCATAATTGCATCCTTGTTTGCATTTGGACATAGATTTTCAAAGCAGTTGCCTGAATACTGGAAGCATGATTGTTGGATTCCAACGTGAGACTTGTTTAGTTTTGGAAAAAACTGCCAAATTGTCTTACAAAGTGGCTGCACATGCATCCCCCCAGCTATGAAGGAGAGCTCCTTTTGTTCCTCACCCTCTAGCAATTGGTATTTTCATATTTTTGGAGTTTAGCAGTGCTAAATAGGTATGCTGTGATATCTCATGATTTTAATTTGTAATTCCCTAATGGTATATGATGTTGAGCTTGTTTCTGTATGATTTTTACCATCTGTATATCTTTTTATGGCGGGATGTCTGTTCAGATCATGCTGTTCACGTTCATGCTTAGAGGAGCCCTGTCTCCTCAGGACCCACTGGGGCTTTGGCTTCTGGGACACGCGGGTTGCGTCCACGCTGACGGCCGGGCTTCAGGACAAGCTGGGGTCGAGTCCACACTAACAGAAGCCGAGTCTCCTCAGGACCCCCTGAGGCTTCAGCTTTGGGACACTGTGGGGTCCAGTTCATGCTGAGAGGACCCTGGTCTCCTCAGGACCTGCCGGGAGGTGACACCACTGAGGGAAAAGGTGAGGAAATGTGGGGAGAAGGTTCCTGTGCGTTGCTGACTGCTGAGGGTGTCTGTCTTCAGAGGACCCAGGAGAGGAAGGGCTTGATGTGGAAAACTGGGTTTTTGGCCGCTTTTGTGTGTGGTGTAGACAGAGTGCAGTGTTGTTCTTTGGCGAGTGGTGTCCGGTTTTCCCAGCACCGTTCATTGAGGGGACTGTCCTTTCCCTGGTGTATGTTCTTGGCTCCTTGCTTGTGAATTAACTGATCACATACCTGTAGGTTGGTTCCTGGGCTCTCTGCTCTGTTCCTCTGGTCTGTGCGCCTGTTTTTGTGCCAATTCCACACTTTTTGGGGAATGTAGCTTCGTAATGAAGTGTGAAGTCAGGGAGCGAGATGCCTCCAGCCCATTCTCCTTCCTCAGGGTGGCTTTGGCTCTTCTGGGTCCTTTGTGGTTCCACACACATCTTAAGATTGTTTGCTCTGTTTCTATGGAAAGTGTCTTTGGACTTTTGGTAGGTATTGTGTTGAATGTGTACATTAATTTGGCTAGAATGCATATTTTTTAAAATTAAAAAAAAATTTTGGGCCACACCATGTGGCATGCAGGATGCGGGATCTTAGTTCCCCAACCAGGGATCAAACCTGCGCCCCCTGCAGTGGGAGCGCAGAGTCCCAACCCCTGGACGGCCAGGGAAGTCCCACCTTAGAATGCATATTTTCACACTATTCTTTTTACCCATGAGCACGGGGTATCTTTCCATTTATTTTGTCTGTTCAGTTTCCTTTATCAGTGTCTTCCAGTTTTCATTGTGCAGGTCCTTCACGTCCTTGGTTAAATTTACTCCTAGTTATCTTTTTGGATGCAATTGTAAGTGGGATTTTTTTTTAAATTCTTTTTCTGATGGTTCATTATCAGTGTATAGAATCACAAATGATTTTTGTGCATTGATTTTTCTTTCTTTTGTATCCTGCAGCTTTACTGAATTCATTTTTTAGTTGTAACAGTTTTTTGTTGGTTGAATGTGGAAAACTAGAATTCAGAAATCCCACTGTTTCAACTACATCTAGGTCATCCACAGCACCCAAGACGTAGTGGCTCCCAATATAATCTTCCCACGGTGCCTCTTGTAGTATGTGGCCTCCTACAAGGGTGATTGGCATCACCACTGTGGGTGAGCTGGATCTGGGTAGAGCTTGGCCTCTATAACAAAGTTTGATGTCTGTATTTCTGGCGTGGTACGACATGGTTGTTTGATAAGCACTTTATTTTCTAGTAAATTTCAAGTGTATAAAAAACTTCAAATAGCAGTATCAAGTTTTCCACATTCACAAAATACACCAGTTTGTTTTACCCTGTGAGAGTGGGAGGGCCACTCTCCCAGGGAGCCAGCACATAACCCCAAAATGGGGAATAATTATGGTTTCCACATTATAATCCTATCCCCAGACCTGCTTCAACTTTCACCAGCTGCACCAGCTTTGTGGAAACGTATTTTTCCATTCGAATCCAGTTTTCTTTTCTTGGAACCATCACTGGGGCTTTTCCTCACTTTAAAAACCTTGCTGGATTTAAAGTGTACAAGATGAGCATGATCTGGGTGGTTTTTCTGTATGGCTTCTTTCACTTAGGATGTTTTCAATGTTTATCCACATTGTAACATTGATCATTATTTCATTCATTTTTCCATTGTGATTAAAAACACATAACATTTACCACTTAAACCATTTTTTAAAGCTTTTTAAAAAAATTTATTTTATTTTTTGGCTGTGTCGGGTGTTTGTTGCTGTGTGCAGGCTTTCTCTAGTTGCGGCGAGCGGGGGCTACTCTTAGTTGCTGTGTGCAGGCTTCTCATTGCGGTGGCTTCTCTTGCGGAGCACGGGCTCTAGAGCGCAGGGTCAGTATTTGTGGCGCATGGGCTT
Organism: Eschrichtius robustus; assembly: GCF_028021215.1. Lineage (NCBI taxonomy): Eukaryota > Metazoa > Chordata > Mammalia > Artiodactyla > Eschrichtiidae > Eschrichtius > Eschrichtius robustus. The sequence goes on along the minus strand of NC_090836.1, from coordinate 241,157 downwards.
AGTTGCTCCACAGCATGCGGGATCTTCCAGGACCAGCGCTTGAACCCATGTCCCCTGCATTGGCAGGCGGATTCTTAACCACTGTGCCACGAGGGAAGACCCATTTAAACCATTTTTAAGTGTACAGTGCTATGGCGTTAACTACATTCACATTGTTGTAAGAATATCCTCACCATCCATCTCCAGAACTTAATTTTCCCCATGTGAAACCATAGCCATTAAACACTAACTCACCTCAACCTCTGGCAACCTTATTCTACTTTGTCTTTGAATTTGACTTATCTGGATACCTCATACTAGTGGAATCATAGAACGTTTGTCCTTTCTGTGTCTGGCTTGTTTCACTTAGCATAATAACTTCAAGGTTCATCACATTGTAGCATGCGTGAGAATTACCTTAGTTTTAAAGGTTGAGTCATATTCCATTGTGTATATAGTACACTGTACTTATCCATTCATCTGTTGAAGGATGTGTTGTGTTGCTTCCACCTTTTGGCTATTGTGAATAATGTTGCTATGAATATGGGGTACAGATATCTGTTCCAGTCCTTGCTTTCTAATATTTTGGGTGTACACCCTGGAGTGGAATCAAGGCATCATACATTTTCCATGTTTTTGAGGAGCCACCATACAGTTTTCCACAGTGGCTGTATAATTTTACTTTATTCCTTTATATGACAGAATAATGCAGCTTATGTGTCTACCTTATTTTGCTTATCTGTTTACCTGCTGATGGACATTTAAATCTTTTCTACCTTGGGCTACTGTGAACAGTGCTGCTATGAATAATTGGTGAACAAGTTTTTGTTTGAACACCTGTTTTCAATTTTTTGGGAATATGTCTAGGAGTGGAGTTGTTGAACCACATGGTAATTATATTTTATATTTTTGAGTAAGTGCTAAAGTTTTGTACATATAGACTGCACCATTGTACATCTCCACAAGTAACTTTTAAGGGTTCTAATTTCTCTACATTGTTGCCAACATTTGTTATTTTTATTTATATATTTAAAAATTTATTTTTATTCTAGTGTGTGTGAAGGGGCATCACATCGTGGCTTTAATTTGCATTTTCATCATGACTACTGATGTTTGACATCTTTTCATTTCCTTGTTGACCATTTGTATGTCTTGCCTGAAGAGCAGTCCATGCAAGCCATTTGTCTGTTTCAAAAATTTTATTGTTTGTCTTTTTGTTGATGAGTTGTAAAAGTCCTGGGTATATTCTAGGTAAAGAGTCTTATCAGATATACAACGTGCCAATATTGTCTTCCATTCTGTGGGCCGTCTTTTTACTTTCTGGATAGCCTCTTTTGATGCACAAAGGTTTGTAATTTTGAGGAAATCCAATTTGTCTATTTTTTCCTTTCATTTCTTATGCTTTACTGTCAAATCTAAGAAACCATTGCTAAATTCATGGTCAAGAAGATTTAATTCCTTGGTTTATTTGAGAGTTCATACAGTCATCCCTCGGCACCCACTAGGCCAGGCTTTAGGTCTTGGGTTGAGTCAGTGTGAGGGTTCAGGGGCCATGGTTTAGGGTTATGGGTCATTGTTGGAGAGTCATGGTAGAGGGTTGTGGTTAAAGGGTCAGGGTCGGGGATTAGAGTTTAGGGGTCAGGGGCGAGGGTCTAGGGGTCTGGGGCTAGGGTTGTTAGGGGGTTAAGGTTAGAAGTTAGGGTTCTTAGGGTAAAGGTTAGAGTTATGTTTAAGCACAATTGGCCCTCATTGCCCTCCCCTCTCCTTCTCTCTGAAGCCTCCAGAATGGATAGGACTTGCCCAGGGTCAGACAGGAGTCAGGGAGCTGAGGTCAATAACTGTTTTTCTGGCCTCCCTTCCCTCAGTCCTGGGCTCTGAGAGAAGAATGAAATGTCTGTTCTTGTCTCGGACTGTTTCTTACCCAACTCAATCTCTGTCAAGGATTGGGGAGGGTGTCAGAAGTCATGCATGGTTTCCTTCTGCCCTCCTACCTGGGAAGGGTGATGCTGGCCCTACTCTGCCTGGGCAGCCCCAGGTTCCAGCACAGCCCAGACAGCAGGGCACTCAGTGGACATGTGTGGATTTATACAGGACTGGGTGCAGTGACCTGCCAGCCCCCAGATGTTGCCTTCTTAAGGGCTGGTGGGGCCCTCCTGACACTGGAGGCATCCTTTGTCCCATCTGAGTGGGCATGAATAGATGATCAGGTCTCAGGCAGGACAGCCCTTGACCTCTGACTATCCAGGCAGGCATCTGTGGTCCTCTAGCTCAGTCCAGCCTGGGCATTGCCAGGCCCTCATGTATAGTTACAGAGCTGACCGTGATGCCGGGCAATTCAACAGCTACCTAGGCAGTGTAGACATTCCTTTGAGAAGTTTCAACTACCAACATCCATGTGGTTGAGAAAAAGGCCTCCCCCTCACAGCCTCATAGGCTGCCAAGAGAAGTAATAATCCTCTAAATATTGGAATGTGTCCCTGACACAACAACCATACAGGAGACCATGGCCCTGCAATCCTTTGTCCTTTCAGTCGTTAGAAACTTTTGACATTCATATTCATTAAGAATCAAAGATATGGGAGCACCTGGACCTCACAATGGGAGGTTCACACTGAGACTGCATTGTCTTGGAGAGATATATGCATCCATGTGGCCTCTGGAAAGCCTGCCAATTATGGGTTCCATGGCATGGAATAATTCTTGAGCCTCCCATTACTTCATTGCACAAGAGTTTCCTTACCACCCTAGCATTTGGTTTCTTCACTTAGTAAATGAGAGAGAAGAAACTGGAAAATGAGCAGTATTGTTTTTCAGGGATGGGCAATTAATATGGCCAGGGAGATGGCATAACTCAAGGGCTCCCACCTCTCAGGGACAGGAATGAGGTCTGTGTGTCTTCTGAGGGCACATGGGCTGTTTTGGGCCCACCTCTGAGATGTGAGGACCTGATGCCCAAGGAAAGACACTTGAGTTTACCACCACCAACGATCCTGACTTGTCAGCAAGTGAAAGAACTTCTTGCAGTCTTGGGAGGACAGTAAGAGCACTGGGTGTGTAGCTGCAGCCTCTGACCCTGAGTTGAACCCCTTTCTTCCTTTTGTGTCAGATTCTGTGCTGTGCAGTGAGCTGTCATTGACTTAGAATCTGTTGCTTTCTGCCAGCCAGCATCTGTTCTCAGGCCCAAGTGCCTCAGTTTTCCTTTGGGAATTACATCTCACCTGCTTCCAGTCCAAACAGTTGCAGAAGGATGACCCCATGTTCCACCCAGCTTGAAGATGGGTTTACAACCCACATCTAGTCAGTCCCATTTTCCATCTTCTGGTGATGGGTCAAGGATGAGAATGCAACCCAAGCCAGATCAAAGGCATTTAAAACCATGACTTTCTTGGAACCCAAGAAAAGGAGAAACTCTTTCTTGGAAAATGGATGGTGAGTGGTTGTCAGCCTAGAATTGCTGTTGGCCCAAGGGCAATGAGAGAGCCTGTGCCTGTGAATGGGGTCCCCCAAAGGCACTGAGCAGGACAAAGTTTTGGAGAGAAGCAAGGTCACACTGAGATAGTGTGAGCCACTGGACCTACCAGGTCCAAACCCATTCTTTAACTTGCCACTTGCAAGTATTAATTTATTTCTACCCTTACAATAAATACTAACTTATTTTACTTCAGTAAGTGTGTCCAGTCGTTGGGAAAAGAAAAATTCGTAGTTGATACATCTGAATCAATAATCCCTGATCCTTCCTCAGGTGTCCTCACTGGGTAGGCATGGCTGGGGGAGATGAAGATTCTGGGTGGGACCAGATATTAGTGGAGCTGCCAAACAGCTCTGCCCCTGTTCCTTCCCTGTCCCGGGAGAGGGAAACCCTGGAACAGTGATAGGATAACCAGTATGGGGAAGAGGTTCCTCAGTGATTAATTGGTCTTTTTGTATTTTCCTTAATTTAGTGTTCATTTTGGTAATGTGTTTTTACAAAGAAATCACCCGTTTCTTCTAGATTTCCAGTTTGTTACAGTAGGTTTCTCTTATTTGACGTTTAATTTTTCCTGTCTAATTTTCTACAGAATCATGACAAATAATGAACAAATATTGATACTCTATTATTAACCGAAGTCCCTATTCATGTTCCCTTTGTTATACCTTTCCTTGTTCCAGGATCTCAAAGGACATGGGGTCATCATATCTATTTAGTCTCTTCTGGGCTTTGACAGTTGCTCAGACTCTCCTTGTTTCCATGACCTTGACAGTGTGGAGGAGGACTGGTCAGGTATTTTATAGACTGCCGGGCACTGGGATTTGCTTGGTGTTTTTGTTGTGGTTAGACTTGGCTTTGAAAAAGCAGATCACAGAGGTGAAGTGCTTCCTCTTCACTGTATGTCAAGAAGACAGGCTCTCAAGGGAACTTCTCACTTATATTCTAAACTTTGGTCACCTAGCTGAGGTAGTGTTTGTCAAGTGTTCCCACAGTGAAGTTAATTTTTTCCCATGTCCATCCTGTGTGTCTTATTTAGGAGGAAGTCATAATGCAGAACCCACACTTGAGGAGAGAGGGGTTAGCTTCACATCCTTGATGGACAGCTGAGTGGCTATATAAATTGTTTAGAAGCTTTCTGCATAGGAGATTTCTTTTTAACACAGTTCATCAAAAACTATGTAATTTATTTTTACCAGTTTGGGCACGTGAATAATTATTGTAAACTTTTGGTTATAATCCAGTGCTACATTATAAGACTGCTTAGTTAATTCTTGCTTTGGCTGTTGAGAGCTTTTTCCATTTGCTCCTGTTTTCATTTTACATAATTTCTCTTTTGTGGGTTTTTAAAATTTTTGGTACTTCTTTACTTTCTGATATTTTAAGATTATCCTGCTTCATATATTTACTGTCTCAGTCCTAGTATCAGCCCTTTCTTCAAAGAGCCCTTGTTCCTTTTATTAGAGAATGGTATTAAAAACGTACATGTGGGAGCTAAATATGCTCAGCTGACAGTGCATGGAAATAAATGCAAGTATCCCAGCCTATGCATACACACATAATTATAAAGATTTCCATGTGGAACTATGTGCAGGCTAAAGAGAGTTTATACTGATATCTCCAACCGGATCTGTTATGACATGGATATTGTAACCTTCTCCCTTTGTTTGACTGTAACATCCCACTCCAGTGGTAAGAAACCTGGCTTCCACCATTTGTCATTTATTAAATTCAGTGCTTGTTCCATTCAATTACTGATATAGTAGTTTCAGTAGTATTAGCTACTACCCCTCATGGAAAGAACATAGAGTCCACTGTGTATGTATGACACATTTTGTCTTTGGCCTACAGATTCTGTACATTTCCAAAGTTAACTTAGGTCAACCCATTTGTCCCACTACCAACAGTGAGTTTTTTCATACATTTCCGAATCAGATTCTTTGTTACATTCTGTATTCCAGTCTTTGACACTCCCACATCCTAAGCAGCTAAGTTTGAATAGATTGTAATTTACTTGTTGGGTTGTAAAAATCTGTGGGTATAGACAAATGCATAGTGACAGGTATTCACCACTAAAGTATCATATGGACTATTTCAACCACATATTCTATACATTGTTTACCATGTCAGTTTTGCCTTTTCTAGAATGTCATATAAATGAGGCCATACAGTGTGTAGCACTTCAGACTGGACTCTTTCACTTAGCAATGTAAGTTAGATGTATCTTTTTTTTTTTTTTCACGGGTTGATGGTCCATTCCTTTATATCTCTGAATACTATTGCATTGCATGTATATTAGAGGAAAAATAATTTTCCCTCTACCCTTCTATGTTCTTTATTGAGATCTCCCTTGTAATGAAAAAGAGAGGAACTAGAGAAAACAATCAGAAGTTTAATATATACCATGCATACCTCCTGTATACTTGAAAGATCCCTAGGAAAACTGAGTCACTCCCTGAATTGGCCCAAGCCGTTACCTTAAATGCTATCTTCTGCTGAGAACAAAAGAAAGATGTTAGGGAATGGAAGAAGCCATTTAAAGGAGGTTATTAGGCAAAGCACAGTAAACAAGGGTATGGTTGTTACACAGATTTACATCCAGGCCTATTTCATTGACAAGGTTTTTTTTATAAAAAACATTTATTTATTTGGCTGTGCGAGGTCTTAGTTGCGGCCTGTGGAATCTTTAGTTGCGGCATGTGGGCTCTTAGTTGCAGCATGCGGGATCTAGTTCCATGACCAGGAGTTGAACCCTGGCCCCCTGCATTGGGAGCATGGAGCCTTAGCCACTGGACCAGCAGGGAAGTCCCAACAAGCTTTTCTTGATATTTAGTCATCATTCAATTCCTGGTCCAGAGAGGGACAAACCCTTACAAATGGAGATATCCTTAATAAATGTAAATTTACCTCATAAAAGGGCATTTTCTACTTGGCTTTGAAAGATTCTCCTGGGTCTGCTCTTTCTTATTAATCAGTCCAAAATAATCCTTTTGTCAAATGGGCATATTTTGGGGTGGTGTATTCTGCTCTCCTTGACATGTATGTGCCCTAATTTGCTTATGAATTCACCTACAGAAGGACATCCTGATATCTTTAAGTTTTTAGCCATTATGAATAGAGCTGCTGTACATTACTTGATGCTAGTTTGGGTTTGAACACAGTTTTTTAAAGCAGTTGTCTAAATACAAGAGGTAAACTTCTTGGATCCTAAGGTGAGACTTTTTAGATTTGGAAAATATTGCCAAACTGTCTTCCAAAGTTGGTTGTACATGCATTCCACCAGCATCTTGAGTATATTCTTGTATGCTTATTTACTGCCTGTTTATCTTCTTGGGCCAGGTGTGTGTTTCAATCTTTACCAAATTTTAATGGCGTTGGCATAATTTGAGTACAAATCCTTTATCAGATATGTGCTTTGGAAATAGTTTCTTGCAGTTTGTGGTTTGTCTTCTGGTTTTCTGAATAAGGTCACCAGAGCCAAAGTCACGTAGATTATCTTTTTTTTTCTAGGATTTTTTATAGTTTGGTAATTTAAATTTGTCTATGGGCAATTTTGAGTGAATTTTGGTTTAAGTTGTAAAGTTTGTGTCTAAATTCATTTCATTACATATGGTTTGTAATTAATTGCTCCTTAACCATCTTTTGAGAAGATACAGTGAGATACTTGGCTCCATTTCAGTTTGGATTTCCAAACTTAGTATATACAGCAGAACTGCCTTCCGGATGAGGCCTCTGGGTTTGTGAGTGCGGCAATCCCGGCACTTCTCTGACGTCCCACAGGGGGCGCCGAAACCACCTGTCTGACCCTGGGGGCACAGGTGCACGCTGCCCACAGACTTTGCTCTGTGACAAGCAGACAGGAGCTTTGTCTCCTGTCAGGGCTTAGGCTTCTGGACCATGAGGCATTGTCCACACTGACAGCAGCTGGGTTTTCTCAGGAACCACTGGTGAGAAGACTCCACAAGAGGAAAAAACGAGCAAGTGTGGAGAATCTTCCTGTGCAGCTGACTGCTGGGTGGGTGGGGTGCTTCTTCAGGGGACTCAGGAGAGAAAGGGTTTAATGTGGAATACTGTGCACTTTTAGTTAGTTTTATGTGCAGTGTAGATGGTGACCAGTGTCGTTCTTTGGGGTCTGGTGTTTAGTTTTCCTGGCACTGTTTGTTGATGGCTTTGGATAGAATAAACATTTTAATAATTGTAATTTTTCTGATGCATGAGCATGGAATATTGTTTTCTATTGTGTCTTCAATTTCTTTATCAGTGCTTTATAGTTTTCTGAGTATAGGTCTTTCATGCCCTTGGTTAAATTTATTCCTAAATAGTTTGTTCTTTTTGATGGAATTGAAAATGGGATTGTTTTCTTAATTTTTCTTGTTGGTGTTCATTATTAGTGTATAGAAACAAAACTGATTTGTGTATATTGATTCCATATTTTGCAACTTTACTGAATTTATTTTTTAACATATTTTTTGAAGTAATGTGAAAAATTGCAATACTAAAATCTCACAGTTTCTACTGCACCCCAGGTAATCCACAGGACCCAAGACATGGTAGCTACTAATATACTCTTCCTACGGTGCCTCTTAATACCATGTGGACTCCTACAAGGGAAATAAGTATCACAACTTTGGTTGAACTTGGTCTGGGTAAGTCTTGGCCTCTATAACAAAATTTGATGTCTGTCTTGTCTGATTTTCTGGCATGATACTGACACGGTTGTATAGAAAAGTAATTTACTTACCAGTAATTTAAAATGTACAGAAAAGTTTCAGTAATGGCCAAAAGTACTCACATTTGCCACCTCACACAAAATGCTCAGTGTGTTTTGCCCAAGGAACCAGCACATAACCCCTAAATGAGGAAGTCCTGATGTCTACATTATAATTTAATACTCAGCCCCACTTCAACTTTCACCTGCTGTCCCAACTGTATGAAAATGTCTTTTTCCATCCTGATCCAGTTTTCTTTTTCTGGAACCATTACTGAGTTTCCCCCTCATTTGGACAGCCTTGATGGATTTGAAGCAGACAAGATGAGCATGGGATCTAGGTTGCCTTTTCTGTATGGCTTTTTTTCACTAAGAATGTTTTTAATGTTCATTTTTGTAACAAATATCAGCACTACACTTTTTTTCATTGTCATTAAAAATACAAAACATGACTTTAACATTTAATTCTTTTTACGTATACAGTTTTGTGGTATTAACTACCTTCATATAGTTGCACAAACAAGTTAACTAATATGTGTACCTCCTGTGTGCATGGGAGATACCCAGGAAATTGAGTAACACCCTGAAACGGCCCAAGACATCACTTTAAATACCGTCTTCATCTAAAAGGAAAAAAAGGAAGGCTATAGTTGTTTCAGTCTACATTCATTTGATTGTATATGGTTTCCAATTGATGTTGTATAACTAGTTGTGGAGAAGTCATGGGATAGTGGGCTTCATTGCAGTTAGAATTTCCAAATTTAGTGCAATCTGCAGGCTTGATACAAGGTTTACAAACTTCATATTGGATCAGAACATCCCATGGTGTAACTGGTATTAATGGTTTGTTCAACAATTAAAGTTCTGTGTGATATGAATTCATCCTGGAGTAATCCAGGTTAGTTTCTGTTATACATTTTTCCCAGGATGAAAGGAAAAGAGAAATAAGGCCTAATTTATAAAAGTGCCTTCAAAATAATTGATACTGAAGTATAGTTGACTTACAATATTGTGTTAATTTCTGCTGTACAGCAAAGTGATTCATATATATATATATACATACATATATACATATTTTTCATATTTTAATACTTTTATACATACTTTTTACATACTTTAATACATACTTTTTAACCTGTTCCTTAAAACACTAGTGCTTAGGAAATCTTTTGGAGGCAGAAGCAGTCAAGGGTAGCTTAGGGTTAGGGTTAGGGTTAGGGTACGGCGTAGGGTACGGGTTCGGATACGGGTTCGGGTATGGCGTAGGGTATGGGTTAGGGTTAGGTTTAGGGTTAGTTTTAGGGTTAGGGCTCGGCTTAGGGTATGGGTTAGGATTAGGTTACGTGTTAGGGTTAGGGTACGGGTTAGGGTTAGGGTACGCATTAGGGTTAGGGTATTTATTAAACCTATCCCACTCTCTACATACCACTTAGCACGTAAAGGAATATTATTTGGGGTCCAGACATGGAGAAGAATTTAGACACTAGGATAAGATAAGGAACACACACATTATCAAGAAATCACTTTAGGATTCTCTTTTTAACCTGTTCCTTAAAACACTAGTGTTGAGGAAATCTATTGGAGGCAGAAGCAGTCAAGGGTAGCGTAGGGTTAGGGTTAGGGTTAGGGTTAGGGTTAGGGTTAGGGTACGGCTTAGGGTACGAGTTCGGGTACGGTGTCGGGTAAGCCGTAGGGTATGGGTTAGGGTTAAGGTTAGGGTTAGTTTTAGCGTTAGGGCTCGGTTTAGGGTACGGGTTAGGATTAGGGTACATGTTAGGGTTAGGGTAGGGGTTAGGGTTAGGTTACGCGTTAGGGTTAGGTTAGTTATTAAACCTATTCCACTCTCTAGATACCCCTTAGCACGTCAAGGAATATTATTTGGGGGTCTAGCCGTGGAGAAGAGTTTACACACTAGGATAAGATAAGGAACACCCCCATTATCAAGAAATCACATTAGGATTCTCTTTTTAACCTGTTCCTTAAAACAATAGTGCTTAGGAAATCTATTGGAGGCAGAAACAGTCAAGGGTAGCTTACGGTTAGGGTTAGGTTTAGGGTTAGGGTACGGTTAGGGTAAGGGTTCGGGTACGGGTTCGGGTACGGCGTAGGGTATGGGTTAGGGTTAGGGTTCGGGTTAGTTTTAGGGTTACGGCTCGGTTTAGGGTACGGTTTAGGATTAGGGTACGTGTTAGGGTTAGGGTAGGGGTTAGGGTTAGGGTACGCGTTAGGGTTAGTGTAGTTATTAAACCTATCCCACTCTCTAGATACCCCTTAGCACGTCAAGGAATATTATTTGGGGGTCCAGACATGGAGAAGAGTTTAGACACTAGGATAAGATAATGAACACACCCATTATCAAGAAATCACATTAGGATTCTCTTTTTAACCTGTTCCTTAAAACACTAGTGCTTAGGAAATCTATTGGAGGCAGAAGCAGTCAAGGGTAGCTTAGGGTTAGGGTTAGGGTTAGGGTTAGGTTTAGGGTAAGGGTACGGCTTAGGGTACGGTTTCGGGTACGGTTTCGGGTACGGCGTAGGGTATGTTTTAGGGTTAGGTTTAGGGTTAGTTTTAGGGTTACGGCTCGCTTTAGGGTACGGGTTAGGAATAGGGTAGGTGTTAGGGTTACGGTAGGGGTTAGGGTTAGGGTACGCATTAGGGTTAGGGTAGTTATTAAACCTATCCCACTCTCTAGATACCCCTTAGCAAGTCAAGGAATATTATTTGGGGGTCCAGCCATGGAGAAGAGTTTAGACACTAGGATAAGATAAGGAACACACCCATTATCAAGGAATCACATTAGGATTCTTTTTAACCTGTTCCTTACAACACTAATGCTTAGGAAATCTATTGGAGACAGAAGCAGTCAATGGTAGCTTAGGGTTAGTGTTAGGGTTAGGGTTAGGGTTAGGGTACGGCTTAGGGTTCGGGTTTGGGTACGGGTTCGGGTACGGCATAGGGTATGGGTTAGGGTTATGTTTAGGGTTAGGGCTCGGTTTAGGATATGGGTTAGGATTAGGGTACGTGTTAGGGTTAGGGTAGGGGTTAGGGTTAGGGTACGCGTTAGGGTTAGGGTAGTTATTAAACCTATCCCACTCTCTAGATACCCCTTAGCACGTTAAGGAATATTATTTGGAGGTCCAGCCATGGAGAAGAGTTTAGACACTAGGATAAGATAAGGAACACACCTATTATAAAGAAATCACATTAGGATTCTCTTTTTAACCTGTTCCTTAAAACACTAGTGCTTAGGAAATCTATTGGAGGCAGAAGCAGTCAAGGGTAGCTTAGGGTTAGGGTTAGGGTTAGGGTACGGTTAGGGTACGGGTTCGGGTATGGGTTCGGGTACGGTGTAGGGTATGGGTTAGGGTTAAGGTTCGGGTTACTTTTAGGGTTAGGACTCGGTTTAGGGTACGGTTTAGGATTAGGGTACGTGTTAGGGTTAGGGTAGGGGTTAGGGTTAGGGTACACGTTAGGGTTAGGGTAGTTATTAAACCTATCCCACTCTCTAGATACCCCTTAGCACGTCAAGGAATATTATTTGGGGGTCCAGCCATGGAGAAGAGTTTAGACACTAGGATAAGATAAGGAACACACCCACTATCAAGAAATCACTTTAGGATTCTCTTTTTAACCTGTTCCTTAAAACACTAGTGTTGAGGAAATCTATTGGAGGCAGAAGCAGTCAAGGGTAGCGTAGGGTTAGGGTTAGGGTTAGGGTTAGGGTTAGGGTACGGCTTAGGGTACGGGTTCGGGTACGGTTTCGGGTAAGGCGTAGGGTATGGGTTAGGGTTAGGGTTAGGGTTAGTTTTAGTGTTAGGGCTCGGTTTAGGGTACGGGTTAGGATTAGGGTACATGTTAGGGTTAGGGTAGGGGTTAGGGTTAGGTTACGCGTTAGGGTTAGGTTAGTTATTAAACCTATCCCACTCTCTAGATACCCCTTAGCACGTCAAGGAATATTATTTGGGGGTCTAGCCGTGGAGAAGAGTTTACACACTAGGATAAGATAAGGAACACACCCATTATCAAGAAATCACATTAGGATTCTCTTTTTAACCTGTTCCTTAAAACACTAGTACTTAGGAAATCTATTGGAGGCAGAAGCAGTCAAGGGTAGCTTAGGGTTAGGGTTAGGGTTTGGGTTAGGGTTAGGGTACGGCTTAGGGTACGGGTTCGGTTACGGTTTCGGGTACGGCGTAGGGTATGTTTTAGTGTTCGGTTTAGGGTTAGTTTTAGGGTTACAGCTCTCTTTAGGGTACGGGTTAGGAATAGGGTAGGTGTTAGGGTTACGGAAGGTGTTAGGGTTAGGGTACGCGTTAGGGTTAGGGTAGTTATTAAACCTATCCCACTCTCTAGATACCCCTTAGCACATCAAGGAATATTATTTGGGGGTCCAGCCATGGAGAAGAGTTTAGACACTAGGATAAGATAAGGAACACACCCATTATCAAGAAATCACATTAGGTTTCTCTTTTTAACCTTTTCCTTAAAACACTAGTGCTTAGGAAATCTATTGGAGGCAGAGGCAATCAAGGGTAGCTTAGGGTTAGGGTTAGGGTTAGGGTTAGGGTTAGTTTTAGGTTTAGGGCTCGGTTTAGGGTACGGTTTAGTATTAGGTTACGTGTTAGGGTTAGGGTAGGGGTTAGGGTTAGGGTACGCGTTAGGGTTAGGTTAGTTATTAAACCTATTCCACTCTCTAGATACCCCTTAGCACGTCAAGGAATACTATTTGGGGGTCCAGCCATGGAGAAGAGTTTAGACACTAGGATAAGATACGGAACACACTGATAATCAAGAAATCACATTAGGATTCTCTTTTTAACCTGTTCCTTAAAACACTAGTGCTTAGGAAATCTATTGGGGGCAGAAGCAGTCAAGGGTAGCTTAGGGTTAGGTTTAGGGTTAGGGTTAGCTTTAGGGTTAGGGCTCGGTTTAGGGTAAGGGTTAGGATTAAGGTCCCTGTTAGGGTTAGGGTAGGGGTTAGGGTTAGGGTACGCGTTAGGGTTATGGTAGTTATTAAACCTATCCCACTCTCTAGATACCCCTTAGCACGTCAAGGAATATTATTAGGAGTTCCAGCCATGGAGAAGAGTTTAGACATTAGGATAAGATAAGGAACACACCCATTATCAAGAAATCACATTAGGATTCTCTTTTTAACGTGTTCTTTAAAACACTAGTGCTTAGGAAATCTATTGGAGGCAGAAGCAGTCAAGGGTAGCTTAGGGTTAGGGTCAGGGTTAGGGTTAGGGTACGGCTTAGGGTACGGGTTCGGGTACGGGTTCGGGTACGGCGTAGGGTATGGGTTAGGGTTAGTGTTAGGGTAAGTTTTAGAGTTAGGGCTCGGTTTAGGGTACGGTTTAGGTTTAGGGTACGTGTTAGGTTTATGGTAGGGGTTAGGGATAGGGTACGCGTTACGGTTAGGGTAGTTATTAAACCTTTCCCACTCTCTAGATACCCCTTAGCACGTGAAGGAATATTATTTGGGGGTCCAGCCATGGAGAAGAGTTTAGACACTAGGATAAGATAAGGAACACACACATTATCAAGAAATCACATTAGGATTCTCTTTTTACCTGTTCCTTAAAACACTAGTGCTTAGGAAATCTATTGGAGGCAGAAGCAGTCAAGGGTAGCTTAGGGTTAGGTTTAGGGTTAGGGTACGGCTTAGGGTACGGGTTCGGGTACGGGTTCTGGTACGGCGTAGGGTATGGGTTAGGGTTAGGTTTAGGGTTACTTTTAGGGTTAGGGCTCGGTTTAGGGTACGAGTTAGGATTAGGGTAGGGGTTAGGGTTAGGGTACGCGTTAGGGGTAGGGTAGTTATTAAACCTATCCCACTCTGTAGATACCCCTTAGCACGTCAAGGAATATTATTTGGGGGTCCAGCCATGGAGAAGAGTTTAGACACTAGGATAAGATAAGGAAGACACCCATTATCAAGAAATCATATTAGGATTCTCTTTTTAACCTGTTCCTTAAAACACTAGTGCTTAGGAAATCTATTGGAGGCAGAAGCAGTCAAGGGTATCTTAGGGTTAGGGTTAGGGTTAGGGTTAGGTTTAGGGTAAGGGTACGGCTTAGGGTACGGTTTCGGGTACAGTTTCGGGTACGGCGTAGGGTATGTTTTAGGGTTAGGTTTAGGGTTAGTTTTAGGGTTACGGCTCGCTTTAGGGTACGGGTTAGGAATAGGGTAGGTGTTAGGGTTACGGTAGGGGTTAGGGTTAGGGTACGCATTAGGGTTAGGGTAGTTATTAAACCTATCCCACTCTCTAGATACCCCTTAGCAAGTCAAGGAATATTATTTGGGGGTCCAGCCATGGAGAAGAGTTTAGACACTAGGATAAGATAAGGAACACACCCATTATCATGGAATCACATTAGGATTCTTTTTAACCTGTTCCTTACAACACTAATGCTTAGGAAATCTATTGGAGGCAGAAGCAGTCAATGGTAGCTTAGGGTTCGTGTTAGGGTTAGGGTTAGCGTTAGGTTACGGCTTAGGGTTCGCGTTTGGGTACGGGTTCGGGTACGGCATAGGGTATGTGTTAGGGTTAGGGTTAAGGTTAGTTTTAGGGTTAGGGCTCGGTTTAGGATATGGGTTAGGATTAGGGTACGTGTTAGGGTTAGGGTAGGGGTTAGGGTTAGGGTACGCGTTAGGTTTAGGGTAGTTATTAAACCTATCCCACTCTCCAGATACCCCTTAGCACGTAAAGGAATATTATTTGGAGGTCCAGCCATGGAGAAGAGTTTAGACACTATGATAAGATAAGGAACACACCTATTATAAAGAAATCACATTACGATTCTCTTTTTAACCTGTTCCTTAAAACACTAGTGCTTAGGAAATCTATTGGAGGCAGAAGCAGGCAAGGGTAGCGTAGGGTTAGGGTTAGGGTTAGGGTACGGTTAGGGTACGGGTTCGGGTATGGTGTAGGGTATGGGTTAGGGTTAGGGTTCGGGTTACTTTTAGGGTCAGGGCTCGGTTTAGGGTACGGTTTAGGATTAGGGTACGTGTTAGGGTTAGGGTAGGGGTTAGAGTTAGGGTACACGTTAGGGTTAGGGTAGTTATTAAACCTATCCCACTCTCTAGATACCCCTTAGCACGTCAAGGAATATTATTTGGGGGTCCAGCCATGGAGAAGAGTTTAGACACTAGGATAAGATAAGGAACACACCCATTATCAAGAAATCAGTTTAGGATTCTCTTTTTAACCTGTTCCTTAAAACACTAGTGTTGAGGAAATCTATTGGAGGCAGAAGCAGTCAAGGGTAGCGTAGGGTTAGGGTTAGGGTTAGGGTTAGGGTTAGGGTTAGGGTACGGCTTAGGGTACGAGTTCGGGTACGGTGTCGGGTAAGCCGTAGGGTATGGGTTAGGGTTAAGGTTAGGGTTAGTTTTAGCGTTAGGGCTCGGTTTAGGGTACGGGTTAGGATTAGGGTACATGTTAGGGTTAGGGTAGGGGTTAGGGTTAGGTTACGCGTTAGGGTTAGGTTAGTTATTAAACCTATTCCACTCTCTAGATACCCCTTAGCACGTCAAGGAATATTATTTGGGGGTCTAGCCGTGGAGAAGAGTTTACACACTAGGATAAGATAAGGAACACCCCCATTATCAAGAAATCACATTAGGATTCTCTTTTTAACCTGTTCCTTAAAACAATAGTGCTTAGGAAATCTATTGGAGGCAGAAACAGTCAAGGGTAGCTTACGGTTAGGGTTAGGTTTAGGGTTAGGGTACGGTTAGGGTAAGGGTTCGGGTACGGGTTCGGGTACGGCGTAGGGTATGGGTTAGGGTTAGGGTTCGGGTTAGTTTTAGGGTTACGGCTCGGTTTAGGGTACGGTTTAGGATTAGGGTACGTGTTAGGGTTAGGGTAGGGGTTAGGGTTAGGGTACGCGTTAGGTTTAGGGTAGTTATTAAACCTATCCCACTCTCTAGATACCCCTTAGCACGTCAAGGAATATTATTTGGGGGTCCAGACATGGAGAAGAGTTTAGACACTAGGATAAGATAATGAACACACCCATTATCAAGAAATCACATTAGGATTCTCTTTTTAACCTGTTCCTTAAAACACTAGTGCTTAGGAAATCTATTGGAGGCAGAAGCAGTCAAGGGTAGCTTAGGGTTAGGGTTAGGGTTAGGTTTAGGGTAAGGGTACGGCTTAGGGTACGGTTTCGGGTACGGTTTCGGGTACGGCGTAGGGTATGTTTTAGGGTTAGGTTTAGGGTTAGTTTTAGGGTTACGGCTCGCTTTAGGGTACGGGTTAGGAATAGGGTAGGTGTTAGGGTTACGGTAGGGGTTAGGGTTAGGGTACGCATTAGGGTTAGGGTAGTTATTAAACCTATCCCACTCTCTAGATACCCCTTAGCAAGTCAAGGAATATTATTTGGGGGTCCAGCCATGGAGAAGAGTTTAGACACTAGGATAAGATAAGGAACACACCCATTATCAAGGAATCACATTAGGATTCTTTTTAACCTGTTCCTTACAACACTAATGCTTAGGAAATCTATTGGAGACAGAAGCAGTCAATGGTAGCTTAGGGTTAGTGTTAGGGTTAGGGTTAGGGTTAGGGTACGGCTTAGGGTTCGGGTTTGGGTACGGGTTCGGGTACGGCATAGCGTATGGGTTAGGGTTATGGTTAGGGTTAGTTTTAGGGTTAGGGCTCGGTTTAGGATATGGGTTAGGATTAGGGTTAGGGTAGGGGTTAGGGTTAGGGTACGCGTTAGGGTTAGGGTAGTTATTAAACCTATCCCACTCTCTAGATACCCCTTAGCACGTTAAGGAATATTATTTGGAGGTCCAGCCATGGAGAAGAGTTTAGACACTAGGATAAGATAAGGAACACACCTATTATAAATAAATCACATTAGGATTCTCTTTTTAACCTGTTCCTTAAAACACTAGTGCTTAGGAAATCTATTGGAGGCAGAAGCAGTCAAGGGTAGCTTAGGGTTAGGGTTAGGGTTAGGGTACGGTTAGGGTACGGGTTCGGGTACGGGTTCGGGTACGGTGTAGGGTATGGGTTAGGGTTAAGGTTCGGGTTACTTTTAGGGTTAGGTCTCGGTTTAGGGCACGGTTTAGGATTAGGGTACGTGTTAGGGTTAGGGTAGGGGTTAGGGTTAGGGTACACGTTAGGGTTAGGGTAGTTATTAAACCTATCCCACTCTCTAGATACCCCTTAGCACGTCAAGGAATATTATTTGGGGGTCCAGCCATGGAGAAGAGTTTAGACACTAGGATAAGATAAGGAACACACCCATTATCAAGAAATCACTTTAGGATTCTCTTTTTAACCTGTTCCTTAAAACACTAGTGTTGAGGAAATCTATTGGAGGCAGAAGCAGTCAAGGGTAGCGTAGGGTTAGGGTTAGGGTTAGGGTTAGGGTACGGCTTAGGGTACGGGTTCGGGTACGGTTTCAGGTAAGGCGTAGGGTATGGGTTAGGGTTAGGGTTAGGGTTAGTTTTAGTGTTAGGGCTCGGTTTAGGGTACGGGTTAGGATTAGGGTACATGTTAGGGTTAGGGTAGGGGTTAGGGTTAGGTTACGCGTTAGGGTTAGGTTAGTTATTAAACCTATTCCACTCTCTAGATACCCCTTAGCACGTCAAGGAATATTATTTGGGGGTCTAGCCGTGGAGAAGAGTTTACACACTAGGATAAGATAAGGAACACACCCATTATCAAGAAATCACATTAGGATTCTCTTTTTAACCTGTTCCTTAAAACACTAGTACTTAGGAAATCTATTGGAGGCAGAAGCAGTCAAGGGTAGCTTAGGGTTAGGGTTAGGGTTAGGGTTAGGGTGAGGGTTAGGGTTAGGGTACGGCTTAGGGTACGGGTTCGGGTACGGGTTCAGGTACGGCGTAGTGTATGGGTTACGGTTAGTGTTAGGGTAAGTTTTAGGGTTAGGGCTCGGTTTAGGGTACGGTTTAGGTTTAGGGTACGTGTTAGGGTTATGGTAGGGGTTAGGGTTAGGGTACGCGTTACGGTTAGGGTAGTTATTAAACCTTTCCCACTCTCTAGATACACCTTAGCACGTGAAGGAATATTATTTGGGGGTCCAGCCATGGAGAAGAGTTTAGACACTAGGATAAGATAAGGAACACACCCATTATCAAGAAATCACATTAGGATTCTCTTTTTAACCTGTTCCTTAAAACACTAGTGTTGAGGAAATCTATTGGAGGCAGAAGCAGTCAAGGGTAGCGTAGGGTTAGGGTTAGGGTTAGGGTTAGGGTTAGGGTTAGGATACGGCTTAGGGTAAGGGTTCGGGTACGGTTTCGGGTAAGGCGTAGGGTATGGGTTAGGGTTAGGGTTAGGGTTAGTTTTAGTGTTAGGGCTCGGTTTAGGGTACGGGTTAGGATTAGGGTACATGTTAGGGTTAGGGTAGGGGTTAGGGTTAGGTTACGCGTTAGGGTTAGGTTAGTTATTAAACCTATTCCACTCTTTATTTACCCCTTAGCACGTCAAGGAATATTATTTGGGGGTCTAGCCGTGGAGAAGAGTTTACACACTAGGATAAGATAAGGAACACACCCATTATCAAGAAATCACATTAGGATTCTCTTTTTAACCTGTTCCTTAAAACACTAGTGTTTAGGAAATCTATTGGAGGCAGAAGCAGTCAAGGGTAGCTTAGGGTTAGGGTTAGGGTTTGGGTTAGGGTTAGGGTACGGCTTAGGGTACGGGTTCGGTTACGGTTTCGGGTACGGCGTAGGGTATGTTTTAGTGTTCGGTTTAGGGTTAGTTTTAGGGTTACAGCTCTCTTTAGGGTACGGGTTAGGAATAGGGTAGGTGTTAGGGTTACGGTAGGTGTTAGGGTTAGGGTACGCGTTAGGGTTAGGGTAGTTATTAAACCTTTCCCACTCTCTAGATACCCCTTAGCACATCAAGGAATATTATTTGGGGGTCCAGCCGTGGAGAAGAGTTTAGACACTAGGATAAGATAAGGAACACACCCATTATCAAGAAATCACATTAGGTTTCTCTTTTTAACCTTTTCCTTAAAACACTAGTGCTTAGGAAATCTATTGGAGGCAGAGGCAATCAAGGGTAGCTTAGGGTTAGGGTTAGGGTTAGGGTTAGTTTTAGGTTTAGGGCTCGGTTTAGGGTACGGTTTAGTATTAGGTTACGTGTTAGGGTTAGGGTAGGGGTTAGGGTAGGGTACGCGTTAGGGTTAGGTTAGTTATTAAACCTATTCCACTCTCTAGATACCCCTTAGCACGTCAAGGAATACTATTTGGGGGTCCAGCCATGGAGAAGAGTTTAGACACTAGGATAAGATACGGAACACACCGATAATCAAGAAATCACATTAGGATTCTCTTTTTAACCTGTTCCTTAAAACACTAGTGCTTAGGAAATCTATTGGGGGCAGAAGCAGTCAAGGGTAGCTTAGGGTTAGGTTTAGGGTTAGGGTTAGCTTTAGGGTTAGGGCTCGGTTTAGGGTATTGGGTTAGGATTAGGGTCCCTGTTAGGGTTAGGGTAGGGGTTAGGGTTAGGGTTAGCTTTAGGGTTAGGGCTCGGTTTAGGGTAAGGGTTAGGATTAGGGTCCCTGTTAGGGTTAGGGTTGGGGTTAGGGTTAGGGTTAGGGTTAGGGTTAGGGTACGGCTTAGGGTTCGGTTTCGGGTACGGGTTTGGGTACGGCGTAGGGTATGGGTTAGTGTTAGGGTTAGGGTTAGTTTTAGTGTTAGGGCTCGGTTTAGGGTACGGGTTAGGATTAGGGTACTTGTTAGGGTTAGGGTAGGGGTTATGGTTAGGGTACACGTAAGGGTTAGGTTAGTTATTAAACCTATTCCACTCTCTAGATACCCCTTAGCATGTCAAGGAATATTATTTGGGGGTCCAGCCGTGGAGAAGAGTTTAGACACTAGGATAAGATAAGGAACACACCCATTATCAAGAAATCACATTAGGATTCTCTTTTTAACCTGTTCCTTAAAACACTAGTGCTTAGGAAATCTATTGAAGGCAGAAGCAGTCAATGGTAGCTTAGGGTTAGGGTGAGGGTTAGGGTTAGGGTACGGCTTAGGGTACGGGTTCGGGTACGGGTTCGGGTACGGCGTAGGGTATGGGTTAGGGTTAGTGTTAGGGTAAGTTTTAGGGTTAGGGCTCGGTTTAGGGTAAGGTTTAGGTTTAGGGTACGTGTTAGGGTTATGGTAGGGGTTAGGGTTAGGGTACGCGTTACGGTTAGGGTAGTTATTAAACCTTTCCCACTCTCTAGATACCCCTTAGCACCTGAAGGAATATTATTTGGGGGTCCAGCCATGGAGAAGATTTTAGACACTAGGATAAGATAAGGAACACACCCATTATCAAGAAATCACATTAGGATTCTCTTTTTAACCTGTTCCTTAAAACACTAGTGCTGAGGAAATCTATTGGAGGCAGAAGCAGTCAAGGGTAGCTTAGTGTTAGGGTTAGGGTTAGGGTTAGTTTTAGGGTTAGGGTTCGGTTTAGGGTAAGGGTTAGGATTAGGGTACGTGTTAGGGTTAGGGTAGGGGTTAGGGTTAGGGTACGCGTTAAGGTTAGGGTAGTTATTAAACCTATCCCACTCTCTAGATACCCCTTAGCACGTAAAGGAATAGTATTTGGGGGTCCAGCCATGGAGAAGAGTTTAGAAACTAGGATAAGATTAGGAACACACCCATTATCAAGAAATCACATTAGGATTCTCTTTTTAACCTGTTCCTTAAAACACTAGTGCTTAGGAAATCTATTGGAGGCAGAAGCAGTCAAGGGTAGCTTAGGGTTAGGTTTAGGGTTAGGGTTAGTTTTAGGGTTAGGGCTTGGTTTAGGGTACGGGTTAGGATTAGGGTACGTGTTAGGGTTAGGGTAGGGGTTAGGGTTAGGGTATGCGTTAGGGTTAGGGTAGTTATTAAACCTATCCCACTCTCTAGATACCCCTTAGCACGTCAAGGAATATTATTTGGGGGTCCAGCCATGGGGAAGAGTTTAGACACTAGGATAAGATAAGGAACACACCCATTATCAAGAAATCACATTAGGATTCTCTTTTTAACCTGTTCCTTAAAACGCTAGTGCTTAGGAAATCTATTGGAGGCAGAAGCAGTCAAGGGTAGCTTAGGGTTAGGGTTAGGGTACGGTTAGGGTACGGGTTCGGGTACGGGTTCGGGCACGGCGTAGGGTATGGGTTAGGGTTAGGGTTCGGGTTAGTTTTAGGGTTACGGCTCGGTTTAGGTTACGGTTTAGGATTAGGGTACGTGTTAGGGTTAGGGTAGGTGTTAGGGTTAGGGTACGCGTTAGGGTTAGGGTAGTTATTATACCTATCCCACTCTCTAGATACCCCTTAGCACGTCAAGGAATATTATTTGGGGGTCCAGACATGGAGAAGAGTTTAGACACTAGGAGAAGATAAGGAACACACACATTATCAAGAAATCACATTAGAATTCTCTTTTTAACCTGTTCCTTAAAACGCTAGTGCTTAGGAAATGTATTGGAGGCAGAAGCAGTCAAGGATAGCTTAGTGTTAGGGTTAGGGTTAGGGTTAGTTTTAGGGTTAGGGCTCGGTTTAGGGTAAGGGTTAGGATTAGGGTACGTGTTAGGGTTAGGGTAGGGGTTAGGGTTAGGGTACGCGTTAAGGTTAGGGTAGTTATTAAACCTATCCCACTCTCTAGATACCCCTTAGCACGTCCAGGAATATTATTTGGGGGTCCAAACATGGAGAAGAGTTTAGACACTAGGATAAGATAAGGAACACACCCATTATCAAGAAATCACATTAGGATTCTCTTTTTAACCTGTTCCTTAAAACACTAGTGCTTAGGAAATGTATTGGAGGCAGAAGCAGTCACGGGTAGCTTAGCGTTAGTGTTAGGGTAAGGGTTAGTTTTAGGGTTAGGGCTCGGTTTAGGGTACGGGTTAGGATTAGGGTACGTGTTAGGGTTAGGGTAGGGGTTAGGGTTAGGGTACGCGTTAGGGTTAGGGTAGTTATTAAACCTATCCCACTCTCTAGATACCACTTAGCACGTCAAGGAATATTATTTAGGGGTCCAGCCATGGAGAAGAGTTTAGACACTAGGATAAGATAAGAAACACCCCTAATATGAAGAAATCACATTAGGATAATCTTTTTAACCTGTTCCTTAAAACACTAGTGCTTAGGAAATCTATTGGAGGCAGAAGCAGTCAACGGTATCTTAGGGTTAGGGTTAGGGTTATGGTTAGGGTTAGGGGACGGCTTAGGGTACGGGTTCGGGTACGGTTTCGGGTACGGCGTAGGGTATGGGTTAGGGTTAGGGTTAGGGTTTGTTTTAGGGTTAGGGCTCGGTTTAGGGTACGGTTTAGGGTTAGGGTTAGGGTTAGAGTTAGGCTTAGGGATAGGGTTAGGGTTAGGGTCAGTTTTAGGGTTAGGGCTCAGTTTAGGGTACGCGATAGGATTAGGGTACGTGTTAGGGTTAGGGTAGGGGTTAGGGTTAGGGTACGCGTTAGGGTTAGGTTAGTTATTAAACCTATTCCACTCTCTAGATACCCCTTAGCATGTCAAGGAATATTATTTGGGGGTCCAGCCATGGAGAAGAGTTTAGATACTAGGAGAAGATAAGGAACACACCCATTATCAAGAAATCACATTAGGATTCTCTTTTTAACCTGTTCCTTAAAACACTAGTGCTTAGGAAATCTATTGGAGGCAGAAGCAGTCAAGGGTAGCTTAGGGTTAGGGTTAGGGTTAGGGTACGGTTAGGGTACGGGTTCGGGTACGGGTTCGGGTACGGTGTAGGGTATGTGTTAGGGTTAGGGTTCGGGTTACTTTTAGGGTTAGGGCTCGGTTTAGGGTACGGTTTAGGATTAGGGTACGTGTTAGTGTTAGTGTAGGGGTTAGAGTTAGGGTACACGTTAGGGTTAGGGTAGTTATTAAACCTATCCCACTCTCTAGATACCCCTTAGCACGTGAAGGAATATTATTTGGGGGTCCAGCCATGGAGAAGAGTTTAGACACTAGGATAAGATAAGGAAGACACCCATTATCAAGAAATCACTTTAGGATTCTCTTTTTAACCTGTTCCTTAAAACACTAGTGCTGAGGAAATCTATTGGAGGCAGAAGCAGTCAAGGGTAGCGTAGGGTTAGGGTTAGGGTTAGGGTTAGGGTTAGGGTACGGCTTAGGGTACGGGTTCGGGTACGGTTTCGGGTAAGGCATTGGGTATGGGTTAGGGTTAGGGTTAGGGTTAGTTTTAGTGTTAGGGCTCGGTTTAGGGTACGGGTTAGGATTAGGGTACATGTTAGGGTTAGGGTAGGGTTTAGGGTTAGGGTACGCGTTAGGGTTAGGTTAGTTATTAAACCTATTCCACTCTCTAGATACCCCTTAGCACGTGAAGGAATATTATTTGGGGGTCCAGCCGTGGAGAAGAGTTTAGACACTAGGATAAGATAAGGAACACACCCATTATCAAGAAATCACATTAGGATTCTCTTTTTAACCTGTTCCTTAAAACACTAGTGGTTAGGAAATCTATTGGAGGCAGAAGCAGTCAATGGTAGCTTAGGGTTAGTGTTAGGGTTAGGGTTAGGGTACGGCTTAGGGTACAGCTTCTGGTACGGGTTTGGGTACGGCGTAGGGTATGGGTTAGGGTTAGCTTTAGGGTTAGTTTTAGGGTTAGGGCTCTGTTTAGGGCACGAATTAGGATTAGTGTACGTGTTAGGGTTAGGGTAGGGGTTAGGGTTAGGGAAAGCGTTAGGGTTAGGGTAGTTATTAAACCTATCCCACTCTCTAGATACCCCTTAGCACTTCAAGGAATATTATTTGGGGGTCCAGCCATGGATAAGAGTTTAGACACTAGGATAAGATAAGGAACACACCCATTATCAAGAAATCACATTAGGATTCTCTTTTTAACCTGTTCCTTAAAACACTAGTGCTTAGGAAAACTATTGGAGGCAGAAGCAGTCATGGGTAGCTTAGGGTTAGGGTTAGGGTTAGGGTTAGGGTTAGGGTTAGGGTTAGTTTTAGGGTTAGGGCTCTGTTTAGGGCACGAATTAGGATTAGTGTACGTGTTAGGGTTAGGGTAGGGGTTAGGGTTAGGGAACGCGTTAGGGTTAGGGTAGTTATTAAACCTATCCCACTCTCTAGATACCCCTTAGCTCTTCAAGGAATATTATTTGGGGGTCCAGCCATGGAGAAGAGTTTAGACACTAGGATAAGATAAGGAACACACCCATTATCAAGAAATCACATTAGGATTCTGTTTTTAACCTGTTCCTTAAAACACTAGTGCTTAGGAAATCTATTGGAGGCAGAAGCAGTCAAGGGTAGCTTAGGATTAGGTTTAGGGTTAGTGTTAGGGTACGGCTTAGGGTACGGGTTCGGTTACGGGTTCGGGTACGGCGTAGGGTATGGGTTAGGGTTAGGGTTAGGGTTAGTTTGAGGGTTAGGGCTCGGTTTAAGGTACGGGTTAGGATTAGGGTACGTGTTAGGGTTAGGGTAGGTGTTAGGGTTAGGGTACGCGTTAGGGATAGGGTAGTTATTAAACCCATCCCACTCTCTAGATACCCCTCAGCACGTCAAGGAATATTATTTGGGGGTCCAGCCATGGAGAAGAGTTTAGACACTAGGAGAAGATAAGGAACACACCCATTATCAAGAAATCACATTAGGATTCTCTTTTTAACCTGTTCCTTAAAACACTAGTGCTTAGGAAATCTATCGGAGGCAGAAGCAGTCAAGGGTAGCTTAGGGTTAGGTTTAGGGTTAGGGTTAGTGTTAGTGTTAGGTTACGGGTTCGGGTACGGGTTCGGGTACGGCGTAGGGTATGGGTTAGGGTTAGGGTTAGGGTTAGTTTCAGGGTTAGGGCTCGGTTTAGGGTACGGGTTAGGATTAGGGTACGTGTTAGGGTTAGGGTAGGGGTTAGGGTTAGGGTACGCGTTAGGGTTAGGGTAGTTATTAAACCTATCCCACTCTCTAGATACCCCTTAGCACGTCAAGGAATATTATTTGGGGTCCAGCCATGGAGAAGAGTTTAGAAACTAGGAGAAGATAAGGAACACACCCATTATCAAGAAATCACATTAGGATTCTCTTTTTAACCTGTTCCTTAAAACACTAGTGCTTAGGAAATCTATTGGAGGCAGAAGCAGTGAAGGGTAGCTTAGGGTTAGGGTTAGGGTTAGGGTTAGGTTTAAGGTTAGGGTTAGGGTACGGCTTAGGGTACGGGTTCGGGTACGGGTTCGGGTACGGCGTAGGGTATGGGTTAGGGTTAGGGTTAGTTTTAGGGTTAGGGCTCGGTTTAGGGTACGGGTTAGGATTAGGGTACATGTTAGGGTTAGGGTAGCGGTTAGGGTTAGGGTACGCGTTAGGGTTAGGGTAGTTATTAAACCTATCCCACTCTCTAGATACCCCTTAGCACGTCAAGGAATATTATTTGGGGGTCCAGCCATGGAGAAGAGTTTAGACACTAGGAAAAGATAAGGAACACACCCATTATCAAGAAATCACATTAGGATTCTCTTTTTAACCTGTTCCTTAAAACACTAGTGCTTAGGAAATCTATTGGAGACAGAAGCAGTCAAGGGTAGCTTAGGTTTAGGGTTAGGGTTAGTGTTAGGGTTAGGGTACGGCTTAGGGTACGGGTTCGGGTATGGGTTCGGGTACGGCGTAGGGTATGGGTTAGGGTTAGGGTTAGGGTTAGTTTGAGGGTTAGGGCTCGGTTTAGGGTACGGGTTAGGATTAGGGTACCTGTTAGGGTTAGGGTAGCGGTTAGGGTTAGGGTACGCGTTAGGGTTAGGGTAGTTATTACACCTATCCCACTCTCTAGATACCCCTTAGCACGTCAAGGAATATTATTTGGGGGTCCAGCCATGGAGAAGAGTTTAGACACTAGGAGAAGATAAGGAACACACCCATTATCAAGAAATCACATTAGGATTCTCTTTTTAACCTGTTCCTTAAAACACTAGTGCTTAGGAAATCTATTGGAGGCAGAAGCAGTCAAGGGTAGATTAGGGTTAGGGTTAGGGTTAGGGTTAGGTTTAGGGTTAGGGTTAGGGTATGGCTTAGGGTACGGGTTCGGGTACGGGTTCGGGTACGGCGTAGGGTATGGGTTAGGGTTAGGGTTAGGGTTAGTTTGAGGGTTAGGGCTCGGTTTAGGGTACGGGTTAGGATTAGGGTACGTGTTAGGGTTAGGGTAGGGGTTAGGGTTAGGGTACGCGTTAGGGTTAGGGTAGTTATTAAACCTATCCCACTCTCTAGATACCCCTTAGCACGTCGAGGAATATTATTTGGGGGTCCAGCCATGGAGAAGAGTTTAGACACTAGGAGAAGATAAGGAACACACCCATTATCAAGAAATCACATTAGGATTCTCTTTTTAACCTGTTCCTTAAAACACTAGTGCTTAGGAAATCTATTGGAGGCAGAAGCAGTCAAGGGTAGCTTAGGGTTAGGGTTAGGGTTAGGGTTAGGGTTAGTGTTAGGTTACGGGTTCGGGTACGGGTTCGGGTACGGCGTAGGGTATGGGTTAGGGTTAGGGTTAGGGTTAGTTTCAGGGTTAGGGCTCGGTTTAGGGTACGGGTTATGATTAGGGTACGTGTTAGGGTTAGGGTAGGGGTTAGGGTTAGGGTATGCGTTAGGGTTAGGGTAGTTATTAAACCTATCCCACTCTCTAGATACCCCTTAGCACGTCAAGGAATATTATTTGGGGGTCCAGCCATGGAGAAGAGTTTAGACACTAGGAGAATATAAGGAACACACCCATTATCAAGAAATCACATTAGGATTCTCTTTTTAACCTGTTCCTTAAAACACTAGTGCTTAGGAAATCTATTGGAGGCAGAAGCAGTCAAGGGTAGCTTAGGGTTAGGGTTAGGGTTAGTGTTAGGGTACGGCTTAGGGTACGGGTTCGGTTACGGGTTCGGGTACGGCGTAGGGTATGGGTTAGGGTTAGGGTTAGGGTTAGTTTGAGGGTTAGGGCTCGGTTTAGGGTACGGGTTAGGATTAGGGTACGTGTTAGGGTTAGGGTAGGGGTTAGGGTTAGGGTTAGGGTTAGGGTTAGGGTAGTTATTAAACCTATCCCACTCTCTAGATACCCCTTAGCAAGTCAAGGAATATTATTTGGGGGTCTAGCCATGGAGAAGAGTTTAGACACTAGGAGAAGATAAGGAACACACCCATTATCAAGAAATCACATTAGGATTCTCTTTTTAACCTGTTCCTTAAAACACTAGTGCTTAGGAAATCTATTGGAGGCAGAAGCAGTCAAGGGTAGCTTAGGGTTAGGGTTAGGATTAGGGTTAGGGTACGGCTTAGGGTACGGGTTCGGTTACGGGTTCGGGTATGGCGTAGGGTATGGGTTAGAGTTAGGGTTAGTTTGAGGGTTAGGGCTCGGTTTAGGGTACGGGTTAGGATTAGGGTACGTGTTAGGGTTAGGGTAGTGGTTAGGGTTAGGGTACGCGTTAGGGTTAGGGTAGTTATTAAACCTATCCCACTCTCTAGATACCCCTTAGCAAGTCAAGGAATATTATTTGGGGGTCTAGCCATGGAGAAGAGTTTAGACACTAGTAGAAGATAAGGAACACACCCATTATCAAGAAATCACATTAGGATTCTCTTTTTAACCTGTTCCTTAAAACACTAGTGCTTAGGAAATCTATTGGAGGCAGAAGCAGTCAAGGGTAGCTTAGGGTTAGGGTTAGGGTTAGTGTTAGGGTACGGCTTAGGGTACGGGTTCGGTTACGGGTTCAGGTACGGCATAGGGTATGGGTTAGGGTTAGGGTTAGGGTTAGTTGGAGGGTTAGGGCTCGGTTTAGGTTACGGGTTAGGATTAGGTTACGTGTTAGGGTTAGGGTAGGGGTTAGGGGTAGGGTACACGTTAGGGTTAGGGTAGTTATTAAACCTATCCCACTCTCTAGATACCCCTTAGCACGTCAAGGAATATTATTAGGGGGTCCAGCCATGGAGAAGAGTTTAGACACTAGGAAAAGATAAGGAACACACCCATTATCAAGAAATCACATTAGGATTCTCTTTTTAACCTGTTCCTTAAAACACTAGTGCTTAGGAAATCTATTGGAGGCAGAAGCAGTCAAGGGTAGCTTAGGGTTAGGGTTAGGGTTAGGGTTAGGGTTAGGGTACGGCTTAGGGTACAGGTTCGGGTACGGGTTCGGGTACGGCGTAGGGTATGGGTTAGGGTTAGGGTTAGGGTTAGTTTGAGGGTTAGGACTCGGTTTAGGGTACGGGTTAGTATTAGGGTACGTGTTAGGGTTAGTGTAGGGGTTAGGGTTAGTGTACGCGTTAGGGTTAGGGTAGTTATTAAACCTATCCCACTCTCTAGATACCCCTTAGCACGTCAAGGAATATTATTTGGGGGTCCAGCCATGGAGAAGAGTTTAGACACTAGGAGAAGATAAGGAACACACCCATTATGAAGAAATCACATTGGGATTCTCTTTTTAACCTGTTCCTTAAAACACTAGTGCTTAGGAAATCTATTGGAGGCAGAAGCACTCAAGGGAAGCTTAGGGTAAGGGTTAGGGTACGGCTTAGGGTACGGGTTCGGTTACGGGTTCGGGTACGGCGTAGGGTATGGGTTAGGGTTAGGGTTAGGATTAGTTTGAGGGTTAGGGCTCGGTTTAGGGTACGGGTTAGGATTAGGGTACGTGTTAGGGTTAGGGTAGGGGTTAGGGTTAGGGTACGCGTTAGGGTTAGGGTAGTTATTAAACCTATCCCACTCTCTAGATACCCCTTAGCAAGTCAAGGAATGTTATTTGGGGGTCCAGCCATGGAGAAGAGTTTAGACACTAGGAGAAGATAAGGAACACACCCATTATCAAGAAATCACATTAGGATTCTGTTTTTAACCTGTTCCTTAAAACACTAGTGCTTAGGAAATGTATTGGAGGCAGAAGCAGTCAAGGGTAGCTTAGGGTTAGGGTTAGGGTTAGGGTTAGCGTTAGCTTTAGGGTACGGCTTAGGGTACGGGTTCGGGTACGGGTTCGGGTACGGCGTAGGGTATGGGTTAGGGTTAGGGTTAGGGTTAGTTTGAGGATTAGGGCTCGGTTTAGGGTACGGGTTAGGATTAGGGTACGTGTTAGGGTTAGGGTAGGGGTTAGGGTTAGGGTACGCGTTAGGGTTAGGGTAGTTATTAAACCCATCCCACTCTCTAGATACCCCTTAGCACGTCAAGGAATATTATTTGGGGGTCCAGCCATGGAGAAGAGTTTAGACACTAGGAGAAGATAAGGAACACACCCATTATCAAGAAATCACATTAGGATTCTCTTTTTAACGTGTTCCTTAAAACACTAGTGCTTAGGAAATCTATTGGAGGCAGAAGCAGTCAAGGGTAGCTTAGGGTTAGGGTTAGGGTTAGGGTTAGGGTTATTGTTAGGGTAAGGCTTAGGGTACGGGTTCGGGTACGGGTTCGGGTACGGCATAGGGTATGGGTTAGGGTTAGGGTTAGGGTTAGTTTGAGAGTTAGGGCTCGGTTTAGGGTACGGGTTAGGATTAGGGTACGTGTTAGGGTTAGGGTAGGGGTTAGGGTTAGGGTACGCGTTAGGGTTAGGGTAGTTATTAAACCTATCCCACTCTCTAGATACCCCTTAGCACGTCAAGGAATATTATTTGGGGGTCCAGCCATGGAGAAGAGTTTAGACACTAGGAGAAGATAAGGAACACACCCATTATCAAAAAATCACATTAGGATTCTCTTTTTAACCTGTTCCTTAAAACACTAGTGCTTAGGAAATCTATTGGAGGCAGAAGCAGTCAATGGTAGCTTAGGTTTAGTGTTAGGGTTAGGGTTAGGGTACGGCTTAGGGTACAGCTTCTGGTACGGGTTCGTGTACGGCGTAGGGTATGGGTTAGGGTTAGGTTTAGGGTTAGTTTTAGGGTTAGGGCTCTGTTTAGGGCACGAATTAGGATTAGTGTACGTGTTAGGGTTAGGGTAGGGGTTAGGGTTAGGGAAAGCGTTAGGGTTAGGGTAGTTATTAAACCTATCCCACTCTCTAGATACCCCTTAGCACTTCAAGGAATATTATTTGGGGGTCCAGCCATGGAGAAGAGTTTAGACACTAGGATAAGATAAGGAACACACCCATTATCAAGAAATCACATTAGGATTCTCTTTTTAACCTGTTCCTTAAAACACTAGTGCTTAGGAAAACTATTGGAGGCAGAAGCAGTCATGGGTAGCTTAGGGTTAGGGTTAGGGTTAGGGTTAGGGTTAGGGTTAGGGTTAGTTTTAGGGTTAGGGCTCTGTTTAGGGCACGAATTAGGATTAGTGTACGTGTTAGGGTTAGGGTAGGGGTTAGGGTTAGGGAACGCGTTAGGGTTAGGGTAGTTATTAAACCTATCCCACTCTCTAGATACCCCTTAGCTCTTCAAGGAATATTATTTGGGGGTCCAGCCATGGAGAAGAGTTTAGACACTAGGATAAGATAAGGAACACACCCATTATCAAGAAATCACATTAGGATTCTGTTTTTAACCTGTTCCTTAAAACACTAGTGCTTAGGAAATCTATTGGAGGCAGAAGCAGTCAAGGGTAGCTTAGGATTAGGTTTAGGGTTAGTGTTAGGGTACGGCTTAGGGTACGGGTTCGGTTACGGGTTCGGGTACGGCGTAGGGTATGGGTTAGGGTTAGGGTTAGGGTTAGTTTGAGGGTTAGGGCTCGGTTTAAGGTACGGGTTAGGATTAGGGTACGTGTTAGGGTTAGGGTAGGTGTTAGGGTTAGGGTACGCGTTAGGGATAGGGTAGTTATTAAACCCATCCCACTCTCTAGATACCCCTCAGCACGTCAAGGAATATTATTTGGGGGTCCAGCCATGGAGAAGAGTTTAGACACTAGGAGAAGATAAGGAACACACCCATTATCAAGAAATCACATTAGGATTCTCTTTTTAACCTGTTCCTTAAAACACTAGTGCTTAGGAAATCTATCGGAGGCAGAAGCAGTCAAGGGTAGCTTAGGGTTAGGTTTAGGGTTAGGGTTAGTGTTAGTGTTAGGTTACGGGTTCGGGTACGGGTTCGGGTACGGCGTAGGGTATGGGTTAG